>NC_134477.1:62331896-62652896 GCF_964194025.1 Convolutriloba macropyga | reverse complement strand
GATGGGGAAAGTTGATGACAAACATCAATTTGCCTTTTTGTTGCGATGTGTTGCTGCTTCTTCTTAACTGTTGATAGAAGGCTTGTTGGCCGCGATGTAAAACTTGGTGACAGATCTGTCTGTTGCCGAAAAACAGATTTTTTCTGCAAATTCTGTTCCGTTTACTCGTACTGTTTTTGTTGCTTTTCACTTAGATGTTGTTTATTGAAGTGCGGATGCTGTTTATTTACATTAGGAAAGCTGTACAAATTATGACGATCGCCTGGTGTTGAAAGAAAATTGCTGGATTTTGGAACCAAGTCTGTCGGTTTTGACTGGATTTCTGTGGTTGTTTGCTGAAGTCCATTAAAACATTGCGTAGATTTCTCTTCCTTTGACTCTGCATGCTCGACAGTGAGAGGGCGCTGCGGGCATAGTCTTCTGCTTCTTGACTGCCGTGATGAATGTTTGGCTGTAGGAATTGGTCTTTGTGGCTACTCTGAAGAATGGGCTGTAATTGTTGAAACTTATTTCGAAAGCAGATATTCTACAGATGAGTTGTGTCCTGATTGTTGCTGGAGAAACCCGAATCTTCGCATGAGTTTTCCAGATGGTTGTTTAGGAACATTTGTTCTGCGAAATTGTTTAAAGATTGGTCTCGGGGTTTCAACGAGTGTTGTAGATGCTGATGATCTTGGCCATTGTCAGAAGACTTTAGTTGAAGATTCCTGTCCTGCTCTTTGTCGGAAACTGCTTTTGGTTTCGGTTTTTGATACGTATTTGAATGATCAATTGCAGGTTGCGACCGACTGTGATTGTTGCCTGACCTTCTTCTTATTCCTGCTTGTAGTCGTTGAGTGAATAGTTTGACCTAAGCGAAGACTCTTACAAGTCGATACATTGATGACTGTCTGCTGATAAGATCTAATATCCTGTTGCCATTCTTCTGATGCTGCATTATTAGAGATAGTTGGGCTGATGAGTTTTCTTCGGCTTAAGCGTCAGTTGAGGCGCTATAAGGAGGAGTAACATCCAATGAAGGCCAAAATTGCTCGTCTTGACGCAACCAATTGGGTCCCATCCACCAATGTTGATGATTAAGAAGTCTGTCGGCTGAGATTCCTTGTGATGAGCAATCAGCTGGTTGTCTTCTGTTGGTACAAACTTCCAATTTTCTGAAGGAATGATGCTCTGAATTTTGGCAACTCGTTAGCAACGAAAGTCGTCCATTTCCTAGGGATATGTTTAATCCAGGCGAGGGTTACTTGTGAATCGGTGCAAGCAAAGACTTTGGGATTGGGAAAACGGTTGCCATTGATGGCTTTTTTCACTGCTTGAGACAATTGTGCTCCAAGAAGTGCTGCACAGAGTTCTAAACGTGGGACACATAAAGTATTGATTGGGGCAACGCGTGTTTTGGCTGTTAGCATTTGTGTGTGTACTCGGTCGTCCATTTGCTCTCGCACGTAGACAACTGCGGCATACGCTGTGGCTGAGGCGTCACAAAACACATGAAGGACCAAAGATGACGAAAAGGTGCTTCAAAAACTCGTCGTTTAAGTTCCATCTTTTGCAGTTCTTTGAGTTGATGTCGAAATCTTCGGTATTCTTCTAGGATGTTTAACGATAGAGTTTCGTCCCAGGTCAACTTGTCCATCCAAAGAATTTACAGAAAGATTTCAACTGATTTGTTGTTGGTGACAACCATCCGAGTGGGTCAAACAGTTTGTGTCTTCCGATATTAATTTTCCTCTTTGTGTTGGGAAATTCTTTGTCCAGGAGAACTGTGAAGGTGAAATGATCTGCGAAGGGGTCCACTTTATGCCAAAGATTTTGACTGTGTAGTTGTCGCCGTTGATTACATTTTGTCTGAAGTTTCGCGAAAACTGGAAGGCAATCGCTCAAGAAGTGATGAAACGCTTGATTACCATTTCCGTATATCAAAACAAGCTGTTTTCAGAGTTGCGAATATTTCGTCCTGAAGTTGAGCGGCGTGCTCTACCATTGGGGCTCCTGTTACCAAATGGTCCACATACATGTTATTATAGATTGCAAGGCGGAGGTTGCTGTTGGTGCAACTGTTTGCTAAGGCTTTGAGAGGTCTAATTGAGTCGTACGAAGATGATGCTATTCCATAGGTCACTCTTGTCATTCTGTACGTTTTCAGTTCTGTGTCATTTGGATTTTTCCACAAGACCCTGTGATAATCCTTGACTTCATCGTCAAGTTGAACTTGTCGGTACATCTTAGCAATGTCGGCAGTTAGTGCTACTTGATGAAACCGAAAACGAATCAGAATTCCAAACAGATCCTTTTGAAGTTGAGGTCCAACCATCAGACGGTCGTTTAAAGATAGTCCGCTGGCTGACTTAGCTGAGGCATTGAATTGGACTCACAGATTAGTTGTGCTACTGACGACACAATGATGTGGCAAGTAGAAACACTTTGTTGCAGGCATATGAGTTTTATTTCTGGGAACTTCTTCCATGTGTCCAATTTGAATGAATTCCTTAATGAGCTGACTATATCTGTTGTATACATCTGGTTGATTCTCCAGTCGGAAGATGAGGTTCCGTAGTCTTCTTTTCGCTTGTTGGTACGAGTCACCCACGGGTTTGGCGTCTTCTTGGGAAGGGAGTTTCACAACAAATCTTCCCTCTGAGTTGCGTCGGATGGTACTTTTGAAGTCATCTTTGCATTTCTTTTCTTCTGATGTCCACTGTGTTGCTGTGGAAATCTCTTCAATCTCTCAGAATCGCAGTAAATTGTCTGGTTCAGAACAAATGAAAAAAGACTAAAGTTGTGTACTCTTCTTTTCAAGTTGGCTCTCACGTCAATTCACGAGCCAACCAAAACAAGATAGGCGGTAGGCAATTGGTTTTTGAGGCTCCTTGATTCTGTTGTCTCCAATCATCAACTCTTCATAGTGTCTTGTTCCAATTATCAGGTCTACGGTGGATGGCTGATTGAAGTCTGGGTCCGCAAGATTGAGTTCCTGAAGTTTTGTCCAACTGCTGACATTTACATGATGCCAAGGCAGATTGCTGGTCAATTATGCTGAGACAGTTGCACTGATGCTGATGAGTTGATGAGGTCTTCACCTCTCGTTTTCAGAATCAAATGTACTGATCCTTTGCTGTTGTTGAGTTCTTGAACTCCTAGTTTGAAAACTCGGCCGTCGGCTTGTTCTTTTTTCAATCCAAGGAGCTGTACTGCATCTTCCGTGATGAGGTTGCTTAAGGATCCTGAGTCTAGATTGGCTCTGATATCAGTTGTTTTCGTTTGTTGTCAACTGAAACGACTGCGGTGGGATGAAATATTTCTTCTTCTTCTTCTTCTTCTGCGACTGTTCTGCAGCCGTAAATTTTTCTTTGCTTTTGTTGACTGTTTACGATTCTTGATTGCTTGGTTCTTGTGGTGACGTGCTGCTAGTTGTAACCGTTGGCGCTGTTGAAGCTGTCCTCGAGTTTTTATTGGCTCTTAAATTCAAAAGGTTGTTGTGCTTTTGTAAGCATTTCTTACAAGCTGAACCGTTGCATTGTTCACTTTGATGCCCAGGGCGTAGACAGTTGAAGCAAAGTCCTTTCGTCTTGATCAACTGAGCTCGGTCCTGTACTGAAAGTGCTTTGAAATTTTGGCATTGATAAATTTTGTGGTTTTCGTAGCAACATTCACGCGTTGTAGTCACTGATGTGGCTATAAGTGAATGGAATTTTCGAAGTTGCGGGCTGCTTGTGGGCTTCTTGTCGATGGCTGATGCTGAATGCTGTGTGGCTGTTTCAATGACGCGCGTTCTTTTTTCCATGAAGATTTCAATATCAAGATAATGTTGGGGATTTCTTCCTGGTGATGAAAGTTCCATAAACATTTTCTCGTTTCGGCGGGCAATTTCTCTGCAATGAGGTACAGGAAAAAGATGTCCTGATCGTTCACGGGCTGTCCAAGGTTGCTGAACGCTAATCTGTGTTCTTCGACTGTCTTCATGAGATATCGATGTGCCTTTGGGTTGCCCTTTGTTACCGGCCTCTGTGAAACTATTGCATGAAAATGGGCTTTTAAAGTCAGACGTTTGTTGTATTGTCTGTTCCTCGGGATGTCGCATGCTGTACTGAAGTTTGCGTCTGTGACTTGGAGAGAGGTCAAAAGCTTTGCGGCATTATCTTTCACTGATGTTTTTAGATACTGCAACTTCTGATTGTCTGTTATCTGGCTGTTTGAACTGGAAAAAAAGACGTCCAATCCATGTAGTCTCCAAAAATTTGGCAGTTCCAGCTTCGGCAGCGTCACGTTGGTGATGGATGGTCCAGTTGCTAATCGTGGTGTTGAAGTTCTGGCTGGGGTCTTTTTGTACATGACAAAGTGGTTGATTAGGTCAACATGTTGTCCTATCTTGTCGTCGTAATCTTCTGATTCTTCGATTTCTTCGTCGAGTCTGTCGGTGTCATCGATCAGGTTTTGAACTTTTTGATTCATGTCTGACAGGTACAACTGTTTTTTTGTCAACAATGTCGAGATTTGTTCTAGTCGTATGAGCTCCTCTTCACTGACATTTTGTCCAGGACCCTCTGTAATTGTTTTCGCTTCCTTGTTTCATATGGTTGCAACGTTGCGGTGGGCTGTTCTTGACTTTTTCAATCTCTCGAGGTTTTCTGTCATCGTTGAAGACTTTTATTTGGTGCTTTGTTGTTTTTCTGTGGCTTTGGTGTTTAATTAGTTGCTTTTTTTGCGGTCTCGTTGCATTTGTTGTATTGGTTTTTGCTGTGTCTCTGACTTTGCTGTGTTGGTGTTTGCTGTGTCTTTGTCCTTGCAGTGTCGGTCTTTGGTTTGGGTGTCTTTGATTCGGATGGTTGTTGCAAGATGCAAACAAAAGAAAAACCCAAAATGATCCCCACTATCTCTCCCTCCGACCAATAAGACAACCGAAAAACACAAAAAAAACACTTAGTCTTAGAACCGCAGAGGGGAGGATTAATGTTACATAGTTTGACGGTTTCACCCTCCTTGGTTTTCAATAAAATGACTCAAAAATCACTTGCAATATATTTGTTCCCCCACTAGAATCCTCTGGTTCTGTTAATCAACCTGTCAGTAGATTTAAGTTAATCAACTTAAATGAACTGAGGGGGATGGTTATCTAGTGGTTGTCCGCTTTGTTTTGATGATTAGCTAATTTTTGATACCCCAACTCGGCCTATCTTAGTCTTATGTACCTCCCCCGATAGAGATTCTAATGTTTAATGTGAGTTGTTTCGAACCCTCTAATTCTAAGGTACATCCTATGATTTCGTTCGGCGGACCAGAAAAGAATACAAGTTCATTTCAATTTTTTTTATCACTATTGAAGCTCTGCTTCAACGCTTTTTTTTGCTTATGTATAGCTTTTTGAAACCAAACGGAAACAATTTTGTCGTTGCTAAAGTTACAATTCTTGTGATTTTGTCAGGGAACGTGGTATATCTTGGTTACAAATTTGTCGAGACCTTAAAAGTTCTTTTGACCTTGAACAGATACAAAAATGGAAAAAAGTTAAAGCTTGTGCGAGTCAACAATTGAACATGCTCCTCAGATACGATTATTGTGTTCAACCCAATTCAGAAGTGGTAACACATTGCAAAGTAGGAACAAAGATGCTCGCCAATTTGCGTTTGCACATGATGTTCCGACACGAGCTCATCTACACTTTTGAATTAATTGTCAAACAAAAAAAGAGATAACAAAAATAGTTGTTTCAGTTTAAAAATCGTTTTACAATCTAACTATTTTGTAATTACATATTGGCATGCCTCATTACAGCGCTTACGAGATCTGTCATTAAAAGAACTACGAGAAAAAAAAACAAACATCAAAATAAACAAAAACAAAAATTTCACGGCAAAAATTAAATATCTAAGTTTGAACGCATCTAGTAACAACGCGAATATGCAATTGGATAAATCTTTAACTACACAAATTTTCTTTGTTTATACTATGAAGCTGATGGAAATTTTCCTTAATGGGACTAGGTAACAACATCGACAAAAGGAAATAATGAGGCGAAAATCCAAAATCAATCAATGTTCTTTAAACCAAATAATTACCAGTCTTAAAAATCACTAGCTTTCAACAAAATAATTCTTAATAAATTTACTTAACATTCATTAGGAAGCCAATGAGACCTGTCGTTGGTTAAACTAAGCCATAGGAGCGGGCTACAGAAAAGAAAAAATAAACACAAATCATTGAAGCCATTAAAATCATTAGCTGTTATCCGAATACTATGTATTCTTCCTTCTATTTCTCTTTCATTCATAATGTTTCAACAAAAATTATACTGAAAGATTTAGTAAGTTCATTTGAGCCACATTTGAAAATCATTGGGATCTGTTATTACTCGAAAGTGCTAAAAGAAGAGGAAAAAAACACAATTACACAACTAAAACTTTTATTTAAACAAATATTGTTCACAAACAAATTATCAGTTATGACATGATATCACAAGACATATAAATTTTTCAAATACAGGTAATTGAACGGGGCCTCTCAATGATATGGAGAAACACAGGTTTGAAAATAAGAACAAAAACAGAAAAGTTTAAAAAATCATAGAAAATGTATAATATCATAAACCTTAAGACCACTCGCTATCAAATGACTGCCTCGGGTAACCTCAACCCTTGAATCCGCAATTACCAGTTTTTTTAGACCGGTCTGCATTTTACGCCTACCTAAAGATTAAAAATGTACGCAAAAACCGCAAAATCAAGAAAAAATTGAGCGAAAAAAGCGTTGAAGCCATTAAAAAAATAGCTTTTTGGTAAAGAATTTTCTATCATCAATTAACTTTTTAACAGCATGAGATTCATATTATCAAAATGACTGCAAAAAATCAACAAATATAAAATCAACGAAATTACATTCAAACCACGAAATTTCTGAGAAAACCCGTTGTATCAACGCTTTTAAATTCAATTGCTTTCAACTGAATGCAATAAAAGCGCTCGTTGGGAGCATGAAAGTTTTGCCTCGATGAGAATTTGGGACATTGGCAAATCATCGATACGATAAGACATTACAATAAGTCATTGACTATGAAAACAACCGCAAATACAGGCAGGAGACCAAATTTCAGTAGAAAAGTGCGAGAAGACAGTGTCGCAGCCATTTAAACAATGACTTTTTACCTGAAAATTTTATGTCTGCTCTAGTTAACGTCTTCTTAAACTCAATGGAAGCTATTGGTGTTAGGATAAAGTAATAAGATTTCAACAGGAATCAAAAATACAAAAAAATACAAAAACTCTGAAACTTGATTTTGAAATCTTTTGGCATCGAAGTCATCAAACCAATAGTTAGAAAATAAAACCGCTAAACAGATTGGTTTTGTTTGCAGTAGAATGGAGGGGGTCCTGTCAGTACTGAGATTGACTTAAAGTTTACAAAAATAGGTTTATGATCAGTTAATGTTCAAAAAAAATTACGAAAACTTATTTTTTAAGTCTTAACAGCCATTAGCTGTCCAATCAAAGCATTAAATAATTTCACTAATGCTCATTACGAAATTTATTGCACTTTTAGTCAACAAGTTTATGCCATAGGGCTCCAGAAATTTAGTAAAAACTAAAAAAGAAGAAATTCAAAATTTCTTTAAAAATTACAAAAACTCAGGGTCGAAGCCAAAAAAACATCATCATAATTTGAAGAATAATTACACTTAAAGTGAACGAAATCATGCCAAATATAACGTGTTCACACAAATTTTCAATCCTCGATAACTCGTCGAAGAGAACGAATTTTTAAAAAATCTTTTTAATTTCAAGTTTTACGCTGGACGAGCTTTTTAATGATACCACTGACATTTCTGTATGAATATATCGATCGGCCAAAATTGTCTGAACGAAAACCCATTTGAGTATATAGTTCCTCCCCTCACAAGTGGGGTCGGAACAAAAAGTCCAGAATTGTATGTAATATTCACAGCGTTAATGCATGCAGAAACCCATACAGTGAATTTTCATTCCTTCAAAATTTCGTGAGTATTTTAGACAGAGTTTGATAGAGATCTTTTTGAATGGATTAATTGGACTGTTGGCTCCACCAAATATGTACTATCAAATTTTTGCGTTTTTTGGTAAACGTTTTGCATTTCAACTTATATATTTCTTGTTCGCACTTAAGAGTTTTGCTAATAATACTTCCAAAACGTTCTTTTTTCGCAATTAGTGTATATAGAGAAAGTAATAATTGCATGTCACTTAACTATAGTGAGTATTAATTGCAGGCCTGCAGCTGCAAAAATAAAACGTTTCTAACTATTAAGTTGTTAAATTTATATTCTTAAAACTTTATTAAAAGACTATAAAAATAGACTTGAAGTACCGAATAATCTCTTAACTGCTCTCCTGTGTAATTTGGTCTGATGTCTTTTACATGAAAATAAAGATCAATCTCCAAATATAAGGATTTTTTTAATGCAGAGGCAAAGATTGTAACTGGTATGTGATGTCTTGAAATCGTTTTACCTCATTCGTCTTCGGGACTTTTTTCTCTCAAAGAGTCGAAAATAAAAAACCAAGAAAAAATTTGGTAAAGAAACATAAACGACCACTTTTGGAAAATTCCTACTTGAAAATTTGCAAAATAGCTCAAATAGCTCTTTAATTATAGAGAAAAACGATCAATTCAATCCATTTTTTCAAGAATATGAACGTTATCTTTGATCAATAATTTATTCTAACCATGAAAAATCTTGTTACAAGGCTAAAAGGACGGAAATAATTTTCATCAATGTCTCATCAACCTCTAATAGTTTGATTTGTGACAACATTCATAATGAGTTCATTTTTTTTGCAAAAATGAATTTGAAAGTTTCGTACTACGTTTAAAAGAAACGTTAGCTCAACAATTTTTGTTTGTGCTGTTGTTTTTTTTAATTCTTAAGTAGTTGCCATTTTTCTGCATTATGTTTGCTGCGTAAATTTAGGTTTTTCTGTGCAATTTAAATTAGAGGGTGCAATGGTTTTGTTGTGGGAGGTATGGTCTGTAAACAAAACAAAACAGTGGAAAAACAAAACGAGCTAAATTTTTATCCCACATTTCCAAGCTAATTGAGCGTTCACCGACTTTTTTGTCCCATTACTTCCATTTGTAATTTTTTCTTATCTGTTACTAAATGCAAATTTTACATTTAGTTCGTTAACTTGCTTACTTTTTTTGAATGACATTTAAATTTTAATTGCATTCAACTGTCATATAATCTATATTTGATACAGCAACTCAAATTATTTTCATCTCATTTTTGATAAGTGCGTTCAATCTTCAATGTTATAATGAGGCCATTTCAAATTACAACCAAAATTCTTACTATTGTTATTTTGATGGTTACTGGCAGAAGTGAGAATGTGCCGAAAGCTTCGAGACTGATTAATTTCAGTGATCAACGTCCAAATATTAGAATTGACCAATACTCGGGATACAAGTTACTTTCTACACCCGCAACCAGCCCTCTCAAATGCGCTTTAATCTGTCTTCAAACTCCGAAATGCAAATCTTTTAACCTCTGCAGACCAGAGGGTTGTCAATTTAATTCGGCCAGTATAGCACAGCTTCATAAACAAAGTTATGGTCAGGATCTAATTGAGCTGATTATTATAACAGATCCTAGCTGTGTTTATTTTGGAATAGACGGGTTATTTGTGCCAAAATGTCGAATCGGCACAGCAGAACTTAGCATTCAACAAGATCCGGTTGAGAACATTTGCCAAATCAATGAAAAAAGAACGGATGGATTGTGGGGTGATAGAGTATATTTTAACGTGACCAAATCAACTGGAACCGAATACGAGACCCAAAGTTATCAGGAATGTCTTCCTGAAACGGCGCTGAACGGCGGCTTTTGTCCCCAGCCAAGGAAAATTGAAAGAATCTGGTTGAAATGGAACTTTGCCAGGAACTGTTTCTTCCCTCCCTCATACCGATCGAATTATCGTTTCCTGACTTGACGAAAAAGGTCAAAAACAGTGCAATTGTTTTTCGGGGAACGTCGTTTTTTGACCGATCGTGCTTGGAATCTTTAGGGAATTCGTTTTTGATTTGTCTTTTTAGGAGATGATGTTTTTGATCGGTACATTTAGATGACGGGTTTTGAACTTTTTTGAATGGTTTTATTTTCATTATTTTCCAGTACAAAAATAAAATATGCATAGTACAAAAGAAAAAATATAGTACAAAAATACGACCAGGTTATTGAAGAAAGCTGAATCAGACTAGTCCTTGACCTAATAACCAGGTCAGCAAGCCACAACAAAAACTTAAAACCCAGGAAAATAAATATCTGTAAGAGTTTTGTTGTGAGTTAAGTATGAGTCAATTACATTTTTCATCCAATTCTTCGTTTTACCCTTTTTCAGCTTTTCAATTTCGGGTGGGATAATGTGCCTTTCCTTGCAACAGTTGATCAATCTGATAGTTGGCTGTTTCAGACTCATTTTATTTGATTTAGCGAACGTTAAATCCCTTGCGTTCGCTTCTAGTAATATAAGCTGTTGCCTTAGTTGAGTAATCTACCATGTACAAAGATGAATCATTGAGATATTGGTGGGTCATTTTGTAAAAAAAAACTCAATTAAAAAATTCGCAGACCGAATAAAGCTTAAACTTGTTGATTAAACGTTTTAGCGAATCATTTAGAAACATTAACTGATACCTTATTGTTTTGTTGACCAAATTCATATCTGTCATCTTTAATGGGATTAACACTTTGTTTACTTTTGTAGAAAATTGATGTGTCGTCTGCGAGCAGAGCGACTATTCTGAACTCGTATAGCTAAATTTTTATTCTACAGGAGAAACAAATAAGGAACAAGAACAGAGCCTTGTGGTACACATGCTTCTAGTTATTTTTGTTCCCAACTACATGCTTGTAACTCCTCTTTGGGTAAAATGTTAGTCCTTGGTTGATATTTCCTCCAAATCCATATTTTTTGCTTAGACCCCCACTTTAGTGGGGAGAGAGCAACCATATATTTAAATGATTTTTTTGTTCAGACAACTTTGGACGATCGATATAGTCATCCTACAGAGTTGTGAGTGATATCATTAGAAAGCGCGTACATCCTAGATTATGGATTTAAAAAGATTATTCCAAATTTACAGGGAGTTACCGAGGTTTTAAGTTTTGTGAATATTCGATAGTTTTCATTCACGTTTTCGGTAATTTACGCTGAAGTTTGGCTCCATTTTGTGAATAAAAATAAAAACTAAATCAAAATGTTAAAATTAACGATAGAGTGTTACTGATTCCATCAAAACTAGAAGCGCGCTGCCGAATTGTTTGACTGAAGTTTTTTGGACACAATTTTCAAAAGCCGATTTCTTCACCAAAAATGGCAAAAAAATTTGAATTTTCTCTCCACTTTGCTTAAGATCACCAAGAGTAGAGACCTACAAAAAACACACACAATTTTGTCCGTAAACTACCAAAGAAAATTAGTTGATTTTTGCTTCCTTTAAAAGTCTTCTAGAGTTAAATTTTTGCCCTTTTTCTGCTGTTTAACTCAATAATTATACAAAATGCATCATGTTTTTTGGAATAATTGACTTAGCAAGGGATCTAATTCACAAACAATTGGAACAACGGGGTGCTTTTTTTAGCTTGGTGGCCAAATCAAGGATAGTTTGGATCTCATCATAGTTTCTTACAATGAAAAACTTTCCAATTTATTTTTGGTCCTTGGTTTTTCAAAATTTCTTGCCTTTTTTGCTTTCTATTGTTAATTACATACAAAATTTTCAGTTCACAGAGCAATGAAAAACTGCTCCCAAATACCTGAAGTTGGGGCGGAATGTAGTTAGAGTTTGTTTTCAGAGAAAAATCTAATTGTTTTTCTGGCATTGACGAAGAAATACAGTAAATTTAAATTCTTTTGTTTTGCCTTCCTTTGTTGTTATTTTTGCAGTCTGATTGCCAAATCTAATTGATCAAAGATCCGAATGGCTTCTTCAGTAGTTGTTAGTGAACCTATGCAATGCATTCAGTTGGTATCTAATGTCTGATTTGACATTGAAAAATTTTGTGACATTCTTTTTAAATAACGACTTATTAGTTTTGTTATTACGAGTTTGGATACAAAAGTTTGTGATTTTTATACTTAATTGCCTCTTTTTTGTTTTTAGTTTGGTTCTTTTGTTAATGGCCACAATATTGAAAAATCCAATCGGAAAGGACGCTTAATATACGTAATTTTTGTTTTTGATTTATGGTTTTTAGGGCTGAGACACCGTTCTCTTGTAGAATTTGGTAGTTAATTTTGCGCTGTGTTTGTTGCTTTTTTTCGTTGTGTCAATATATTGGTTGATAAAGATCTCAATGACCAACTATTGAGCGACTGTTCTGAAGTCGTATAGCTAAATTTTTATTCTACAAGAGAAACAAATAAGGAACAAGAACAGAGCCTTGTGGTACACATGCTTCAAGTTGTTTTTGTTCCCAACTACATGCTTGTAACTCCTCTCTGGTTAAAATGTTAGTCCTTGGTTGATGTTTCCTCCAAATCCATAATTTTTGCTTAGAGAGCAACCATATACCTAAATAGTTTTTTTTGTTCAGACAACTTTGGACGATCGATATAGTCATCCTACAGAGTTATGAGTGATATCATTAGAAAGCGCGTACATCTTAGATTATGGATTTAAAAAGATTTTTCCAAATTTAGTTTTTTACCGGGAGTTACCGAGGTTTTAAGTTTTGTGAATATTCGATAGTTTTCATTCACGTTTTCGGTAATTTACGCTGAAGTTTGGCTCCATTTTGTGAATAAAAATAAAAACTAAATCAAAATGTTAAAATTAACGACAGAGTGTTACTGATTTCATCAAAACTAGAAGCGCGCTGCCGAATTGTTTGACTGAAGTTTTTTGGACACAATTTTCAAAAGCCGATTTCTACACCAAAAATGGCAAAAAAATTTGAATTTTCTCTCCACTTTGCTTAAGATCGCCAAGAGTAGAGACCTACAAAAAACACACACAAATTTGTCCGTAAACTACCAAAGAAAATTAGTTGATTTTTGCTTCCTTTTAAAGTCTTCTAGATTTAAATTTTTGCCCTTTTTCTGCTGTTTAACTCAATAATTATACAAAATGCATCATAGTTTTTTTGGAATATTTAACTTAGCAAGGGGTCTTATTCACAAACAATTGGAACAACGGGGTGCTTTTTTTAGCTTGGTGGCCAAATCAAGGATAGTTTGGATCTCATCATAGTTTCTTACAATGAAAAACTTTCCAATTTATATTTGGTCCTTGGTTTTTCAAAATTTCTTGCATTTTTTGCTTTCTATTGTTAATTACATACAAAATTTTCAGTTCACAGAGCAATGAAAAACTGCTCCCAAATACCTGAAGTTGGGGCGGAATGTAGTTAGAGTTTGTTTTCAGAGAAAAATCTAATTGTTTTTCTGGCATTGACGAAGAAATACAGTAAATTTAAATTCTTTTGTTTTGCCTTCCTTTGTTGTTATTTTTGCAGTCTGATTGCCAAATCTAATTGATCAAAGATCCGAATGGCTTCTTCAGTAGTTGTTAGTGAACCTATGCAATGCATTCAGTTGGTGTCTAATGTCTGATTTGACATTGAAAAATTTTGTGACATTTTTTTAAATAACGACTTATTAGTTTTGTTATTACGAGTTTGGATACATAAATTTGTGATTTTTATACTTAATTGCCTCGTTTTTGTTTTTAGTTTGGTTCTTTTGTTAAAGACCACAATATTGAAAAATCCAATCGGAAAGGACGCTTAATATACGTAATTTTTGTTTTTGATTTATGGTTTTTAGGGCTGAGACACCGTTCTCTTGTAGAATTTGGTAGTTAATTTTGCGCTGTGTTTGTTGCTTTTTTTCGTTGTGTCAATATATTGGTTGATAAAGATCTCAATGACCAACTATAGGTCAATAAATGAACTCATTAACTGATATCGGCATATAGCTGGTTTTGACTTTCAAATTAATTTTTCCAAAAAAATGAAACTTAATAAAAGTAAAAGTTCTTTAACTTCTCTCTTTTTGTTCTGGGTTCCGTCACGTCTTCGTGTTTTCACAAACTAGTATCAATTTCGTAATTTAGATTTGTTATTCAGTAATCTCGTTAGTTTTTTGTTGAACCAAACAAGATTTTCTCTGTTCGTTAAACATTTTGACTGATTTCTTTAGGGCTTAGTCAATTTGTCCAGAAGGATTTTGTGAGTTTCAGATACTTTTCGATGCTTGTTGTTCTTTTTTGGTCATTTCGAGATAACCTTTTTATAAAAACAATTCATGATAAACAAAGGAGACGCAAGAGAAAATTTAAATTTTCTTCTTAATATCCTATAAATTTAATGGCTTTCACACTCTGGTTTCAAAAAAAATTTTGTAAATTTTTTTTATTCTTGCTTGCATTTATTGTGTTTTCAAGCCTTATGACTTAGTCTCAAAATTAACAAGCAAAATTAACAAGCTTAATCGGACAAAGAAAGATAGACTGTCTGTTCTTTTAGTTGCTTGTGTTTATGAGTTTTGAAAGTATTTGTTTTTGAGAAAGCACTATGGATTTTTTGGAGCTTTGCCAATGTTAATTCTGTAAAATTGTAGCTTATTTTCTCTACGAATAAGTCACATCAGTTATCTAGTGGTCCACAAAATGCTTTTCAAAACTGTTTTATTTTCCTCAAATGGTCTTTGTTCTTGGTACAGCAAGTTTTTATAAAATATTCTTGCGTATTTTCTTCTATTTTCACATTTTTTTTATTTTCAACGTATCATAAAAATTGTTGCTTCAGTTGCTCTCTGAAAAAAAACGCAACTGCAAAAATTTCAAGTTCTTAGTGAACAGTTTAACTTTTAGTTGGTCTGGACACCGTTTTCGACCAAATTTTGAAATTTTGTTTTTATTTGTGTTTTCGTCTTTTTTTGTAGTCATATGACATATCCTGGATAATGAAAGATCTCAATCACTTTATATGGAGGCACGAATGGTTCTTTCAAGGATTTCAGTTGGTGCATGAAATTTTTAATCAATTTGACAATAGTTTTTCCAAAAAAGACAACCTTTTTTAAATTTTATCTTTTGCTCTTTTTCATCGACTTGTTGTCAAGTCTCATTGAGGAAAAATCCCATATTTTTTCAAGTGAAGTACGGGTTTATTTTATTTAGTATAGGTTTCATCTGATGCCATTTTGATTTGGTAATTAATTGTTTTAAAAAATGGACAAAGAGTTGTAGTCGTGATTAATAATTGAAACTATTTGATTTTTATCGCCGTCTTTACTGGCAGTCAGCCTAATGACAGGTCTCATCGGCCCTCTAAGGTATATTGTTTTATTCATTTAGTGGTTTTTTGAAAGGTAACAATATTTTTATACAACTCTTCCGCATTTGGCAGACAATTAATTGAAAAATGTAGATGACCGGGGTCGGAATTTTATTGCAAACGCAGAGTACCGAGCCTCCATAGCTATTTTTCTAAGAAATATGTGGATATCGAGAGTATTAAATGCCTTTCCTAAATAAATAAAGCATGAACTGGCAGGACTTTTTGTTTGTTGTGACATCAAGGCACTCGATCATTTTTCACTTTTAGTATGAATACAGGATCTTTTCTCTCGAAAACCAAATTGGTCGGAGGGTTAAGATTTAAAGGTTCATAGTGAAGCTCATCTTACAATTATAGATACGTTTTTCAAACACTTTTCTTAATGAGCTAAGCAGCATTATTGGTCAACATTTTTCGGGAATTTCCTCGTCACTTTTTTATGCAAAGCTAGCATTTTAGCTAATTTCCAGCTGTTTGGGAATTTGTAGAGTAAATAGTTTGTTTATAAAACCAATGATGATTCCAATACGCTAACGCGCTAACCATTTTTTAAATCTAGGTTTGACACCTACAGTTTTCTTTTTTATATTCATGTTTTGCTTTTCTTTTCAACGAGGGTACTTATTCGCGCTGGCCTTTAAAAACCTGCAAATTTAATTGCGTATCAGTTTTAAAAAATTTTTAATGGTGCGTTTTTTTGCTATTTCTTTATTCACCTTCTGCGCAACGCATGATTCAATAGTATAGTTACTAAAAACGGTTGAAAAGTAAATTTATCAGCATTATTATTTATTGAATTATTTATTGCATTATTATTATTTTTTTGACTAGCTCTGTGTTCATATAGGTATTTGTGATCAAACAAATGTGATCGAAATTGTATTAGGTGATGTTGAAGTAGAAGAATAAAAATTTCATAGTTTTTCTCTAGATGTCTTTAATCTTTATAAACCCGATTGGTCGTGCTTTCAAATCTCTACATAGAACGTTTCCTTGAGAATGATCCTAGTGATTACTTATGGTACTTTTTGTGTTTCAACTTTATCACAGTTAAAAGTGTGGTACATACACGAAGAAGTGAGGGAGGTCAATTTTGTGGGAAAGTTATTATTGATAATCATACAGTAGGCTTTTAGAAATTCCTGCTGTGAAAAACTTTTTTCATTTGCTTTGTTGATGTCTATATTAAAACCAACAAAATTTAGATGTCTTTGTTTGAGAGACTTCAATTGGTTTTAAAAAACCGAAATGTTCTAAACAATTAGTTATATTCATTAATGGGGCATAGTAAATAACACAGCCTAATAATGGTTCAATTATTCCTTTTGAAGTTTTTTTTCAGATGAGATTAGGTCTCAGAATTTATAGTAATTTCATTAAAAATTTTAAAAAAATAAATTGCTTTGGATTTAATAGCCTTTTCCGCTCCTTTTGCTCTTTTTGGGGATTTCATCACAACGGTTGACAGTTGTCTATGGTAATAATGCTAAGTCAATCATTTTCAGCGAGCCATAATTTGATAAGAAAAATTTAATTTTTGTAGTTCAGTTGTTGTTTTATTTATTTTTTTATTTCATTAAAATGACGTCTTAAAGACTTATGCTTAACCCTAGAAAAAATATTTATCCCACTTTTGGCTATAGTTTAAGGTTGACAAAACAGTGTTCGCATCAAAATAAATTGTTGAAACGATTTTGTTCTTTTTTAGAATTCGCTTATTGCTTGGCACCACTGGAACTCAAAAAAAGCTAGCTTCAGTGTTTTGATTATTGTCTGTTTAGATTTTCATAATATCTGAATTGACCAATATTTTTTATCAGCTTTTCAATAAGTCCTAAATTTTGGCCATCCACCCAACACATGAACGTTCGTTGTCGGTTATTGGTCCTTTGGAACTGCAATACCGTCAACTTCCGATTTTGAGTTTTCTGGTTTTCATTTATTGTCAGATGAGCTGTTTTTGTGATAAACTGGCATTGATAAATTGAAGTAAACAAACATTCTTCATACGGGCTGCAGTTGAAGATCTCATGGACATCATCAGCTAATTTTTAATTGATGTACGCCGGAAACAAATTATTTTGAAAATTCAATCAGAGATTCATTGTTGCATCCGGTTGATGATGATGATGATGATAGAGAAAATTGTAAATATGAGGTTTTGGAAGGTCATCTTTGCTCAGTATGTAATGACAAGCAGCCAAGTGTTGAGCTTGTTTTGGTTCGTTTAGCAAATTGAACAATTTTCGGCACGGGTACTCCACCATCATTGCGAACACTGTGAAATGTGAGGGGTAATCTTGGGGAACATCATTCTAAATCTTAAATAGTTTTTTCTTGAATTTACTTATTTGATTTCTCTCGGTTCAATGTCAGAAATTACGGTTTGAAATAGTATCCTGGTAGAATTTGCGTCCTCTAATTGACTGTTTTCCAACAATGCACTTTTATACGTTGTTGAATGCAGTTATCGATCTCGATCAATTTAAATTAACGATTGTGTGTTTTCGCACCTATACTTTGAATTCCTTAGGAACAAGTGGCTGTTTAACAATAAGTGTTTATCAAGGCACGCTATTTGTAAGTTAATTCATGTTATAAAGTTGAGGCTTGTGAACGAGCAAGCAAAAGAGCAACTGTTTCTTAGCTATGCATTGTGTGCGTGTGATTAATATTTTTGATCACGATTATTTCCCAGCATTTTTGGGAAAAACCAGGCAATTCTTTAAAATACCAGTCAAAAATTGTCATTTCTTGTATTTCTAAGACGGACATAAACGGTCGTTCTCGAAAACTACATGTCAAAAACGATTAACTTTTAGTATGAAAACCGTTTATACAATCATACAGGTAAAAAAACATAATTGCTTTGAGCGTATTTCCCTATAATAAGCACAAAAACTGCTCATTTTTTGTATTTAGGGCAAAATTTTTAATCTCGGGCAATTGCAGTTGACATTTGAAGTTTAAACAATTGATCAAATGAAATAGGTGATTATGAACTTTATACCAACCCAACCATTTCTGTTCAGCCAATTTAGGCCAACCGATATATTTTTCAGAGAGATAGAAAAGTGGCATCATTCAAAAGCTCTTGAAAAAAAAAAGAGAAAAATTTGTCGATGAGATGTTTTCAAATTTTTCGTTTCTCGAATAAGAATTGGCGATCAAATTTCTCATACATTCTCGATTCATCTGTTGGTTTCAATTGAAGGATTTTATATAGATTTTTAATAAATTTTTTTTGATAAAATCATATCGTGACTAAGGTTATGTGAAGCCCCCCAGTACATAACAGATCAGATTAAGTAAATTTTTATTAGCAGATGGAAAAAAAAACTGAAATTTAAGTACACAATAGAGAAAAAACATTTCAAAGAAAGATCAGATCTGTTTTTCTTCTGAAAATCAAGTGCAATCAGCACTTGAAAACTTACGTTTCATTGCAAGCAACTACGATCGTGAAAATGGGTTATGTTCAAAGCTCTTGAACTTCACCAATTTAATGTAAGCTGCGCCAATTTTTTTTTCAATTGCTCTTTTCATTACAGAACTCTATTTGACAAAGATACTTAAAAAAAATTGATGTCTACATTTTTTGCAGTCTTAAATCAATGTGAAAAAGGCAGTTGGTTGACGTTGGTCACAATTCAAAAAATGTTTTTTTTTCTTGTTTGTTTCTTCTTTGTTCTTAGTTGATGATATGTTACAGCAAAAATAGCAGTTAATTTCGGAAAATTTGATTTTAAAAAATCAAATTTAGTAACCAACGTTTTAATAGCTTGTGTACATTATTTGGATTTAGCAGAAAAAAGTGGCTTTGAGGAAATGTGTTTCGTTGATATTAGCAAATTTTCAACCTTATGTGCTTACTTCTTCAACTTTTTAAAATCTTTCTTATCGTTTTGACATTGAAAATTGAATTTATCTTGTTCTGAGTTTCTGCTAGCCTGTAGATCAGTTATTCTGTAATTTCCACAATAATGAAACTGGTTTTGATTGCTTATGTGTCACACAAATTATATAACACAAATTTTTGCATATAACACAAATTTTTGCATTCCTCTCAAAATTCTTGGAAATTTTTTATTATTTTTATTCCTTTTTTGAGTCAACTATATCTCTTTGCGCTTGGAGCTGACTCATGCTTACAAGTAAGCCTTAAAGTTTTTTTGGAAACATAGGCACCAAATTCTACCAGATCTGGGGTGAATCTCAATAGGGGTACACGGGGGGGGGGGGGGGGGGTAGAATGTTAAAAGCTCCCTAATGGCTAGTCCAACCTCTTATAAGGTTGTGAAAACATTATTAAAACTGAAAGTAAGCACCTTAATTTGTTCAGGCACTGTCAAGACTATTTTTTTACGGGGGGAAAGAAACAGTTCCTACTTCAGATATTTCACGTGGCATCAAGCACGCGATTATTGCACAAATATTGGCGGAACTCTTTTTTCCGACTTAACTGGCGAAGCTGATCAAATTCGACTGCTGAAAAAGTTTGGACACAACAATATTTGGCTGGGGGTGTACGGAGATAGCGTGAACAAAGTTTGGAAGAATGTTCATGGTCAGATTATGAACAGCTCTCAACTGCTGTGGGCAAACAAAAATCAGGCAGAACATTACCAATTTGTGAGAACCGTACATAACAAAGAATTGCTGGTTTCCAACGAAGCCTTTTATTTAAGATTTCCAGTTTGTCAAATGCTTATTTGAATAGCTAAATCACAGTTAGAAAATAAAAAGTTTACACTTAGAAAACAAAGTAATTCAAAATCTTTCAAATTTGTTCTTCAAATATAATTTCTAAATAGTAGCTATAAATGGTAACATTTAAATCTCTCAGGCTTACGCCCACATAAAGTAATTGAGCAGTTTGTAAAAGAAGTAACACAATTGGGTAGTTTGGGACGTCGTCAATTTTGTATTCTAGCAAAAATTTCATTGAAAAAGCGTTTTAATTTTCAAGTTTCATTTTAAAAAATAGTATTATCACCCCTATCGGGTGATGTGCTGATGAAAGTCAAAGAAAGTTTTCTTATGGATTACATAATCACCCAGGTTGATATGCACGACTCAAACCCTCTGTTGTCAGACCGACATGAGTCGCATGCAGAGTCTGGGTCGAACAACGTCTACGGTCTGAAAAGTCTGATCAAGATCTCATCCAGATTTTCCAGGGTCTCATCAGAGCAGTCGAGTCTGGTTGGTCTGGACAAGAGCCTGGACGATATCATCAAATACCTCTCTAGAGTCTGGATAGTCTAATCAGAACAGTAACTCCAGCTGCAGAAGAAGCTAGTCCCCCCCCCCCCAAAGTTTTAATTAGCCCAGAAGGAACTGCTTTTTGAAACATTGCCCAACTTTAGTTGACAACAAGTAAAACTACGATATAGATAAGTATTGTTTTATGTTGTTGACGTGAAACTTCTTTATTTCTCAGTAAACATAAAAATTCATTTCAATTTACTTGAAAAAAATATTAGCACTGATACTCCAGTGATTTATCTTTTAGTCTGATACCCTTTCCAACTAGAGAAGTAAGTCTGTCCACCCAAACGCGACTGCAGTGTCGAGTGGTTCTGATCAAAGTCAGACGATTTGTCTAGAAATTGTGACATATGATACATCACAGTACGCAACCCAAGTTAATCAAAAGTAATAAGTAATTAATAAGTTGATCTAATCAAAGCTGGCTCGCATCGTACACCCCAACCCGGGCTAACCTCCCATCAAACGATGAAGCTGGGTTTTATTCCTATTGCTTCCCATATTTTTGCACTTTATTGACAGCAGTTTATTATTTTGCTAAAAGTTAGCACAGAATAACTCTATTAAAAATTTGCTCATTTTCTCCCAGAACATTTTCCCGAAATAACTTGAGCTAAATCAAGCAAAAAACTACCTTCTCTTGGAACTTACAAAGTCGAAAATTTGCAGTCAAAATTGTTAATTGAAATTCAAGTTCGGCAAAAAATTTCTATGAAGATAGCCGGCTGATTGCCGGAATAGCTGCGAAAGAAATGGACTTGCGTGCCGCATAAACAGATATAAACAGATACAGATATAAGATGAGAAGGTTATCGAATCGACGCCGTTCAAAAAGCTTCAATGTGAAAAGATTCAGTTGGAAAATAATAAAGCATTCATTATTTTAATTTCATTTTAATTCATTCCACAGAGCCTGATCATAAGTGACCTTTAGAACAGATATGGGTTCCTATGACCTTAAACTAATTCAAAATAAACTTTATTGTCCAAAAGCAAAAGGCATTTTATTGAGTGAGATAAGTCAAGTATGATCAAAATCTAATCACGCAAATAACCTAAAAACTTTTGATAGAGAGAGAGAGAGAGAATGAGAGAGAGAGATAGCGAGTGAGTGTGTGTGTGTGTGTGTGTGTGTGTGTGTGTGTGTGAGAGAGAGAGAGAGAGAGAGAGAGAGAGGAGAAAGACACACACACACACACACAAAGAGAGAGAGAGAGACAGAGAGAAAGAGAGAGAGAGAGAGAGAGAGAGAGAGAGAGAGAGAGAGAGAGAGAGAGAGAGAGAGAGAGAGAGAGAGAGAGAGAGAGTAAGAAGTGACGTTACGCGCGCAAATTCCGTTAGTGAGAGGAATAAATTATTCAGAATTTCTGACTTTTTCCACTTTGCTGTGTGAACAAATGCAAAGCGAGAAAAACCGTCAAACAACGAAACAAAAACACAGCCGAAAGAATTCCAGAAGCGACTCGAAGCATCAACATTTCTCGCAATAGAACTACGATTGCCAAAACCATTATCTGCAATCAATCCTTTTTTGCCTCAAAAGAGTTGATTTATTCGATAAAATTTTAAACTACCGCCGTTACGAGATACATTTCATTGAGCATTGACATAAAAAAGCAGTCAATCATATACAACTTTATCGTCATTCAAAATTTAATTTTACAAACGAAGTCATCTAAATTAGTTTTTCAAAAATCTGCATGGATTTAAAACTTCAAACGAGATTTCCAAGTAGAACACTACTGATGAAAAGGAAAACCGCAAAATCGTAGCACAAGGAAAAATTAACTAATGCAGATAAAACTATTCAGACAGACGAATACTCATGAACGAAAAACTGACCGATCTGAAGGCTGTAAAGATTTAACTGTTCGCAGAAGTTTAATGTTTTAATGTTACAATGCGACCCAAAAGATTCATTGGGAAAGCAAAATAAACTGATTTTTAAATATCAAATTTATTTTGGTCTCCAGGAAACAAATAAAATTTCCCTGTGACGTCCAACCATTCCAAAAATTAGCAAACAAAAAGGAAGCTCCAAATGAAGTGGTTTCAAACTACTGCAAAACTAATTTATCGGGAGAAAAACAAAGTCAACATGATCAAACCAGAAAGGCGGCAAAAAATCATTTATAATCGAAACCCATAACCAAGAAGTAAAAAAAATATCAGTAAACACAGTCGTAAATATCAATATAAAAATAGTAAATTCAACAAAAATTAGAGAACTTGATGTTAAATTTTCAGCAAGCAAAATTTTTTCAAAACTGCAAAATCTCTTTAAAGATTTTTAATTTTTTTTAAGATTTCAAAGGCAGAGCCAACAAAGTTAATTCTTTTGGCAATCGGATATGCGAGAAATAAAGAAGCAGCAAAATAATAAAGCGTGGAGGGTACGGACCCATTGTACAAAAAGATTAACAAAAAGGCCTTTTCATTGAAATCTTAAAATGAAAACAACAAAAATAGTGTAGTATTACGAGAACCGTTACAAATGAGCGGATAATTAATCCCGCATTAGAGCGAACGTATTTAGGCGCTAATTAACCATTCTTTCGCCGCGCGCTAAACAAACTAACGCTTATTAAGACTACCAGTACACAAGTATTTAAACAACTCAGTTCGACTTATTTAAATAACACAATTTTAGGCCTGGATCTCCTCGCTTATATCCAGGATAGAAAATGTACGTTGCTGAACGTAGGCGGCCTGTAAAACCACAGTTTCTTTTGATTTAAATTACTTCTGCTTTTGACAGTTGCAATGCAGATCTTTCCCCCCAAGTTCAATAAAGATGAAGCAGATTGCTTCAGGGGAAAAGACAATAGAGTCTCATAAAAAGCCCCCAAGAAAACCATAATTGTTGCGGTTTTAGAAGAGGGGAAAAGCAGAAAACAGGCGCCTACGAAATCAATAATTGATGCTCTCAGCTTTTTAGATTTTTATTATTTTTTGGAGTTTCAATAATTTTTCCGTGAGATAAAAAAGAGGTAATTCTCTTGCCTTCTCGGCCAATAGGAAAATTAGGAAGCACCTCACTATGAACGTGAGTTTGTGATTCGCTCCCTATCGGCCCAAACGGAGCTGAGAGGAATTAATTGTTTCTCTCAGCGAAGTGGGACGGAATAAAATGAGAGAGACAGAAATCACTCCCAGAAACAAGCAGCAGACAACTGCTTTCATTTTTCTCAAAATTTAACTTCACTTTAACAATAAAATAGTCGAACAAAATTGTTTAATAACTTAGACAAATAATTCCAGATTTAAGTTTATAACTTTCTTTTTCGACAAGTAACATAACTGAAGAAACACCCAAGTGAACGATCGCCCAACAGCTCACCTCCAATCCACCATTATACAACTGGTAATTAGTAAGCTGTAATTTTATATTTACTCTTTTATAAATTTAATACTTTCAGCCCCCCAACTATTTTAAATTGAGACTTATAGCACAGACAGGTCTTAGGCATATATCTTTGCCTTCGATTTGTTATATCTTTTGTCAAGTTTGACTGGCATACATAAAGAGATCCCGTATTGTGTGATCTGTAGCAGCCCAGCCAAATTTGATAACTGGTGCGCCCAGAGGAAAGAATCACGCCTAAATTTTTGTTTTTCTATCCGATCGGATTAAAATAGTAAAATAACCACTAGCACAGAAGTGAAAGCACACTAGTAGCCAAACAAATAGAGTAATTTATATCAAATTTACGGCCGAAATACAGTAAATTTACATTAAAATAGTAACAGGCAACTGATTCTTTGCTCTTGTAAAATTGTTCTGACCCGGGTGGGGGTAATCTATGTCCAATTTTTAGTTTATTTATATAACAATTGAAGTACTTTTACATTTTATAGTCAAAATTTAACCAAAAATCATTCCCCCAAAACCTATTTAGCCTAATTTTTACCCAATTTTCATCAAATTTATGGTTAAATTTTAGTATTTACACCTTAAATAACCGAAATTCAACCAGATTCTATCCCCCCAAAACATATTTAATTTGATTTTAACCCAATTTTCACAAAATTTATGGTTGAATTTTAGTAATTTCACTCTAAATAATTGAAAGTTATACCAAATTCATCCCCCCATAACCTGTTTAGTCTATTTCCAACCCGATTTTGACCAAATTTATGCTTAAATTTTAGTATTTTCACACTAAATAATCGAAATTTATACAGAATTTATCCCCCCAAACCTTGTTTAGACTATTTCTGACCCAATTTGGACCAAATTTATGGTTAAATTCTAGCATATGCACTCCAAATAACCAAAAATTATCCAAATTTCACCGCCCCAACACCTAATTAAACTAAATTTTAGCCGATTTTCACCAAATTCACAGCAGAATTTTAGCATTTTCACACTAATTAGCCGATTTTTAACCAGAAATCATCCCCCCAAATCTTATTTAGAGTAACATATGTCTAATTTTTACTGAATTTTTGACCAAAATATAGCATTTTCAAACAATTTAACGTAAATTTATCCCCCCAATTAGTGTTTAGTGTAATTTATATCTAATTTTCTACACATTTAAGCACACGTTGTTGCATTTTCACATTAACTAACCCAATTTTGGTTAAATTTAAGCCTTCCTTAGTTGAATATTCACTCTGTTTTATCAATTCCTTGACCCGGGTGGGGTAATATTAATCAAATTTTAACCAAATAAACATTATTTTGACTTAAATCCTCAAAAACTAACCAGATTTTAACAAAATTAACGTCACTTTTATCATAATTTAACGAATACTAATCACATTTAAGCCTTAAAAACATCATTCTTATCCAATTTTAGCCAATAATACTCAAGAAAATAGCCATATTAACGTCATTTTTACACAAAATTAGTAAATATTAACCAAGTTTTGACCACATAAATCTCAATAAGGCTCACATTTAACAAAGAATAACGGGTTTTAAACTAAATTTTATCCCCCCAACATAGATTTTTAGCCTGAAAATAACATAAATTGATGAGAATTCCCCCATTTTAACTGGTTTCACAAGTACAATTTCACCAATAGAGGTTTTAAACAGTGCATGGACCAAACTGGAATAGTTATTGTAGAACATCTTAATCTAACAGCAATAGAAAACACTAGAAAGGGTAAAATAACACGGTTTATTACTGACGGAATTACCTTCTTAGCTATTTTCTACGTGCTTGAACATAATTCTCCCGCTGATTTTTGTATAACTTATGCATCTGAGAACCCAAATTTTCAGAATTTACTAACTTTGTTAAAAACTAAAAACAGTGTGATCGAGATTCCCGCAGAAAATTTAGCCAATAATTAATTAAAAGAGCGTAAACTAGCCTTTTTAACCCAATTTGTACACAAATTTATCATATAAGTTGTTGTCTCATGTTAAATTACGGTCATTAACAGACTCAAGCACTTAAGAAACAATATTTAAACACAATAATAGCTACAAAAATACTACTACTGATGTACTAAACATCCCGTACTAAACGTTTTTATACTGTCTTCTGTGTAATTTCATAAAAAAATACATTAATAAAACAACAAAAACAATTGTTCTATGTTATTTATATGTCATATATTAAAGTAAACGTTCAAGATCTAAATATAAGTATTAAAGTACATAACAAAATAGGCAAAGTTTCATATTATTTAACTGACAAGAACAGAAACTTTTTATGCATTTACCATCACTCTTCTAGCGAAACAGAAACTGAAATCTACATAACTTACAAGTGGACCAACCCAAACTTTAAGGAACTTTTGTGTGCTCTAAGAAATCAGAACAGTGTGATAGAATTAGCATAAACGTTATCATCTTGTGTGTGGATGAGCCACCAAAATAAAATTCCCCCGTTTGGTTTACAAATCTTAAAAATCATTAAACCCAAATACATCAACGTTTCTCCTGACGATCCGAGTTTACCAGATAGAGTTAAATTACTTATAAAAACAGAATTTGTCACACAAATTAGATTTTCAAAAATAAACAGATTTCACCAATACTCTGTTGAATTTAAACACTCTGAAAGCACTTATCCTTGGTTATTGAATTTTACCGTTGAGCAAACCGATATTTACTCTTGGGTTGAAATTTTTAGTACTGATAACGGCAAAAACTTTGAATTTAAAATACAATCATTAAACGGTCCTAAACAAATAAAATTCATAACACAAAACAAACAGTTCAACTTTCTACTTTAGTATTAGCGTTTTATTACATAATTGTTATAACAAAAATATTTTCTACACTAATTACCCAAACTAATAATACATTCGTATAAAATATTCTTTTCGTACACCAAAATAAAACATGGCAGCGAACGTTGTTGCGTACCCCGACATAGCGTTAGAGAAATTTACAGGTTTAGACCCATCTGAAGATGCCCAGGAATTCTTTAGTTTAATACAAAGAAAAATCCAATTCTCACTAGGAACAAGAGATCCTGCGGATGCTGATTTGCAAGCAGCATACGACGCTAGACAAAAAGCGTTGTTTGGTTCGGTTTTGCGTGGGCCCGCAACCCAATGGTTTGAAACCTTAGCACCAGATTTAGCATGGAACGAAGTTAGAAATCAGTTCATTACCCGTTTTACTGATGCAAAAGACAAGTATAGGAAAAGAATTGAAGTCGAGAGTATTAAAAGGCAACCAGATGAGTTGATAAAAACTATACACACCGAGTAACAAAAGCAGTTGAAAAAGCATGGCCAGATCCATATTTTAACAACGACCAGCGTAACGCTAAGTGTATGGAGTACTTTGTAAGAGGATTAACGCCACCTACACTCAAGCAAAAGGCACATCAGCGGTTAATAGAAAACCCAGCTACAACTTGGCAACAATTACAGGATCATGTAGCAACTAAAGACTTAAGTTTCTCTGTTAGCAGTGAATTCACGGGTACTGCCTCAAGTAGTATCGACAATAAAATAGAAATAGAAGGGTTAAAAAACCAACTCACAGAAATTGCAAATTTAATGAAAGATCATAAAATAAACGCCACATACAACAACGACAACCCCAGATTCAAACAAAACCAGACTAGATTCTGCAAGTTTTGCAAACGTTCAGGTCACACAATAGCTTTCTGCTTTAAGTACAAGGACTTTAAAAACGAAAACCGAAACCCACCTCAACAACGAGAAAAGTTCACAGATAATTATAAACGTAGTAGGAGCCATTCACCAGGTCAACAAAATTACAAATCAAACAATTATGACAATCGAAATTCTAGGGACAGACAGAGAAATAGTTATAACCAAAATCAATCCAATTATCAAAACAACTCTAGATCAGACTACCGACATCGATCACCGTACCCATCAAACTCTTCAAACAATTATCGATCATCTTCTTACGATAACCGATCACAGGAACGACAAAATAACTATCGAAACAACTTTTATAGAGATAACAATAGGCAAAATAGTAGAGATAGACAAAGCAACGGTCCTCCAAGATCAGATAATCGATATCGTGATAGGAGTAGAGACCATGACCGAGATAGGACACCTACTAGACAAAACCATAATACTCATTCAAGAGATAACAGTGAAGGGCGAAGCCCTCGAGTTCACTTTACCAGTGAAACTTCCAGAGACTATTACAATAATGAGAATCACAACGACGAGTATTTAAACTAGACAGGTCTCCGTTCATAAACACTACTGATAACAAAGCAAGTTACTCACATATTTATATTAATTTATACCAATCCGTCGGAGACAAAAATAAAAATAACGGCTTAGAAACACAGTTTTTATTGGACACAGGAGCATCAAGCTATATAATTAATTACCACACTTATCTTGAACTATGTAAATTACAACACATTGAGATGAAAGCTTCAAAAAATCATACTTTAGCGGTTAATGGTGAGAAACTAAAACTTCTAGGTCAAATTACTTTCAAAACATCTTTCGACATTGAAGGAAAGTATCAAGTGGAAGTTACCACATGGGTTTCAGCAAAAGATGGTTGCAAGCCGAATTTGTTGGGAATGGATTTCCTTGAATCTACAGTAAAATCTATTGACCTAACCACTCCAAAAATTGATTTAAAAACTTACCCTGAAGTAGCCGTCACACTATCTAGATACCAAACGAAAAGCTATCCATACATTAGCTCTTACAAAATTGTAACTCTTGACCAGCAACTACCATTAGCACAAAAATCAACTCGAGTAATATCGATTAGACCACCGAATGAATTCTTCAGAAAGGGAACCTCCTTCGTAATTGGAAGTGAACTACAAGCTCAAGGAATTTATACTTACAATGTTCAGTGTTTTAGAAAAGAAAAGGAATTACCAATAATGCTAAACAATCCTCTAAACAACAAGGTTGTCATCCAAAAGGGTCCTATTGGGCACACTTTAGAAGACATTGAAATTAAACAAGACCCAGAATTTTCTGTAGTTGACAACGTTGCATTCATAAACCACCTAATGAATAGTGACACTAATTGGGATCAAATATTCCATGTTAGTGAAAAACAAGGTCCAAAAATTTCAAAAATTCAAAATTTCTGTGCAAGCAAAACTCCTGAAAAACAAAAGAAAACAGAAAAGCGAAAAAGGCAACAAGATTTTACTAACAACTACGAATTAGAAACAGACTTTAGCGACGACCTCAAGGATCTTAAGCCACAATTAGAAACAACTGATGAGAACATCAGACCCGTTGAACTTCCCAAAGAAAAACTTAACAGATTTGAGAAAACCGATCAAGCGTTTCTCAAAAAATTTGATTTCAGTCAAGCTGATATCAATGACGAAAACTTAGACAAGTTACTGAGGACTTTAACTAAAAATAAAGACGTTTACTCCCAACACAAATACGATGTTGGAAAGATAAAGCAAAAATTTCATGTCAAACTTTTACCAAATTCAACTTTAACCAAACAGAGACCTTCCAAAGTACCATTACATTATCAGGAAAAACTAGAAAACCTTTTGGAACAACTGTGTAAAACAGGTATAATCCGGGAAATGGGTAATGATAAAGAAATGGGATCAGAATTTATTAATCCAATCATAATCCTACCCAAGGGGAACACAGTAAAACTGGTTATAGATGCCCGATACCTGAATTCAATAACAGACCTTAGTCGATATTCATGGCCACTCGAACCAATCGGAAGTCTATTAACTAGATTAAAAGGTAATTTCTTCACAACCAGTGATCTTTGTTCAGCCTATAACCAAGTCCCTCTAACTGAGGAAACCAAACAGCTGGTAAGTTTTGTAATTGGTCCAAAGCAATACACATTTGAACGCGGATTTTACGGCCTATGCGGTCTACCTAACTTCTTCAGTCGTATAATGACTCTCCATTTTGCACCATTAATTAGAAAAAAACAAGCTATAACCTACATTGATGACACCATCATGCAAGCGCAAGATGAAACCGAAATGTTTGAAATAATTGACAAGTACCATGAACTTTTAAGGAAATCAGGATTGAAAGCTCAACCTGAAAAGACTAAATTTTTCCTTAGGAAAGTACAGTTCTTGGGACATGTAGTAGGTAAAGATGGGATACAACCAGTCAAGAAGCGAGTAGCAGATTTAAAAGCACTTAAGTCGCCTGAAAACAAACGTGATGTCATGAGAGTTCTAGGTTGCTTAGGATTCTACAGCATGTACATCAAAAATTTGCATGTTGACTGCAAACCATTTTATGACCTAACCCGCACAGAAACTAAATTTGTCTGGACAACAGAACACGAAAAACTGTTTGACGACATTAAAAACAGGATTAGCGAAGATACTATCTTAGCAATACCTGACACTAAATACCCTTTCCACGTGCATGTAGACGCTTCTTCTATAGGAGTAGGCTCAATTCTCGTTCAAGAATTTCCAGAAGGGAAACGGATAGTGTCTTTTAACTCTAGAATTTACACTAAAGAGGAACAAAAAATGAGCACCACAGCACGCGAACTTTGCGGTGTAATATCTGCACTACAAACTTATGAGCATTACCTAATTGGTTCTCCCCATCCAGTATATGTGTACACCGACCATAAGCCTTTAATGTATCTATGGGGTAGAAGAGGAAAACTCTCTCACAGATTTTTTAGATACCAGTTAGTAATATCTCAATTTCAGAACTTGAAAATTATTTGGACTGAAGGAAAAAACTTAGCTTTTCCCGACATCCTAAGTCGCAATGTAAAACTTAAAGATCTGGACAAGTATCAACTTAAACACAAAAAGATACCAAAAGACATTAGTTTTTACGATGAGCATGGCAATGAGGAAAAATACTTCATTTTGCGTGATAATGAAAAGGGACCAGCAGATGACTTCTTTCCAATCCTAAAACAAAGCATAACGGGTATCGACAAATTCATTTTCAAAAATGACAAAATGGTAAAGCAAAAGTACGACAATAATCAACACAGACTTTGCTCAATAAACAATATTTCGGAAGATTTCTCGTATGGTTCATCAATTAACCACTATAGGCGTCACCGCAAACATGAAATAACCCCTGTATCAGAACAGGAGGAAGACGAAACGTCTGATCATTATACAGAAATTGATTCCTACCCTGATGAAGGGATAACCGAACAAAATTTTGACCCAATTTCGGAATTTGAATTGTTCAATGAGAACCAGTCACCGGAATTAGATTTTGACAAACTCTACATTGATCAAACTAATACCACAGACTCGGAGTACAGATTCCCTCTAGAATACGATAAAGTTTTTCTCGTGAAAAATAGCACTTGTATAGACAAAACCGAATTAGCAAAAAAATTTCCCGAAAATACAAAAATACAAGATGCAAGAGAACTCATCGATAAACTGACAATCTTCTCTAAAGAAGTTGATTTAAATACATCAGTAATTTGTCAAGAACAATTAAAAGACCCAGTGATACAACAAATTCGCCAATTAAGGACGAACAATAACAAAGATGAAAAGAAAATTGAATTCCGACAATCTAAAGCCATAATGTCATACATTAATAACTTTGAAAAACTGAGTTTCGTAGGCAACATCTTATGTATTCAACAACAAACAGACGAGCCAGATATTGAATACTTAAAAATTTGCGTACCACTGTCATTGTTCTTTAAAGTTTTCCAGTTAGCTCATTGTGAACTGTCAGGTCACGTAGGTTTAGATAAAACACTTGCTAACGTAAAACGATTTTTTTATTGGCCCTGAATGTATAAATGGATTGAAAACCTAATTGCTGATTGCCTTGAATGCCAGAAAAATAAGCAAAAACGGAGAGACCTCCACGAAGCTCCTCTCGAAAAGTGGACTGATACAGTCCCATTCCCCTTTCATACGGTCCACATTGATCACAAAGGACCTTTAAATCCACCATCAAACGGTAAACACCATTGTTTAGTTATTGTCGATTCATTTTCACGTTTCATTCAAGTATACCCTGTACGTTCTACAGACGCAGTAGACACCATAAAAGCTTTAGAAAAGTTCATCTTGTCTTTTGGAATACCACAAAAACTTGTTTATGATAAGGGTTCGGCATTCATGAACCAAGATTTTGCGAGTTACATTCATGAATTAGGTATAACACCCGCACCTCGAACTGCTTATGCGCCTTGGACTAATGGTAAAGTCGAGATCCAAAACAAACATCTAGGAGCACATTTCCGAATTTTTCTAGAACAAGCTCGAGGTAAATGGGACGAACTGGCACCAAAATTTGCTTTTTCTCATAACACGGTTCCAAATGCTAGTACTGGAATCTCACCTTATGAAATTGTGTTCGGACAAAAACCACAGATACCTCTGTCACTTAAGTTAGGACTCCTACGAAATTCACAACTCACATGCTCTTCCGAGTTTTGCAAAGACCTGCCTCTTCACAGGCATACCTTGCAAACTTCAAAAAACACCGAAATTGACAAACTTCTAAAACCGACTATTAACAATTCGTTGCTTATGCGAGAAAACCAATTCAAACAAATATACAATAACGCTTATAAAAAAAGCTTAGAAAACAATAACCGCGCACATAAACATAGAAACAAACACAAATTAGGCAAGCCACTTGAGGTTGGACAAAAAGTTCTAATGGAAAACCATCAAATTGAGTTAGGAAAGTCAAAAAAACTACATGAACTAAGATCAGGACCTTTTACTGTAGAAAAAAAACTAACCAATGTTAACTATGAATTAACTTTAGATAGCAACCCGGCCACCAGGAAGGTCGCTCATAGAAATCACCTAGTCGAGTACTACCCAGCTACTGAAACTATACCAGAGCTAACCCTAGAGTATGGTATAGATAAAAATAATTGTGACACATTTTATAATAATCCAATGACAAGTCAGATGAATAAACTCAATAGTCCTTTCACTAAATTCTCCTTCCAAAGCCCCACTAACACCGAATATTTCCCCGTGGATAATTTCATACGAAGAGACTCCCCTGTGCAGAACTTCGACCCTGACCGAACACCTACCAATTTCGATTCTGGATTCAACGAAGCAAGTTCAGGTGGTCGTAATAACCCACCTCCAGTCCAAACACACTTACCTAGCGGTAGTCGAACAAGAAGTTCAACTCCTTGCCCACAGCACAATTCTAGAATACCTCTAGACCCTAATTTAAGTCCTCTCCGCCCTAATACATCGGAACAAGGACCTTCTAATTTACAAACTTTAGAAAATAATAATAATAATAGGCGAACTTCTAGTCGCTCGGCCAAGCCGCCATCACGCTATCAAGCCGGATTTACTTAACTTTGTTTTAGGTAGCAATAAATCCAGTCAACATTTACTGGCAGTGCCTATTACTACAACTCATAGCCTTAATTCCCGACTTGAAGCGCTAAAAAAGAACAGGATGAAAAGATATCCTTGTTTTGAAAAACTCTATTTTTCTTATTTACTTATAAGTCTTTTCTACTTTTGTACTCTTTCTATAGTTATTAACGCTACTGGACCTCCTTTTGAGGATATTAATGACGTGTCTAACAAACTTAGGGTCATTCATTATGACTGCTCTAAAATGAAAGAAAATAAAATGTATGCTTTAACACAAGTTTCTCCTTGCAAAATTACACCCGAAAACATTCAGATGGTTGATACACATGTAACACTTTATCAACGGTCCTATCGGACCTTTGTTAAAGCTCTTATGTGCAAAGTCACTGCAATGCTCATTCGTTATAATTGTGGTATGTTTTCCCATTCATCAATTGTACACAACGCTCCAATAATAACATACGATATTATTGTTTCACCCGAACAATGCCTAAATGCTAATAAAACTGGAAAAATTACTGTTACTGAATTTGACGATGATGACATGGAAATTGACATAAAACATGGAATAAAAACTGTCTCCTATAAAAACCAGGGAGTTGATCTTGAAGGTGAATCATCAACATCTTGTGATAATCGTGGTCAAATTAAACACTTCTCTTTTGAAACCCTGATGCAAGAAACTGTACTCGATATTGATCTTAATGACAGAACTGTCTATAACAGTCAAGGACTAAAACTTCCTTGTGCCCTCTCAGAAGGAGGTTGTCATTCGACATCACTCGACCCCTTTGCATACAATTGGGAGGCACCGGAAAATTGTATAGTTACTAAAAGATTTTCACAAAACGCAAAAATGCTAAAACATGAAAACGAACTTGGTAACGTACAGTATTTCATAGTGAGTGATGAAAAACCGGAGACGCCCTATGAAGGACCAGGAACGTATTCTCCTGCTGAAATGGACATAAAAATTAGAGTAATTGATGAAAAAGAAAAGGTGTGTGGAAAACCAGAATTTATTTACAGAACAAATTTAGATTCTTTATATGTTTCTTATAAAGGCGGATTTAATATGAAGACTGGCAAACCTTATAAAACAAAAACTCAACAATTTTTTCATAAACTTCGTGTTGAACCTGACAATAGCCTAAGTGTAAATGGGTTTAATAGGAAGCCTTCAGATGAACAGATCCGAACATCCGACAACGGTTTTGTTGCATGGGAACACTTAGACAAAGACAAGTTAGACTATGATCTTAACCTTGCGGTAAAAATGGATTTTGTCATATATCATAATTACATGCAAATAAAACAAGCATGGAAAGGTTTGGTCATAGAGCAATGCGAACTTGATCGAACTCAAAAACAAATGATACTAATGCAGGCTATCCAAAACAATCGTTTAGCTGGATATATGTTAACCGGCAACCGCTCGATGTTCTTAGACACAGATGGTAGCATAGGTTGGCTGTACCACTGTCCAAAACGAAACTCACCACTTCAGGTTCTTGAACAGTGTTATGATAGGATTCCTATTCATTATGATGGTAGGACAATGTTCGTCGACCCAATTACTCGACAAACCTACCCTTTTGCAAACGAAGTAGATTGTGTTGGAGGCTACAAAAATGCCTACCAATTAGATATTGATAATGAAAATTCATGGTACCATTTGATGCCAGCACCTGTTCCTTTACAACCGCCAAAAATATTCTCTTCAAGAGTTATTAGTTCTATTCCAAAATTTACCGGTTACGAATCGCAACGTGCCGGAATTTACACACCAAATCAACTTAAATCGTTTTGGGACAATATCTTGCATTCGGAAGCTTCAAAATCTGTTTTGACAAAAATTTCAAGAGAAGTTCTAGAAGGAAGAAGCATAGACTATTCTCAAAAAGATATCTATGCGTCGGCAATGGGAATTAACAGACAAATTTATCTAGATTCTCTTCTTTCACCTACATTTTTTACAAACCAGTTCAAAGGCACTTTTGGAATCATCACTTTTTATCTGGAAAAAATTGGAGTTTATTTTGCTTGTTTCTTGTGCATAAAATTCTTAACTGATGTAATCGTAACAATCATAAGAGCGTTCGAAATCCACAAAATATCCAACAAAACAATGGGTTTTTGGAAAATTCTATTAGGAGCAACATATAATCTTTGTATCTTATCGTTCTTTACACCGGTATTCTCTAACGAAACCAAACCGTCGGCCCCGCAGAACAACAATCATTTTTTACCGCTTAGTAATTATCAACCTTACAGCACAATAGAAAAAACTTACAAATGCGTTGAGGATCAACCAAGAGAAAATAAAATTGATGAGCATTGTCATACAGAAAATAATAAAGTAGAATACCCAAATCTGGCGTCACATCAACCACAACCACAAAATGATGCAACCATTCGAAGTGTGGTGGCACCTCCTTAAAGCTGTTAATAAAAAAAAATCATCTTTTTCATAAAAAAATAATTTGTCTCAAAAATAAAAAAAATTATTTGTATTAGACTCTATAAGTTAATTAATATCTTGTTTAGATACACCTCAAGGATGCTATGCTATGCAACCCAAATTCATAAAACAGCCTAACGCTTTATTCATTCGATTTGGACAATACACCGGACAGATATTATCCTCAAGTCTTTCCGATTTAAAAACTACTGTAACTATTAGAGTTGCATCTTTCTACTTCAGTGACATTATAGACTTGGACGTACCGCATTCAAATTTTCAATACTTCTCATTGTTAAGAGCCCTGATTGATGACACAATTACTTTTGTAAACATTGGAGTCGAATACAAAATTGTTTCAAAGCGTCTGAAGAAAAATATTATTAGACTTTGACTTTTCCTGTAAGAGACATGTGTGGATTCCTTCCTTGCTTTTTAATTCTTATAATCCATTTTCAACTATGTAATCGCAACTATGTCTATCTAGCTATTGCCTGCACTCTTCCCATACTCCGATTTTGCCTCAGTGAATCCGATTGATATATTATCTATAAATATCAATCGTTGTCAATAATCCTCTTTTCAGAAATAATTGACACACCCTTTTTTATCCTTTTTTTTACATTTACATACTTTTATACATAGTTTTGAAATGAAGAACAATAAGTTAATTAACAACTAAAACGCTTCCATTAATGTACTTTTTGTTTCAAAATAGACTCGTTACAATTTATCAAATAAAGAAAACTTTTGAAGAAAATCACGGAGACATTTTCCCGCAAATCGTTATAAATTTTGAGTTTTGGGACACTTGGGAAAACGATACTGTGATTTTAACCCCTCATTCGTTGTATTGGAATTATTTCGTGTATTTAGCACAATTCGACCCTAATAGTCTGCCAAATGAGCTAGATCAGCAAAATGATTCATTTAACTAATAGAAACTTACAAATCAGAATCGGAAACCAAAATTTTGAGCTATTAGCCGTATACTATGTTTCCGCCATAAGTATAATGACTTTCGCGAAAAAACCCATGACAAATATTTACAGACTTTTAACTATTTTCATTACTCATCCTCAGTTCGCCGAATTCACCATTTTTCTAGCATTCAAAGAGAACTCGGTATTTCAAGTACAACATCCAATCTACATTGCTTAGGTATCATTCTAAACTATGATATTTGCAGTTAACAATAAATTTGTAGAGTTACAAAAAATTCAACGATCTTTTGATGCATACCCAACTCCTGTACCTACTATGCTAGTAACGCTCAAAGAAATCCAAAGTGAAAAAATTTGTTTAATAAGTATTAATCCTCTTTCAGTTCATTGGAAATTCTTCCTATTTATTCTAGAAAACCCAAACTGTGTACCTCACAATCTTTATTTTGAATTGCCGAAAAGTGATTGTTCTCCAAACGATTTCATTACTAAAGAATTGGAAACTATTAACAATTAAAAGCAGCAATGATATTTTCATACCAAAACTGCCTTATACAAATACAATTTTTTGAAAAATCATTTGTCACGACAAAAAGCAACAGAGTAATCCCACAATTAATACTCCATTTTGAATATTTAAACACTTGGACTGATGGAACCATTACCTTAACACCATCTTCCCCCTATTGGACATTCTTTATAAATATATCCCAAGCTTTAAATGGTTCCAAAATCCCTTTTAATTTAGATCTCCTATAATGCTGTTCCACTTTGGTGAGCGACTAGTCAAAGTAGAATCCCTCGAGAAATCATTCATTGAAACTCCCACTGCAGAAATAAAGCCCTGTATAATCATACATTATACTGACTACGAACGTGGATGTGAGGGTTCTACTCGAGTCACCATGGGAATGATGCACTGGGAATTCTTTCTCGCACTCATCGATATCGAATAGCACTTCCCAGTCAACTTGGGCGCTCTTCAGTAAAGTAATTTGTTTTACATAATTTGCTCTCCAAAAATTTTTTTTCCCTCCTTTCCTCTTCTTCATTTTATTCTATCCTTTTTTTTCTGATTAATTTGTTCTTTTCCCCTCATTTCTTTCCAAATTGTTAAAACTAAAATGATTTTGTTTATTGGTAAGGAAAAAATTAAAATTGTTAAAGTAGAAAGATGGTTCAATATTTGTTTCACACAGTATAAAGCATGTATCAAGATAACTTATATGTTTTTAAGCACCGGTACCATTAATCATTATTACATTTATCCAAACGAGAAACACTGGAATTTCTTTTTTGCTATTGCAGATCTAAATGTAACTATCCCCAACGAACTTGAACACCATGGATTAGAACTCGTATACCCGAATCTTTCTAATTTGTCCTTATAATGGGAAACATTCTGAAGATATCGTCTCAGCAATCTCAAATTGATACAACCCCTAAAGTTGAATGCCCTGTTTGTTATCTCCCTTGCCGTCAATTCAAAAAATTGCACAAAAACCCAAATGGTCAGCCCCCCCATTTTGCTTGCATTCCTTGTAGAAACGAATTATTTAAATACTGGAACCAACCTAAATGCCCCATTTGCGTAACTCCCATTTATACAATCAGTCATTGCCATTATTTCCAGTGTGATTCTTGTCAAGAAATCCAAAAGTTATCCACTTGCCACAGCCACTTCAAAAGCCTACACCCTGAAAAATCAATTTGTTTGCAGTGTATGACCTTCACAACTACTAAATGCCCCTTATGCAAACAAACAATTGACCCAAACAACCCGTGGTAAAATCCTTGATTCAAAACTACCTTCACAAATTATCCAAAATGTTTATCCCCAAAGTACTTGATTTTTTATTAATGGCCCTCATGATTATTGCAGCAGCCTTCTCCTTCGTTTTAACCGTTTTCCTCGTTGTTGTAAGTATTCCTTTCAATTTTTTGATGTTAATAGTTATATTAGTAATAGACCAAGCAATAAAATCCCAAAATAATCAACAACCAAATCCTCCAACCATACCAGTCCCATAATCCCCTCCAATAACAATCTTCCAAAAATGAATACAACTGATAAAGAAACCAATACTATAGAATCCAAACCGGTCTCATTAATTTGTTTATGCTGCAGACGTGAAACAATTGTTTTCAAAAAATTACACGAGAACCCCCCTAACGAACTACCCCACGTAATGTGTCTGCTCTGTTACCAATATGTTATAAAAGATATGGGCTATGATTTTTGTCCAAAATGCTCTAAATTTAATGTTATCTTTTCAATCTTTAACTGGTTTCAATGTGATGTTTGCAAACAAACAAGATTTCAATACTCTGTTGCAAAAACGTTTCATCACAGTGATCATAAGCCCGTCAACTTTTGTAAATTTTGCGTAGAAGATTATAAATTATGCCCTCGTTGCGAAAAAACAACCACATAATCTAAAATGAGTCCAAGAACATCCAAAATTTTACTTCCTTCCCTAGTTTTATTTTTAACCCAATCGATATCCCTAATTCAACTCAGTTTTTACCAGGAACAAATCACCTCCTTCACCCTAGTTCTGCACTACTCATTGAATTGACAAAATGCAACCCATAACATTGTTTATTCTTCTTTTTGTCCTCTTATGCGCATTGGCAATATCCCTTTTTATTAATCACTACCTCCTTTCCATTTTCTCCAGATACGGAAAATGACCAATCTAGACCTATCCACAAAAATATTTATCTTAACCCTAATTACCTTGCTTGCAATATCGTTTCTTATTAACCTCATCCTACTGCAGTTTCTCAGAGGTTTTCCTGTTTTTGTATAAGGAAAATAAAATAACAGTCACTCTATGGGTCTTTCACAATCCCTAATCGACGGTTTCCGTTGGCTCTATCCCCATAAGGACATTATCTGCCCCATATGTTCACGAAAAACCATTATTGTAGAAAAACTACATAAGCAATTCCCCAAAGAAAATCCCCACTATGTATGTATTCCTTGCAGAAAAGCACTTTTTAAAAGATACCCAAACCCTAAATGTCCCATCTGTCTTCGACCTTGTCTTCCCGTCCTGATCACATCCTACTTCCGATGCAATTTATGCAAAAAAATGAAAACAGAATTAGGAGTAACAAAACACCCACATTTTTCCCAACATGACGAACACCGATTCTGTCGCGTATGCATAAATAAGCAGAAAAAATGTCCCATTTGCAAAAATTTTTTAGACGACGTTGTCTAATAAACCAAAAACAACTCAAGTACAAACGATCTTTTTTTTCCCTTTTAACTTTTCCTCGGGAAGGGGTTATGTCAGCTTTCTCCAGCCTGCCCCCCTGGCTTTTGAACCTAAATAATTCAGAACACTAACGATAACTGAAAATTTCAAAAATGACCCGAAAAATTTTTCTTTCAGTTCAGCAAAGTTGTCTCCCCAGCTGCACGGGTCGTTGCAGCCGTGTTAGTGTGACGCACGCCCCAAGACTCACACCTCCGGGCAGCGGAGAAAGACGTACTTGTGCCAGGGCTGCCCGCCTGGCATAAGTATAAAAATTTTTTAATTTATGACCCCCCTCCCTTTATTAAAGTTAACTTTGCATTTAGCAAAACAAACGATTTTCTACCAAACTTTATTAACAAATGCATTTAGCATTATAATTTTTAAGTAAAGCAGTTAGCAACAAAACCTTACAAAAACATTTTTACAATAGAATACTTTTCTATATTAGCAATACATTTGCAAACATGAAAAGAAGCCATAATGTGTGATACTAATGGCACAGGCTAACAATATCAAAATATTTTAGACCTCAACCACAAAATGAGCATCAAGCACAACCTCTCAAGTGTAATCGTCCCCGCTGCTTCACCATCTTCATCAAGCCAACAACCAACACTACAACATCAACAGAAACCGTCATCAACTCCGCCATTTCGACCAATGCGAGAACAACAGGACCAATATGATCCCCAAAACAACTGGCAAGTCAGTCGCAAACGACCCTACGAATTTCCAAACCAGTCAAGCCATGCTGATAAAGTAAGGAAATTAAGTAATATAAACGATCTAATGACTGATGAAGAAAGAAAAGACACAAAGAAATGCTTGGTGGTTCAAAAAAGCAGGGAGAATGAATTCAATCCTGAGAACCCAAGATTTGTAACGAATTTGAAATATTCACTGAAAACAAAATTCAACAGCTTCAAAATTGCAGATAAGGTCAAGATTCAAAACACTGCCACAGGTGAAGAATTATTTGCAAAAAGTCGTGAATTACCGATCATACCAGACTTCTCACTCCCCGACAACCTCAACGTATGGAGAATTAAGAATAGGAGTGATGAACAAAAAACCTATTTGGTTAGAAATAATCAGTTGGATGTATACGCAAACGTTCCCTACTCCGCAATCACGGCTTTTCCGACGCCATCTGACCATGTAGGAGAAATATCGAAAGAATCTCTGATATCTGAAAATTCTAAGTTCCGCCAAGAACTCTTCATCAAGGAAACCGAGTTACAAGAAGTAACAATAAAACTGGAACAACTGAGAGTGAAATTGGACAAGCAAGAAAAGGAAACAAGCGACGATTACTGGAGACGCCAGTACATAATCTCAAAACAGCTTGACAAGACTGAGGAAAGTAACCTCAAAACACTCAATAAAGCATATGCACGAAAACATTTGGAGGTTACATCAGCTAACCAGAAGCTTGGAGCGGAAAATAAGAAACTCATTGAACAAGTCAAACAATTATCCGCTCAAGTAGATAAACAAAAGAAGAAGAACCGAAAACAAAAAAGGATAATCAAGGAACTATCAAATACAGAAAAGCATGAAGATGGAGACGAAGTAGTGGAAGTGGTTGATATAATGGACGACGGAAACAGTCCAGTGCCAAGCCCAGTCATTTTGCCCCCAGAATTTTTCGAATAAAACAGCACAACATTATCGCCCTTTGCGATTAATTTTATAGCATACCATTATCGCCCTTTGCGATTAATTTTATAGCATACCATTATCGCCCTTTGCGATTAATTTCATAACTATCTGAACTTGTAGTAACTCAATTATATGTTCCAAACGCAATAAAATTATATACGATGCAATATATTTCTTTTTTTAATCATTTTCTTTTCTATCTTAAAAATCGGGGTGAGCTGTAGTATTACGAGAACCGTTACAAATGAGCGGATAATTAATCCCGCATTAGAGCGAACGTATTTAGGCGCTAATTAACCATTCTTTCGCCGCGCGCTAAACAAACTAACGCTTATTAAGACTACCAGTACACAAGTATTTAAACAACTCAGTTCGACTTATTTAAATAACACAATTTTAGGCCTGGATCTCCTCGCTTATATCCAGGATAGAAAATGTACGTTGCTGAACGTAGGCGGCCTGTAAAACCACAGTTTCTTTTGATTTAAATTACTTCTGCTTTTGACAGTTGCAATGCAGATCTTTCCCCCCAAGTTCAATAAAGATGAAGCAGATTGCTTCAGGGGAAAAGACAATAGAGTCTCATAAAAAGCCCCCAAGAAAACCATAATTGTTGCGGTTTTAGAAGAGGGGAAAAGCAGAAAACAGGCGCCTACGAAATCAATAATTGATGCTCTCAGCTTTTTAGATTTTTATTATTTTTTGGAGTTTCAATAATTTTTCCGTGAGATAAAAAAGAGGTAATTCTCTTGCCTTCTCGGCCAATAGGAAAATTAGGAAGCACCTCACTATGAACGTGAGTTTGTGATTCGCTCCCTATCGGCCCAAACGGAGCTGAGAGGAATTAATTGTTTCTCTCAGCGAAGTGGGACGGAATAAAATGAGAGAGACAGAAATCACTCCCAGAAACAAGCAGCAGACAACTGCTTTCATTTTTCTCAAAATTTAACTTCACTTTAACAATAAAATAGTCGAACAAAATTGTTTAATAACTTAGACAAATAATTCCAGATTTAAGTTTATAACTTTCTTTTTCGACAAGTAACATAACTGAAGAAACACCCAAGTGAACGATCGCCCAACAGCTCACCTCCAATCCACCATTATACAACTGGTAATTAGTAAGCTGTAATTTTATATTTACTCTTTTATAAATTTAATACTTTCAGCCCCCCAACTATTTTAAATTGAGACTTATAGCACAGACAGGTCTTAGGCATATATCTTTGCCTTCGATTTGTTATATCTTTTGTCAAGTTTGACTGGCATACATAAAGAGATCCCGTATTGTGTGATCTGTAGCAGCCCAGCCAAATTTGATAATAGATATAAAAACAAATACATGGCTTTGTTTACTATTGAAGTTTCCGTAAACATATATAGTGATCCTCCATCCGAAAGAAAACAGTTAAAACGGATTTCAAGGAATCAATTCATCGAGATATTTTGGCGAAAAAAGATCAAATTATTTCCAAAATTGCAACTATGAAACAATTTTTCTTTTGATATTCAAACACTTATCAGCAAAAAAATTGATATATTAATAACACCCTTACCAAGGCCCTGAAAAACAAGTAGAGCCTGTTTTCAGATACTCAAACCAGAATACGAACAGCTTTGGAAAACTGGACAAAAGCAACCGCTAAAATTGGAATTTTTTTGAGAGCATACGAAAAAATTTTAGGCACTGTTCTATGAATTATCACGTGACGTCAACACATACATGGATTCAAGAAGTTTGCTCGGAGATTAAAACAAAAAAATTATTGAAAAAATCCAAATATTAATTAAATTGATATTTATCAGCCGATTCTGCGCTTAGATTCTGCACACGCATTATTATGCTCATAAAGAACAATAAAATATAAAATACAGAAAAACCAAACTACGAAAAAAATTGAGGTAATGCGAGAAAAACTCTCGCTGAGAAAATAATAGGTCACCCAACAATTTTACTCACTTTCGTTTTTAGCACAAAAAGCCATCTGAACTTAGAGTACTTCCGTTAAAATCCTTGAGACCTTAAAAATTTTTTAAAGCAAAAAATCCAATACTTCTCTTCGAGTCCTAAAAGCCAGAAGATTTCCGGACGGTACTTGAAGCAACGGATTTTCGCTAAACATTACCTTGATTGCCAAAACCATTATCTGAAAGCAATTGATCTTTGGCTGTGTTCATTAGTTCGACTTAAACGCATACTGCCATCGTTACCAGACCAATTTCAGTCAACATTGGCATAAACGAGGCAAACAACCAAAAACAACTGAAAAACTGCACAGATTCGAAACTTCACAGCTGAAACTACAAAACAAACTAAGCAACAAAATACTTAACAAACTAAATTACTACACTACTAATAAACTACTAAAACTATTCAAACTATTTGAAAAACTACTAAACTACTAAATAAATTCGTAGAACACTTCCGTAACGTTGAAAAATAGACAATGTTTTTATCCAGACAAAAACTCATTAACAAAAAAACTGACCAGTTTAACAGCTATAAGGAAACAATTGTCCACAGAACATCAAAATTTTTAATTTACTTTGCGACTCAAAAGACACATGGGAAAGCATAATGCAGATATTCAAAAAAATAAACTGATTTGTAATGAAAACTTAATTTAGGTCTTAAGGAAACAAAAAACTTTTTGTTTTGATATAGTGTAGCAGCATGCGAAAAATTAGCAATTAATAAAGAAATACTGAACGAACTGTTTTCGAACTACATGCAAACACTTATTTATCAGGAGAAAGACAAAGTAAGCAGATTAAGCCTGTAAGGCAACAACTAGTTTTTAATCAAACCAAAAGTCAAGAATATTCACAGAAAACAAACATCAGTAATTTCAGTTTTAAATATCACAAAATAAAGCATAAATTTGACAAAATAACAGAGTTCGATGATGTGAAATGAGATCAGCAGCAAGCAAACAAAATTTAAAAACTGAAATCCAAAATGCGAACAAACTAACAAAAATTGGACAAAACACCCGCTAAAATTGCAATATTTTGTGTACAATGTTCGATTACAAATAACATTTTGTACTTAATTGGGCACGTTAGGCTGGCAAACAATACTAAAATGTCCAGAGTGTTAGATATCGATGCAGCGTCAGTCATGAACTAATTCTACAAAGAAACCAAACTACAAGAAAAAAATGAGCCAATTGGACGAAAAAGCGTTCATCTTAATGTGCCATATTCTCAAAAGCACTTTTCAAATTAAGGAATTATTTCTTTCAACGCAGCGCATGAAAAAATGAACTTCTCTCGCTCAGAAAAAATTATGTCACACGACAAGTTCACTCACTTTCGCTTTTAGGTGAAAACGCCGTCTGAAGAAACAGTACTTCCGGCAAAAAAAATTATGAAAACACATGCTCATCTTCGAGTCGCACAAAACCGCAATATAGCTCCACTGAGCTCATAGCTTTCCAACTATAAAAACAATTAATTTTCCTAGAGCAATCCAATGTCGACGATGGGAACGCTTTACTCGACAACTCATCTTTTTCGTCTGCTTCATCTCACAGTGCAATGATATCCTAAATACCTAAACTGTATTAACCCCGACTGTTTTGCAAATTAGGTGTTGCGGTGCAACATTAATTGAATCACTTGCTTAGAAATGCTTTATTATAACGCTTTATGCTTAAGAATCTCTAGCTGAATGTGATAATATCGTTTGAAATTATGAATATTCGGTTTCAGCACGTGGTTAATTATCATTGTTTTCCTCATCTTGCTCGGATTGCATTGAAGGTCATTGTATCAAAATCTACTGTAAATCGTAACATACTGGCCTCCTTGAACTGGTTCAACTTTATTAATATATCATTGAAACTGGCTTTCCGGTTAAGTGGTCAAATGTGGTAAATAGTTTTTCTCAGCAACCCATCACAAGTTTATCGATACTTTCTTAAATTCAATGAGTTCTTGTCTGCCAGTTTTGTACAATTGTAATTTACATTTTCTTGCTGTCATTCCTCGTCTGTATTCTCTGTTGCTCATTCTTCATCTGTGTCATTTTCTTTGTCAGATCTTAATGACGGCATGTCAATATCCTCTTTCATTAACAAGACAAGCTTTTTGACTGGTCGTATAAATAGTCCAGATGATGTCTTCAGTTCAACAACTCGAACTATATTATCATTTCCATCAAAGACCTTTGTTATTCGTCCCATTGGCCACAGAGTGGGTGGTGTGTTCTCTTCCTTGATTATTACTACATCATTGATGTCAATATTTGGTTGTCCCGTTTGCCATTTTTTCCGTTGTTGAAAATTTGACAAATATTCTGTTGACCACTTCTTCCAAAAGTCTCTGATAAGATTGTCCATCCTCTTCTTCTGTCGTGTCAATGAAATTGTTTCTTTTCCTGTTGTTTTTGGTTCAGGCAATGCTGTGATTGGTCGTCCTATCAAAAAGTGTCCTGGTGTAAGTGCGAAGGCATCATTGAGATCATTTGAAACGGACGTAATAGGCCTTGAATTTAAGATTGCTTCAATTTGTGTCAACAGTGTTGTGAAGTCTTCAAAAAACAATTTTGTTCCTCCAATGCTGCGGTACATGTGGCGTTTCAAAGATTTGACAACGGCCTCCCATAGTCCTCCAAAATTTGGTGTTCTCGGCGGTATAGTAAGCCAAGTAATATTGTTCTCCTTGCCGAACGTTGATATCAAATCTTCAAACTAGTGCGTAGCTAAGACTTGTCGATACTCCAACTCTCCCTTGGTCCCAATGAAAGTTGTTGAGTTGTCGCTGTATATTTCATCAGGAATACTTTGACGAGATACAAATCGTTTAATGGCTGCAAGACAGTCGTCCTTGGTCAGAGACATAACTGGCTCTATGTGAACTGCCTTCGTACTGAAGCAAATGAAAATTGCAACGTATGTTTTCAAAAGCGTTCGAGTTCCATTTTTTGTGTAGAACGGTCCACAATAGTCGAGTCCGCAGTGACTGAACGCAAATGACGGCACTACTCGTTCTCGAGGTAGATCTCCCATCTGAGGCTGTAACAATTTGGCATCAAATCGGATACATGGCTTGCATTTGTATAAGACACCCTTCACTACAGAAAGCCCTCCAGGTATCCAAATAGTTCGTCGAAGCGTGTATAACGTCAATTGTGGTCCTCCGTGAAGATTTTTCTCGTGTGCTTCTTGAATAAGCATTTCAATGATTGGTGATTTTCTTGGAATAAGAACTAGAAATTTTCGGTCTATTGTGTAAGGTGAATTGGCTAGGCGTCCCCCAACTGGAATCACTATATTTTCTTCATCAAAAAATGGTGAAAGGCTGTTGAGACTGCTGCTTCTAGGAAATTTTTGTCTTCTGTGTCTCCCCTTAGTGGCTGCTCCATAGGCGTTGACAAAACATTTTTTTTTCTGGTTTCATCTTTGTTGAATTGATGTACTGTTTCGCTAGAATTGTCTGTATTCCCGGTAGACACGATGTACAGCTGATCCCCAGGGCCCCCGGCCCAACCTATACCATGGCTGACATCATCCTTTGAGACCCCGACACCATCTACGCTGACAAGACATCCTGGGCCCCCGGCCCTACCTATAACTAAGGAATTCGTACTGAGCTCGCATTTTCACATGCGCCCCCGGCGCTGACATGACTACCTAGACCCCTGTCCCTACCTGTACCTAAGGAATTGGCAGTAGAAATTGAGCTCGCATTTTCACCTGCGCCCCCGGTGCTGAAAAGACTACCTGAGTCCCCGGCCCTACCTGTACCTAAGGAATTGGGAGTAGAAATTGAGCTCGCATTTTCACCCGCGCCCCCGGTGCTGAAAAGACTACCTGGGCCCCCGGCCTTACCTGTACCTAAGGAATTGGCAGTAGAAACTGAGCTCGCATTTTCACCTCCGCCCCCGGCGCTGACATGACTACCTGGACCCCCGGCCCTACCTGTACCTAAGGAATTGGCAGTAGAAACTGAGCTCGCATTTTCACCTGCGCCCCGGTGCTGACAAGACTACCTGGGCCCCCGGCCCTACCTAAACCACCAAACCCCTCTGGTCCAGTGAATTTGTTACGTTGCTGAATGTCTTGTTGTGTCGCATCTCTGCTGCTATTGCTTGCATCTTCAGTGGGCTGATTCCTGATGATCTTGTATTCATGAAGAAAGTTTCGCTGTATGAAGCTGTACAGTTGAAGTCTTCCTTCGTATAAATCTTTCCCTTGTAAGGAGACTGAATTATAAGTCTGGATCATGGGTTGAGACGTAGACTCATTGCCATCAGTCCTTACCTTTGGCGTTGAAGAGCATGCTTTTAAGCTTTCCGACATTTTTGTTGTCCGCTGTTTCACTTTTGAAGATTGAATTCTTCTCTTAATACTGCTGATGAACCTTTGGGCATACGTAAATATCCTTGTAAATTTGTGTATTGAGAAATGCCGACTTATCATCAATAAAATTGCATTATCTTCTTTTGATGAAATCATTGTCACGTTTTCAGATTGTACTTCTACTTCTTTTTCGGTCTCTTCTCCTGCAGGTGACAAAATGTCAAGTGAAAGCCAGGCGCTTTCAGGTTGCCGCAACCACTCTGGTCCATTCCACTAAAACTTATGGTCCAATAAATCAGCTGCTGCTAATCCTCTTGAAGCACAATCCGCTGGATTTTCTTCTGTTGGAACATATTTCCAACTAATAGCTGGAATAATTTCTTGTAATTTCGCTACTCGGTTGGCGACAGATGTTTTCCATTTCCTCGGATACTCTTGTAGCCAGGCAATTGTAACCGTAGAATCTGACCACGCAAAAACCTTGGAGTTGGAAACCGTTCATCGCTAATAGCATTTGTCACAGCCTCAACAAGCTTAGCTCCTAGCAGGGCAGCACAAAGTTCCAACCTTGGCACACAAACTGATTTAATTGGTACAACTCTCGTCTTTGCTGTAAGCATTTTTGTTTCAACGAAATTGTCTGTCTCCTGTCTGATGAAAACGACAGCAGCATAAGCTGTAGTAGAAGCGTCGCAAAAGACGTGCAACTGCAAATCTGATTTCGTGGCTGGCTTGAGAACCTTCCGTTGAAGACTTATTTTTTCAAGATCCTTCAGTTGTGCTTGAAGTCGCAGGTACTGCTGTAGAATTGGGTCCGCTAAAGGTTGATCCCAGCTAAGTTTGTCCATCCACAACAGTTGAACAAAGGATTTATGTTGAATAGTTGTTGGTGATAGCCATCCAAGTGGGTCAAATAAACGTGAAACTTCTGAGAGGATTTGCCGTTTAGTAAACGGAGCTCCCTTGTCAAGTTCTACTGTGAAACCAAATTGATCAGGATTTGGATTCCACCTTATCCCAAGCGTCTTAATGGCATAGTCTTCGCTTTCAATTATCTTCTCGTCTTCCGTTTCTCTGAAAGTGGCAACTAGTCTTGATACAAGTTTTGAGTCGCTAGATACCCATTTCCGTATATCAAAACCTGCTGAAGCAAGAAGCGTAATAATGGCGTCCTGAAGCTTCTCTGCGGCTTCTGAATCTTCGCATCCTGTAAGTAGGTCATCCACATACATATCAGTTGTTAGTGACAAACGAAGTTTAGTGTTTGTTGTTTCTTCGGCAAGAACCTGTAGTGGTCGAATTGAATGAAAAGACGAAGACGCAATGCCGTATGTTACCCGAGTCGCGCGATAAGTTTCAATCGCCTCTGAATTTGGATCTTTCCACAATAATCGGAATAATTGGTGATAATCTTTGTCTTCCTTGTCGAATTCCACTTGCCTATATATTTTTGCAGTATCAGCAGAAAGTGCTACTTAGTGTAGTCGAAATCGAACAAGAATGCTGAAAAGGTCTTTCTGAATTTTTGGTCCGACCATGAGTCTGTCGTTGAGAGATACTCTGTTGTCGTCTTTGCGGAACCGTCGGAAACGACCCTCAGTGCTTGACTCCTTGAACACACAATGATGACAAAGATAGTAGCAGTTTTCGACAGGCTTGACAAGTTCTGATGTTGGAACTTTCTCCATGTGTCCGAGATGAAAGAACTCTCCAATGAATTCTGCGTATCTCTTATAAAGGTCGGGTTGTCTTTCCAATCTGAATAGAAGACTGCGGAGTCGTTTTTTGGCTTGTTGAAGTGAATCTCCCAATGCTTTTGTCTCTTTCTTGAAGGGAAGTTTCACTATGACGCGACCTTCAGGGCTTCTTCTAGTTGTTTCCTTGAAGTGATCATCGCAGCGTTTTTCTTCGGCTGTCCAAAGCTGCGCAGCTGGAACTTCTTCTATTTCCCAAAAACGCTGCAAATTTTCTGGCTTTGAAGAAACAAAGAAAGTCTGCAGATCGTTTGTATAGGTTTTGTCTGTCTGTTCCCTTCCAATAACGACCCAACCGAACATTGACAGCCTATATGTTATTCCACAGTTAGGCTCCTTTAGTCGATTGTTGCCAATCATTATATCTTCATAATGAGATGCTCCGATCAAGAGGTCAATTGATGACGGCTTGTTGAAGTCTGGGTCAGCAAGCTCCAACTCCTTTACTGTTTCCCATTGGCTGGTGTCAATGAACCGTGATGGCAGATTATCAGTCATTTTTGTCAAAACTGACGCACTAATATTGACAGTGGACGATCTGTTCCTTGATGAGATAGGAAGGTCCACGCGACCTTTGTTGTCTTGAACCGTCCCACCTAGTCCAAAAACTTTTGTGTTGCTGCTTTTCTTCTTCAATTGTAACCTTTGTACTGCTGATTCAGTTATAAGGTTGTTTTGTGAAGCTGAGTCTAGAAGTGCCCTAAGTAGAATTGTCTCGCCGTGAACATTAACGGCAACAATTGCGATTTGAAGAAAGACTTCTTCTGAAGTTCGTTGAGTCATAGCTCCTGTGAAATTGTTTTCATCCTTAGCTTTTGCAATTGCTGTTGTTGTTATAGCGTTGTTCTTCTGTTTGTCATTTGCTTGAGTGCTGGTTGTTCCACTAGTTGTTTGTTGATTGGTGTTTCTGTTGTGAATGTTTTCACGATGAAGAAGAGTACGATGCTTTCTACCACATTGCTTGCATTTCGATCCATCACAATCTTCTGATCTGTGTCCAAGTCGCAGACAATTGAAACAGAGTTTTCTAAACTTTATCAGCTCTGCACGTTCCCTTACTGAAAGTTTCTTGAACTTTCCGCATTTGAAAATTTTGTATATTTCTTCACAACATTCGCATTGTTGCCCGGAAGTCGCCAAATATGTGTGCAAATGTCGTTGGTTCCCGTTCATTTGAGTTTTTGTCGCTACTACTCCATTTGGCGCTGTTGCCTCGAGTGCTTGTGCGCGTTCCTCTAAGAAAAGTCTGAGCCCTGCATACCTTTGAGGTTCCTTGCCTTTTGAACACAGCTCCCATTGTTTTCTTGTCTCTGTAGGCAGCTTCTCACTGATCAAGTAAACAAAAAAGATGTCTTGACTGTTGACTGATTCTCCCAAATTCTGCAAGGCAAGTCGATGTTCGTCCATTGCTTAAATTAAATTTCTTAAATCTCTGGCATTATCGGTTGTCAGTGATCGATACGAAACAATTGAATGCAGGTGTGTGCGAATGATGATCCTCTTGTTCTCATATCTGTTTATCCGAGTATTCATAGCAATGTCGAAGTTGTGATCGGTAACTGGTATCGAGGCAAGCAGTTTGGCGGCATCACCTTTTACAGATGCTTTCAGATACTGCAACTTCTGACTTCCTTGAAGAGAACTGTTGTCGATGACTGCTCCTTTGAACAAATCAAAGAACGAAGTCCATTCCATTCAATTACCCGAAAAAATTGGCAGATTGAGTTTTGGTAACTTGATGTTGGCTGAATTCCTCATAGCATCGGAGAGCGTTGAAGTAGATGGCGTTGAAGTATCTGCTGCTGTTGAAGGTCCCTCAAAACGTTTCGTGAAACGTTTGATTGCATCAATGTTCTGTGTCAACTTGTCATCAACTTCCTCGGACTCCAGAATGTCATTGTCCAGAGCTTCCGCCTCCGTCAAGTTCTGTTGAAGTTCTTGGTTCAAAGTAACCAGAAAATTCTGCTTTCGGGTGAAAAGTGTCGCTACCTGATTGCGCCTGCTGATGTCTGCTTCTGAAATGGTGTCTAGATCTTTTGACATGATATTTTCAGCCTCATTGTTAAACCTTGTAGCAACGCTGCGGTGTGATCCCCGCGACTGTTTCTGCTTTTCAAGATTGGACATTTTGACTTGCTGTTGTCTTTGAGGGCGTTTTTTTCGTGTCTTTGATGCTGGTCTTTATTCGTATTAGTTTCGTTGTCTTTTTCGTGGATTTTGCTGTGCTGAAAGCTAAAAACACACTAAAAGAACGCAAAAAATGGGAAATCGGGTTTCACTTAATCCCGCCTTCAAAAAATGCGGCCAATTTTTGCGAGCGAACGTAGTGCTATTACTTCGGGGGAGCAAACCTAAACTAAAAATTTCGAGTCCTCCGCGAGAACTGATAAAGAGATTGTTTTCCCCGAAGTTTCACAAAAAAGTTTTTTTAACCCTTGAGATATAGTTCTCCCACTAGATAACTTTACCGGGTCTCAGAATTAGGTTAATCAACCTTGTTATACAAGTTAATCAACTTGTATAACATGAGGGGGGATGTGTTATCTAGTGGGGGGTCAGCTTTTAACTTCCCCTTTAAGTTTCCCCTTTTAGATTTTTTGCTAAATTTTTTGAGAGAGTTAATGCTTTTGGTGCCTAATGCTTTGACTATTTTATCCTTAACCTATTTGTCGGCGGACCAAATGTTGCGGTGCAACATTAATTGAATCACTTGCTTAGAAATGCTTTATTATAACGCTTTATGCTTAAGAATCTCAAGCTTGAAAAGACCAAGTGAATGTGATAATATCGTTTGAAATTATGAGTATTTGGTTTCAGCACGTGGTTAATTATCATTGTTTTCCTCATCTTGCTCGGATTGCATTGAAGGTCATTGTATCAAAATCTACAGTAAATCGTAACATTAGGACAAAGGGAAGTTGCCTTACGCTTCTGGGATCATTAGATGCTTCTGTTGAGTGGAATGTAAACAAGGTGCTGATTTCTTCTGATGATCTATTGTGTTCAAGCACAAGCTTGATTTCCTTAATTTGTTTTGATTGATTGATGACTTCTGATTTGTTTTGATTCGTAAAATTTGCGGGTTTTATGTTTTACCCACCTGTGCAAACTAGCAATTCATTGTAATCTGGAAATCTCTTGTGAATAAGTGGTAAACATTGGTGACCCTTTTTAACGACAAACACATTGAAAGCAACCAAACTTCTGAAATTGAAACACTGAAAAAAAAGTTAACAAAATCAGGGAGTACTTTAAAAAATTTTCTCAATACTATTTCCATTGTTCCTATAATTCAAAATTTTTGTAGTATTTTGCTGAACCCTTTGGAAATGAGCCGTCACTTAGCGACAATAACGGAGAACCAGAACAAAAAAGATAGAGAGTTGAGAAAAAAAGAAAAAAGAAAGGAAAATAGGCAAGTACAAAAATGTGTAAAAAGAAATGACGTCTACAGAAGATTGTCTCTCAGCAACCAAATAGTCCTAATTTCATTTTCAAATTCTAACGAAGAACAAAGTTAACAAAAAAATCAAAGGGTCTTCATCCGAAGTAACATTTTTATAACTGTATACCTATAAAATAGATACTAATATCATATTTATATACTAATATCATATTTATATACCTGGTATCTACTATAAGAAAACTTTGTCCACGCTACTGTTGAAAAAAAACAAACAAGCTTTTAACTTTTTCGATTTGCAACAGAATATTCCATATTCCTAGATGAGATTAGCGTTCACTAACGTTTTTTAGTTTTCAGGAAGCGTGTACATTGTTTTCAACTCTGGAGTAGATAGTGTTCATACACATATACACACATTTATTCAACAGACCAAACAAAGTTTAGGTTAAAAGAAAATCAGACCACACCACACTTCACAAAAAACAGGTCTGATTGCTTTTTTGCTCAAATTTCAGAACATAGGAGTTTTGTATCGAAAAGGTAAAAACACTTAAATCTGTAGCTTCCGTATAAAAGCAATCATATCGTCTTGCCCGAGAACAGTCTTGCCCCAAGAAAAAAAGCGTCTAGAGCAGCTGTTTTACTGTAGCAAACAAACTGAATACTCTTACTCCTGCCAATTGAAGTTGCTTTTGATAATACTTGATTTATTCAGTAGTTAAAAAAACTTAACAAAAACCAAAATTGACAAACTGATAGATCAAACAAGAACAAAGTTCAAAACTGTTGCAATAATCACCTGTATCAATATGCCCAGCGCCAATAATAAGAAAAAGGCTATACAACAACAGCTGCAGAGGAGAGAAGCAGAATTGACAGTCAATGTCAACTATCTTGAGGCAATGAATCAAGAGGAAAATTTAGAGGGCATCAATTTTTCCTATGAGTCTCTTTCTCCGCAAAAGCTGCAGTTAGACAAACTCAGCGACGACCTTTATAAATACAACCTCACAAAAAATGAATTGAAATAAATAATGGAGAAATCAGCAGATCGAAGTATAGTTATCGTGAAGTGGAAAAAATATTGCAAAGACCATTCAAGAGAAGTTACTACAGACTCCGCCAAAAAGAGCACAACCACAGCTAAATAACAGTCAAAATGACGAACCCTCAACAACCCATAAACCCTATTACAATCCACAACAAAAGACATACAATTTGAGAAACAAATCAAAAGCAGAGAGCAGCACAGACAAAGTAACTACTCTCCCCGCTTCAGAAAAACAACAACAAAGCAGCAGAAATCCCCAAAAAGGACAGAAAGATGACGATGACATAGAACAAAGTAATCAATTGATAGGAAACAATATCAATTCAGATACAACGCGAGAGAACATTACAGCTTAATGATGAGTCAAACACAGAATGCACTTCGTCATATATGATAGCGAGTTTTCCAAACAATAATGTTGACCATCACATAAGAGCAGAGCAAGGAAAAAGCAATGGTGATGAGGACTCGACAAAATCCCGAGAAGCAATTGAAGTTAACTACAAAGAGCCAAACATCGGACCAATCACCATAAGACGCGATGTTGATACCACTACATCAAACGACAAACCCAAATCCTATAAATACGCAAAAAGGAAACAAAAAATACACCAATCAGATGTACGTACCGAATCTGATTGCAGTTCAGATCAGACATTTGACACTAACATCCCAGACTAACGGAAAACATTAAAAAAACACAGCCACATCAGCAACAATCAAGACAACAAAACTTACATCCTTTTAACAGGAAACAATCATCAAATAAAATCACGCCTTTACACAGAAGAAATCAACAGACAACGACAGTAATTATCTACAATCAACAGAAGATGAAAGCGACTATCATCAACAAATCGACAACATCAGACTAAGCAGTAACACAACGCATTACGAACTACAACCAAAAAGACAAGGAGCCAGAAAAAGAGAAAGAAAAATAGACAAGATCCATGATGTTAAACTCGCCTCAACAAATACCCAATTTCAGGGCACTCAAGGTCAAGGTACTTCAAATATTCACGATCATGTTCAAAATCAAGAACAGCATTTTCTTCAAAGCATCGATTTCTATCAAGATGCGAACAAGATCAATAGAAGTAACCAATCAAATGACAGAGAATTGAGCAGAAAAGCCGTCAACAACCTAATCCCAGAAACGAACAACAATCTTTGCAATTTTAATCTCAACGCACAAGACCGAAGACTACCAAATTACATCAACAGAACTGGCCAACAACCAGACAGACAGTTTCAACATACACAGACAACAGAAAACATTTTCTTGCAAGGACAAGCACAACAAAAACCTCTCACTTCCAGCATTAATCTTCCAAAAACTCAACTCAAATCCTTCAGCAGAGATCCATTGAGATGGCACGACTGGTTTAGTTTTTTCAGAGCCACAATACATGACAATGTAACACTGACGCCAACTATGATAATCAGATGGAACGAATACGTCCTGAGGCGAGCAATTGTTCAACCTAATTTAATACATTTTAAGGACTGGATCGATAATTACGCAGAAGCTTGCAAAGTTTTGTCAACATCACAAAGACCAACCAATCAAGAAAACAGTTCATCTAGAAAATCAAACAGATTTTTCCAACAGCAAAGTAACAAAAGATGTCCTCTATGTGGATACAGTCACAACCTAGAAAAATGCAACCAATTCCTCAATAAAGATACTAACGAAAGACAACAAACAGTAAGACAACTGAAAATTTGCCCAAACTGCCTCACCGAACACCCAAAAGGAAAGTGTAACAGTCATTACCGATGTCGCATTGAAAACTGCAACGGATTTCATCACTCAACAATTCAACAGTTTGCAGACATTTTCACCAACTCAGCAACAGCAAAGCAACCAACAGCAACAACGTCAACAACAAACACACAACCAGGTTCAAAACCATTCTGCAAACAATTATCACAACAATCATGGTCAACAAAACAACGGACACCAAACACAGATCACCGCAAACAGATCACAGTTTCAACCACATGGATTCAACTATGGAAGAGTGGTTGGTTACAATCATAACAACAACACACGTAATGCTTTTGGTCAAAACAATAATACTAACCGCTTCAATCAGAATTACAATTTCAACAACAACAATGGAAGCAAAAGAAATTATAACAATCCGAACAACTTCATGCTAAATACAAATTCACGACAACAGAACACCGGACATTCTCATAATCAAACAGACACACAAAATCAAAGCCAAAGGCAACAAAACTTTAAGAAAAACAACAGCAACCCACGACCTCAAAATCATACATGCAGCAACAAACAAATCAGTTCGTGGATACGACCTCAAGTTCAACTTCAAGCCATTCCGGTTATCTTTTACACAGAAGACGTATCAATAGAAACATATGCTCTTTTAGATAGCGGGAGCGACAACACACAAATAACAAACTCAATGGCAAAAGCACTCGGAATAAAAAACACAGATCAAATTGCAGTACCAATTTCTTCACTTTACGGAGAACACATCATAACATCAACTGAAGTCCTTCTGGGAATCGGATCACTCAACAGCACTCAACCTCTTTTCAACCTACCGGTGTACGCCACGTCAGCATCTGACCTTCAAATACCGAATGTACCTGTTGAGATGTTGAACTCTATCTGCGCCGACTACGATCATCTTAACAACATCACATTTCCACAAATACGAGATAATAGAATAGGAGTTTTAATCGGAGTGGACGCCTTCATAGCAAAAATACCACTCAAATTCACAACAGGACCACCAGGAACCCCATAAGGAATCTTGACACAGCTTGGATGGACCGTTACAGGACCAATACCACAGAAATACAAGCCAACCAGTAATAAACAAGAAATCAATTACAACATCACGCTTTACAACAGAATAAAAAACCCAGAACAGGATATAGAGAACGACATGCTTCAAATGTTTTGGACAATGGAGGGAAAAAATTTAGTGAGCGGAAAAAAGACACTGACAGCAGATAACAGGAACGCTCTTGAAACACTAAAAAGGACGACATGCCACAATGGTTCTCGTTATGAGATCGGACTACCTTGGAAAGATGACACTAAGCTACCAAACAACTACTTTCTTGCCAAAGCACAATTACAGTCACTTGAAAACCGACTTCAACAGGAACCAGACCTATTTCTTCGTTACAACCAAACCATTGAAGCAGACATCGAAAAAAGTTTTGTTGAAGAGACACAACGTCAACCCAACTTCATGAATTCACAACTTTGGTATCTTCCACACCACCCCGTTGAACAAAAAATGAAAAAAGTAAGACGAGTCACAAATGCAGCTTCAGTATACAAAGGACATTCACTTAACAAAGCTCTTTTGACCGGACCAGATCTACTATGCAGCCTTGTTGGACTTCTGAGATTTCGGCGGTACAAGATTGCAGTAACCGGCGATATCGAAGCGATGTTCATGCAAGTTGCCATAAGAACAGAAGACCAAGACGCACTCAGATTTTTGTGGAACAAAGATGGAGAAGAAAAAATTTTCAAGTACAAGAGACTAATATTCGGTGCAAACTGTTCCCCTTCATGTGCAATATACATACTCCACAGATGTGCAGAAGATAACAAATTAAATAATCCTGAAGCCTACTCAGCCATAAGAAACAATTTCTACATGGATGATTACCTTCAAAATTTTAAGACAACCGAAACCGCAGCAATCACAACAACAGAGGTAAAGGATACGTTAAAAAAAAGTGGCTTTAAGCTTACAAAAATTTTTTGTAACGACCCAAACACCGTCATAAAAATAATTGGAGAAAATGCAGACACAGCGATAAAGTAACGTATTTTAGGACAAATGTGGAATGCCATGGAAGATATTTTCATCTTCAAAAGACCAGACTTAAAACTGGATGTCAAAAGCATGCAACAACGTCAATTGCTGTCGCTCGCCGCATCATTGTTTGATCCCCTTGGAATCATCACGACGTTTTCCATTAGAGTACGATGCATTCTTCAATCAATAGTGAAACAAGGTAACAACTGGAATAATCAGATTCCAAGAGAGTTCCAACACGACTTACAGCAATGGGTCGACGAATTTGAGCAGATGCCAGAAATTTCCATTAGCAGTTGTCTGATCCCCAACCCAGATGCTAAGCATGAACTTCACATATTTTGCGATGCATCAAGTACAGCAATAGCAATGACAATATACATCAGATCAAGCAGCGCAGAAGAAATAACAACTCAATATGTTGTTAGCAAAGCAAGAGTTGCACCCATTAAAACAACAACCATCCCGAAGTTAGAACTAGAAGCAGCAGCTTTGGGAGCAGAACTTGCTTCTTTTGTTCGAAGCGAAATGACAGCACGCTTTGACAAAATTCAATTCTGGACTGACAGTATGGCCACATTAGGTTGGATTAAATCAACAAAACACCAAAAAGTTTTTGTAGCAAATAGAATTGCAAAAAATTTAGCAAACTCTAAGACAGAACAATGGAATTTTACACCCGGTAAAATCAACCCTGCAGATCACGGAACAAGAGGACTTTCTTTAACAGACTTGAAACAAAAATGGCTGTCAGCGCCAAAATTTCTCTTAGAAAATCCCATTCCAAATTTCCAAAGAGACCAGAAATTTACAGCGACAAACGTTTTAGGTACAGAAACTTCAAACACAGTTATTGACACTAATGATTTCTCTAGTTGGAATAAACTTATACGGAATAAACTTATAAACTTTCGACGAACCGAAACAGTAATGAAACTAGTCAATATGTTCCGAAAACGACCAGTCACCAACAGTTATGAAGACGCACGACGCCATCTAATAAGACAATCACAGCATAAAACTTTTTCTGAAAGCATAAGATACCTTGAACGAGGAAAATAACTAGACAAGCGGGACAAGTTATTGCAATTCACCCTCTTCCTGGACAAAGATGGTTTAATACGAGCAAGAGGCAGATTAAAGCACGCTAAAATACCCTAAAGCCAAAAACATCCAATTATACTTGACAGTAAGAATATTATTACTAAACTAATAATTGAAAAAGCCCACAACGACTTGAAATAGAGTTTGTCCGAGCACACCTGCAGCAAGATTTCATTATCATAGGACTAAGACGATTTGTGAAACAACTAAGCAAAACATGCTTCATTTGCCGACGATGGAGAGCACAAAATATTGCCCCCTTCATAGCCGACTTCCCCAGTTTCCGATTCACAGTAGCAGAAAAACAATATCCTTTTCTAAATGTTGGCTTAGACTCTTTCGGATCCTTTTACGTCGAGCACCGAAATCGCAAATTGGAAAAACAATATGTATGTCTTTTCACCTGTCTTGTCACTAGAGCTGTGCATCTGGAGGTTTGTCAGACATTGGACACAGATGGTTGCCTACTAGCCATAAGAAGATTTGTATCGCGACAAGGGTATCCTGAACTAATCATTTCTGACAATAAATCAAACTTTACATCCGCAAAAAAGATGTTGGATCTGAGCAAAATCAGTATTGACAACGACTACATCAAGTCCCAGTTACAGCAGCAAAATTTTACATGGAAAATGAATCCACCTCTAGCCCCTCACTTCGGCGGGATATGGGAAAGACTAATTCAGTCTGCCAAACGCACTTTGCTCATAATTTTAGGCAGCCAACAATTGAAAGCCGAAGTTTTTCAGACAATTGTAGCCGAGACTGAAGGACTTCTCAACTCCAGACCAATTACATATTTCTCCTCAGATACAAACGATGAAGAAGCACTAACCCCTAATCATTTCTAACAAAGACGTCCTTACAGCCCTTTAGCACCGTTGACATCAACCAGCAGAACATTAAGTAAAAAGAAATTCTCTTACACACAAACATTACTGGATAATTTTTGAAACAATTGCAAAAAGAGTACGCATCAGATCTTATCAGCCGACCAAAGTGGAGAACAGAATCAGAGCAATTGAAAGAAGGCGATTTAGTCTGGTTATTGCATGAGTTCACTCCGAGAGGCATTTGGCCAATGGGTCAAATTGCGAACTGCCACAATGGATTGGACGGACGATCACGATCCTTCGAAATCAAGACATCAACGGGAGTGCTAAACAGACCAGCAGTCAAATCAGCTGAAGTTTTACACAATACTTGAAACCATTAAAGTTTAAATTTCAAAGGACATATTGGTTTTTTATATTTCGATAATCATCTTATCCAAAGTTAGCGTATCAATTATTCAACTCTACACAAGCTCAAACAATCGATGATACATGAAGAAGTCAACAATGTTGTGAAACTGCAAAACGAAAAGAAAATTTTAACTTCCCTAACTCCTAAACTTCCCTGAAACTACGCGGAATCCAGCTCAAAGTATTTCTTTGCCCTCACCGACAACAGTCATCATCAAGTTTTTGTTATTTTTGCCCTTAATTGCCAGTTCGACAAAAGCTAATGTCTCCAGAACCCAACCCACATAATTTTGTCAACAGCCTTCAGATCGACGGAGTATACACCTTCACATCAACAGTGTTTACAGTATATGCTGCCAACAATCTTCAATTAAACTTCAACTTTCACAGCCCCCATGAGGCCTAATAACTACTTTCACATATCCTTGTCATTCAACAACACAATATTCAAACCACCACGCATCAAATTAAAACGTCGATGCAAACGTATGATCAGCAACTTTCACTGACATATAGCCGGTGTATATGTGTCGCCCCGGAAGATTGTACAACAAGTTTTTACATACACACACACAGAAAGCCAAAAATGCCCTCAATTATGACAACAGATCATCTTAACAGCTTCGACATTACAAAACAATGTTGAAATTACATATCAGCAAAAGAATCATGTAAACTTGATTGTCGAAATCTTAAGTTGTAAATTACAACAAGAGTATTCTGTTTTACCCTCATGCACGCGGCCCGGAGTATTCAAGCACAAGCTTGATTTCCTTAATTTGTTTTGATTGATTAATGACTTCTGATTTGTTTTGATTTGTAAAATTTGCGGTTTTTATGTTTTACCCACGTGTGCAACCTAGCAATTCATTGTAATCTGGAAATCTCTTGTGAATAAGTAGTAAACATATTGAACATGTTACTAACACTTTCACTTCTTCTCAGACTAAACTGTTTCGGATATCCACGGAACTCACGTACCCTCACCAATTGGTAGACAATCGCTTCAAACTAAAGCTGGTTCTTGCCCATTAAACATATCCTACAGGTTAATTCCCATAACCCACGCGGGCATTGAAAGAACAAAGTAAAATTGAAAAAAATGTCATACCTGCTTCATAATGAGACGATACAAAAATTAGTATAAATACCAAAAAGAATTACAGGTGGTAACTAAAACATTTTTAAAAAAAGTTCTAAAACTGGGCTTTATTTTTAATCCCGTTTCTAATTTTAATTTTTTTTCTGAATTGACTTCGTTCATTTTAGATTGCTCTGCCGAGCAACTGCTGTTTAATTGCACTTTGAGCAGAATGATAGACGAGTGAAACTAGCCCACGGAAGTCAAAAGGATTTCATGCAAAATGTTAAAGAAGCTGTGAACTAAGTTAAAGCAAAACAAATTTTTAGTCGACGAAGTAGAAACCAACTCTTGAGATACATTTCAAAGACCTTTCATTGACTAAAAAACTTTCTAGAATGAAACTGAATTATGCATGGATTGGGAATCCCTTATTACAAAAATACGATTAAAAATGAAAAACAGCGTAAAGATCAAACTGCGAAAAAACAATGTAAAGATCAAAGTTAAATTATGACATAAAAACACCTAGGAGAAAGCAAAATTTTGTTCATACACCATTTTTGCACTCTATCTTAAAAGTAGATTTAAAAGATTTTACGCTACAAAACCTCACGCTTATGTGATTCACTTCATATTTCCGCGTGACCAAACTAATCTCAAATTTGAATTCAAAACCAAAATAAGCTAAAAATCTTTTGCAAAAACTCCGCAATCAACTCAAAATGAAAGTCACCTCACACCCTAGCCAGCCACTATCTGATAAATCTATCAATTCATTACACCTTTCAATTAAAAAAACGGAGAAAACAAACTATCAGGAAAACAGCAATTTATGACAATACTAGCTTAAACTTTCCATAATTTGATACTCAGGTTTGAAAAAGCCTCAATTTAAAAAGCCTCATTTTAAAACTTCAATTTGAAAAGCCTCATTTATAAGAATTTGCCTGCTTCGATCTAATCGAGAGATAAATCTCGAAAATGGAGAAAAACTGAATAAAAAGAAAAGAAATAAAATATAGGCAAGAATTAAAATCAAAAAAATTTAATTTGTTTTATGAAAATATGTTCTATCAAATCTTCAATTGTTTTCACTTAAAGAATAAACGTACCAGCAACCCTAATTAAACAATCGAAAATAAAAAAATCTGAAAATCAGAAAAACAAGAATTAGACAAGATACTTTAAAAAAAATAGAAAAATAAAGCAACAAAATTTGTTCAATTAACCTATTTTTTTCAACTGAAACTAAATTGCTATTAAGGAAATCACAAGGCCACGGAAAGCCGCAGGAAAAATGATTTCAAACAAAAACACCACACAAAAACATTAAAACATAACCAACTAACGTCGGGCGAATTGCTCTCAAACGACCGGCGATTGGTTGACTTTGTCAGCTGCTAGCCACGGTTTAGTTACCTTTGGGCGCTACCTTTTTATCCCGTTTCTGAAGACGAAAGTCAAATTGGTCAGACAAAAAATCGGCAAGCGAAAAAATGCATAAAAATGCATAAAAATGCTACAAACTGCTTTTGAGAGCAATTAACAGTGATTTCCCAAAAAGTGACTGTTTGGTCAGTTATGACTTAAAAAAATACTATAGCTCATTGTTAATGAGGATCAGAGATAATGACAATACGCCTTATAACAGCAGCCGAAGTGCGGCATAAACGAAAAGAGAGAGAGAGAGATAGAGTGCGAGAGAGATAAAACGGGAACGAGAAAGAGAAGGAAAAGAGTCCTAATTAAAAAAAAAGAGAAAAAGAGACAGGAATATGTTCAATGATGGGATTCCACTCTGCAACTTCTAGTTTTCTGGCCTTGTTAATAAATAAATCACAAAAAAAACTGAAAAAGGCAAAATTAAAATATTTTCAATTTCGCAGCAAAAAAAATTAAAACCAATTTTTGTCTTCAAAGTTCTGTCAAGTAACCCATCCTCGAGACTTGAAAAGTTTCGTTGGCTTGTACTGGTCGTTAAACTCAGAAAAGGACAAAAATATTGAAAAATTGAAAAATGAAATATTGCAAAAAAATTGCAAACCTTAAAAAACCTGGCTATAATTCAAGATAATATTATCTTGAGATCCATTTGGTTGTCTCAAGAGACCATCCGGTATCGCTGTTTCAAGCCTGAAATAGTTTTACAGGCTCATAAAGAACCATACATTTGGAACACAAAAAATTGAAAATTTGAAAAAATTGCAAATATTTTACAAGTTTGCTTAAATTTGTGACATTAAAATTTGAAGAACATTCCATTACGTTTATAAACAAAGCACTAACATATTATCAAACCCTAGAGGAAGTTCCCTGGCTCTAGAGGCTAGAGTAACCTAAAATAGACAAAAAAATTGCAAGTTTTATAAAAAAAAATTTCTTAAATTGTGATATTCAAAAAGTTGAAAATTAATCCATGACCAACAAAAATTTTCCAGTAACAATATCAAACCCTAACGGAGGTTTTCAGACTGAATAATGACTATAAATGTCAAAAAATTGAAAAACTTTGCAAAATCTGACCAAAAAAACCCTAAACTTCGTGATGTTATAATCTCGAAAGGCAATCCATTACAACTAGAAACTATACAGTAACCTATTGACAAACCCTAGAGGAGGTTCGTTGCCTCGTGAGGCCTAAAAAACCTAAAAAATTGCAAACAACTTCAAAAAACTTGAAAAAATTGCAATTATTATAAAAATTACTTAAATTTGTGATAGCGAAATCCTGGAAACCATTCTATTGCATATAGAGACCTGCAGTGGCCTATATTCAAACCCTGAGGAGCTTCCTAAGCCCTTGAGGCTGGAGAAACATACAAAATGACAAAAATTTTCAAAATAATGGAAAGCATTGCAAGTTTTATAAAAAAAATTGCTGAAATTTGTGACATTAAAAAGTTGAAAAACTATTCCATGGCCAAAAAAAACTTGCCAGTAACTTATTATCAAACCCTTGAGGATGTTTTCTGGCCCTTGGGTCTGGAATGACCTGTATAAGGAAAAATAGAGGTCCAAAAATTTTTTTAAAAAATTGCACGTTTTGTAAAAAAAAAAATGCTAAAATTCGTGATGTTAAAATATTGAAACGATTCCATTAACACTAGAAACTAAGCAGTAACCTATTATTGAAACCTAAAGGAGGTTCGTTGACAGCTAGGGCTCATAAAAACTATAAAAATGTGAGAAAAATTTCAAAATGCTTGAAAAAAATTGTGAAAATTAGTATAAAATTGCTTGTTTTTAGTGGGGGGGGGGGGGGGTCAACAGTGGGGGTGTCTTCAGCCTCTTCACACCAAAGATATAAGTATAATTCTCCAACAGTTTGAGCTGAAACAGAGCTGAAAGTCTCTAAGGGCACTTAATGCCCGCTGGGCGCTACCTGTTTATCCTGTTTTTGAGGACGAACTGTCAAAAGCGTCAGACAAAAAATCGGTCAAGCAAAAAATCGCATTAAAAAAGGCCGACAGGACTAATATAATAGCTACAAACTTCGTTTGAGAGGAATTAAAAGAGTGCAAAAGTAGTGGATAAAACGGGGGTTCCAGCCACCAGCCCAATTTGTCTCTTCCCCCTCATGCTAGCCGCATTCGGGGAAATGAGCCAAATTATACCGGTAATTGTAACCCCCGTTTTATCCACTACTATATCCACCACTATATACACAATACGTGCTCACTTTGCATAGTCTAAAAATGATGAAAAGGAAATTAGCATGTCATGCTAAAATGGCCGCCACCATTAACTTGCAAACTCTATAAACAGTTCACTAAAAGATGAAAAGGAAAAGTGCATTTCATGCTAAAATGGCCGCCTCTATTAACATAAATGACCACCACCCTTAGCAGAATGATATCAAACGAGTGAAAATTTCTAAAATAAGACATCTCTGAACATTAACTAATAAATTGAGTATTTATTAAAATTTTTATTTAATTTTTAATAGAATATAACAAGCATTCAATTTAATAAAAGGATTTAATAATTATTTTATTTTAAAGCAGGTAATTACTTGGGAAACGATACCTAATTTTAAGTTAAAAACCATGTCCGAATATTCTAGAAAAAGAATGTTCTAGAATAGTTCTCCATGACTGGACCTTTTCTCTCCACAGCACTTTTTGGCTATTCATCATGAGTTTCACTTCACTACGAACACTAGCGAAAAATTTTTAATCATTTTCTTCATTTAACGAGACTTTAAAAACTGGAGCGCTATCAAATACTTCTTTGTCTGCAGAGTTGACGAATTGACTAATTCAACAACTCAAATGATTACTTTTTGTATGGAGAACAAATGCATACCCGTCAACACCGCCGAACAGGAAAGTGAGACTGGAAAACGAACAAAAACAGAACTCTTCAGTTATTGCTTACCAAGTTCAAGAAAAGCCTACTAATTTACGAGAATCAGGATAAACTGGACAGGTTTGAAGTGAGTCTGCCAGAATATTTATTGTTCCGTGGTAAACTGAGACATTCATTCAATGTTGACGAGTTTGAGTTTTATCTAACTACAGTCAGCAATATGGAGGGAAAGCTGAATCGTTTAGATCTGCTCATAATGTCTGACAGAGGATACATAAGGGGAAAAGTGAAACAAAATAATCAAGAGAACATTGAGGATATTCCCTGTAAACAACTGCTGAACGACAAAGGATACTCCTATTCTACTATCCAGAGTTATATAAACTTCTCTCAAACATGTGAAAACTATCCAAGGATCCTAGTCTCGACAAACCACTTTTCGGAATGGAAAAAAATTTCTGACAATATTCTTAGCAGAATTTCAGAATGATAGTCAGCTACAGTCTCGGTGCATGACAGAATTACAATTTCCATAAATGATAAAAAAAATGATTGTTACTGGGAAATATATTTAACATTAATGATGATATCCTTGCTACTGATACATTAATATTGATATCCATACTACTAATACAAAAATGTTCATATCCCTACTGCTGATAATATAATAATGATATCCCCTAACATTAATATCCGTCTACTGAATAAAACTTTTTTGCTCGAATTTTGTTAGTAACACAATTTATAAACCGAAAGTGGAAGCTCTAATTTCAAAATGTTGTAGCCCTATAATATGGCTATATTGCTGTAAAGTTTCGATCTACCACGGTTAGCAGTTATTACACAGGTGGTTTTGCAAGATTGAAAAACTAAAAGCAAAAATAAAATTTTTTCTAGCTATAACATTAGGAAGTCTCTTTATTGGATTCATTATCTCCAATATCGAACTAGGCTTAGGCTTCACTAACGCCAGTAAGAGCAACTGAATAATTCCACGCAGAAATTTTCTCGAAATTTCGGAGCCAGCAACAAATTGAATAACAACCAATTGTAAAGAATCTGATGAAATTTAGTAATGAAATTTGTCTTTTCTTCCGAATAAGACTTCAAATAGAAATTCTAGCACTTCAGTGCAATAGTCACGGCTGTTGTTGATAGTATGGTCAACTCGGAAATTTCCCATTAATCATTTGCCAGATTCGGGGAGAAAAAACTAAAGATACTTTAAGCATTTCACTCAAATTTCCTTCAGTTAATTCTTTGTGCATAATTGGCAAACTGTTTCGCAGATGGGTCTTCGACCATTTTTCACCATCAGTGAAACTGCTTCGCAGATCCCTGCTGTGAGACTGTTTATGGGACACACTGTGATGCGTATACAGTCAAAAACATTGAGAACGGTGGAAACACAGTGATTAGTGTTTTTCAGTGTAACTAGAGAGACCGTGTGACAAGCACGCAAACCTGCAAAAATTGGTGTAACCAGTTCGTCGATAATCTGAACAAAAAACAGCTTAACTTTCCTTTTATATTAAATCTTTTGACATATTCCTTGAATCTATCTTTGGCATGACCATATCTATATCTATGAAGATAAAAACACAATCTACATTTAGCATTTCTAAATCTATAGTAGGAAATATGTTTATTAACCCGGCACATACAACATGTTAAAAATAAAATGGAAAAAAAGGAAGAAATTTTTAAAAGGAAGAAACACACTTTATCAAGTGGACAACAGAAAAGAGCCAGGTAAATTGCAATATAGTATAAATTTGCGTTTTTAGCAAGCGGTTGTTCGTCAGTAGCTAGTCACGGGGGTGGGGTGCACCGGGGGCAGATGAGGGAGGGAGGGTTGGAGCCATATTGGGGTGGGGGCAAAAGCTCTTTGTGGGGGGACAATAGTGGGGGGTCAACAGTGGGGGTGTCTTCAGCCTCTTCACACCAAACGTATAAGTATAATTCTCCAACAGCTGGAGCTGAAACAGAGCTGAAAGTCTCTAAGGGCACTTAATGCCCGCTGGGCGCTACCTGTTTATGCTGTTTTTGAGGACGAACTGTCAAAAGCGTCAGACGAAAAATCGGTCAAGCAAAAAATCGCATTAAAAAAAGGCCGACAGGACTAATATAATAGCTACAAACTTCGTTTGAGAGGAATTAAAAGAGTGCAAAAGTAGTGGATAAAACAGGGGTTCCAGCCACCAGCCCAATTTGTCTCTTCCCCCTCATGCTAGCCGCATTCGGGGAAATGAGCCAAATTATACCGGTAACTGTAACCCCCGTTTTATCCACTACTATATCCACCACTATATACACAATACGTGCTCACTTTGCATAGTCTAAAAATGGTGAAAAGGAAATTAGCATCTCATGCTAAAATGGCCACCACCATTAACTTGCAAACTCTATAAACAGTTCACTGAATGATGAAAAGGAAAAGTGCATTTCATGCTAAAATGGCCGCCTCCATTAACATAAATGACCACCACCCTTAGCAGAATGATATCAAACGAGTGAAAATTTCGAAAATAAGACATCTCTGAACATTAACTAATAAATTGAGTATTTATTAAAATTTTTATTTAATTTTTAATAGATTATAACAAGCATTCAATTTAATAGAAGGATTTAATAATTATTTTATTTTAAAGCAGGTAATTACTTGGGAAACGATACCTAATTTTAAGTTAAAAACCATGTCCGAATATTCTAGAAAAAGAATGTTCTAGAATAGTCCTCCATGACTGGACCTTTTCTCTCCACAGCACTTTTTGGCTATTCATCATGAGTGTCACTTCACTACGAACACTAGCGAAAAATTTTTAATAATTTTCTTCATTTAACGAGACTTTAATAACTGGAGCGCTATCAAATACTTCTTTGTCTGCGGAGTTGACGAATTGACTAATTTAACAACTCAAATGATTACTTTTGTATGGAGAACAAATGCATACCCGTCAACACCGCCGAACAGGAAAGTGAAACTGGAAAACGAACAAAAACAGAACTCTTCAGTTATTGCTTACCAAGTTCAAGAAAAGCCTACTAATTTACGAGAATCAGGAAAAACTGGACAGGTTTGAAGTGAGTCTGCCAGAATATTTATTGTTCCGTGGTAAACTGAGACATTCATTCAATGTTGACGAGTTTGAGTTTTATCTAACTACAGTCAGCAATATGGAGGGAAAGCTGAATCGTTCAGATCTGCTGACAATGTCTGACAGAGGATACATAAGGGGAAAAGTGAAACAAAATAATCAAGAGAACATTGAGGATATTCCCTGTAAACAACTGCTGAACGACAAAGGATACTCCTATTCTACTATCCAGAGTTATATAAACTTCTCTCAAACATGTGAAAACTATCCAAGGATCCTAGTCTCGACAAACCACTTTTCGGAATGGAAAAAAATTTCTGACAATATTCTTAGCAGAATTTCAGAATGATAGTCAGCTACAGTCTCGGTGCATGACAGAATTACAATTTCCATAAATGATAAAAAAAATGATTGTTACTGGGAAATATATTTAACATTAATGATGATATCCTTGCTACTGATACATTAATATTGATATCCATACTACTAATACAAAAATGTTCATATCCCTACTGCTGATAATATAATAATGATATCCCCTAACATTAATATCCGTCTACTGAATAAAACTTTTTTGCTCGAATTTTGTTAGTAACACAATTTATAAACCGAAAGTGGAAGCTCTAATTTCAAAATGTTGTAGCCCTATAATATGGCTATATTGCTGTAAAGTTTCGATCTACCACGGTTAGCAGTTATTACACAGGTGGTTTTGCAAGATTGAAAAACTAAAAGCAAAAATAAAATTTTTTCTAGCTATAACATTAGGAAGTCTCTTTATTGGATTCATTATCTCCAATATCGAACTAGGCTTAGGCTTCACTAACGCCAGTAAGAGCAACTGAATAATTCCACGCAGAAATTTTCTCGAAATTTCGGAGCCAGCAACAAATTGAATAACAACCAATTGTAAAGAATCTGATGAAATTTAGTAATGAAATTTGTCTTTTCTTCCGAATAAGACTTCAAATAGAAATTCTAGCACTTCAGTGCAATAGTCACGGCTGTTGTTGATAGTATGGTCAACTCGGAAATTTCCCATTAATCATTTGCCAGATTCGGGGAGAAAAAACTAAAGATACTTTAAGCATTTCACTCAAATTTCCTTCAGTTAATTCTTTGTGCATAATTGGCAAACTGTTTCGCAGATGGGTCTTCGACCATTTTTCACCATCAGTGAAACTGCTTCGCAGATCCCTGCTGTGAGACTGTTTATGGGACACACTGTGATGCGTATACAGTCAAAAACATTGAGAACGGTGGAAACACAGTGATTAGTGTTTTTCAGTGTAACTAGAGAGACCGTGTGACAAGCACGCAAACCTGCAAAAATTGGTGTAACCAGTTCGTCGATAATCTGAACAAAAAACAGCTTAACTTTCCTTTTATATTAAATCTTTTGACATATTCCTTGAATCTATCTTTGGCATGACCATATCTATATCTATGAAGATAAAAACAAAATCTACATTTAGCATTTCTAAATTTATAGTAGGAAATATGTTTATTAACCCGGCAAATACAACATGTTAAATATAAAATCTGATCACTATAATGTTTTTCTAAATTTTCAATATAATAACTTACTCTGACTACCTTCTCGCATATATAACAATTGTATTCTAATTCCTTACAATTATCACAACACTCTCTCCAAGGCTCATTTTTACACTTAACACACTTCATTTTATATTTTCGAAAAATTATTCAAAAGTTTTCCTAAATAAAATACACCATGTCTCATCCAGCTAATAGTATTGTTCAATGTGTAAACTTCTGTGAAATCTGCAAATTATCCATCGGATCAAGGAAGGATTTTAAAAGAAACACACTTAATAGGAAGAAACACATTTTTAAAAGGAAGAAACACACTTTATCAAGTGGACAACAGAAAAGAGCCAGGTAAATTGCAATATAGTATAAATTTGCGTTTTTAGCAAGCGGTTGTTCGTCAGTAGCTAGTCACGGGGGTGGGGTGCACCGGGGGCAGATGAGGGAGGGAGGGTTGGAGCCATATTGGGGTGGGGGCAAAAGCTCTTTGTGGGGGGACAATAGTGGGGGGGTCAACAGTGGGGGTGTCTTCAGCCTCTTCACACCAAACGTATAAGTATAATTCTCCAACAGCTGGAGCTGAAACAGAGCTGAAAGTCTCTAAGGGCACTTAATGCCCGCTGGGCGCTACCTGTTTATCCTGTTTTTGAGGACGAACTGTCAAAAGCGTCAGACGAAAAATCGGTCAAGCAAAAAATCGCATTAAAAAAAGGCCGACAGGACTAATATAATAGCTACAAACTTCGTTTGAGAGGAATTAAAAGAGTGCAAAAGTAGTGGATAAAACAGGGGTTCCAGCCACCAGCCCAATTTGTCTCTTCCCCCTCATGCTAGCCGCATTCGGGGAAATGAGCCAAATTATACCGGTAACTGTAACCCCCGTTTTATCCACTACTATATCCACCACTATATACACAATACGTGCTCACTTTGCATAGTCTAAAAATGATGAAAAGGAAATTAGCATGTCATGCTAAAATGATCGCCACCATTAACTTGCAAACTCTATAAACAGTTCACTGAATGATGAAAAGGAAAAGTGCATTTCATGCTAAAATGGCCGCCTCCATTAACATAAATGACCGCCACCCTTAGCAGAATGATATCAAACGAGTGAAAATTTCGAAAATAAGACATCTCTGAACATTAACTAATAAATTGAGTATTTATTAAAATTTTTATTTAATTTTTAATAGATTATAACAAGCATTCAATTTAATAGAGAATTTAATAATTATTTTATTTTAAAGCAGGTAATTACTTGGGAAACGATACCTAATTTTAAGTTAAAAACCATGTCCGAATATTCTAGAAAAAGAATGTTCTAGAATAGTCCTCCATGACTGGACCTTTTCTCTCCACAGCACTTTTTGGCTATTCATCATGAGTGTCACTTCACTACGAACACTAGCGAAAAATTTTTAATAATTTTCTTCATTTAACGAGACTTTAATAACTGGAGCGCTATCAAATACTTCTTTGTCTGCGGAGTTGACGAATTGACTAATTTAACAACTCAAATGATTACTTTTGTATGGAGAACAAATGCATACCCGTCAACACCGCCGAACAGGAAAGTGAAACTGGAAAACGAACAAAAACAGAACTCTTCAGTTATTGCTTACCAAGTTCAAGAAAAGCCTACTAATTTACGAGAATCAGGAAAAACTGGACAGGTTTGAAGTGAGTCTGCCAGAATATTTATTGTTCCGTGGTAAACTGAGACATTCATTCAATGTTGACGAGTTTGAGTTTTATCTAACTACAGTCAGCAATATGGAGGGAAAGCTGAATCGTTTAGATCTGCTGACAATGTCTGACAGAGGATACATAAGGGGAAATTATTGTATCAAAATTAAAGTACATTTTTATAACTTAAAAAATGACTGAAAACTCAATCTTACGGGAACTACAAAAGATACATGAACTAAATCTAAAGAAGATTATACACTTAACTTTAGAATGATAAAGCCAACAGAAAAAATTAACTTTAGTGAATCTATACTTAATACAACAAAATTAGGTTTAATTAGATTATCGGTTTATATCTTCGGTGTTTAATGTGAATAGAAGAAATAATCAATTTTTATATGATACCCAAGGCAAAGCATGCTCAGAGTCCCGTATTTTAGCTGATATACCAGGTGCATATGAATTATTTGAAATAGCAGAATTAATAAAAGAAGAAACTAATGGTAATGTTATAATAGAAACAGATAAAAAATACAGTTGAATGTATAATGGAAATAAAACAGGGTTCACTTTACTTTGTTATAGAACACTCAATAGCCCCATTACTAACCCCATTACTTTAGAAAAATAGTGTATGAACAAGGTAAATATACATCTCAAAAGATTATTGATATTATGAGTTTTAGTACTATTAATATTCATTGTAATCTCATATCCGGCGTTAAAGATAATAGTTATAACACCGGTATACTACATACTTTTACTCTAGCAGAAGCACGAGGTTACTGGATAAATATTATACCAACTAAAATATTATATCAAAATGTTACAAAGGATAGAATAGAATAAATTGAATTTCAAATTAAAGATGAGCACGGAAGACCAATTGAATTCAATGGTGATGTGTTGTTTTACTTTACATTTGATATAGATTTAGTCATAGTCATATATATATAGACTTAGACTTAGTCATGGACTTAGACCTAGTCATCTTCGTAGTCATAGCCATAGTCATAGTCATGGTCAGAGTCATAGACTTAGTCATAGACTTTCACTTCAACTTTGTCATAGACTTATACTTACTCAAAGACTTAAACTTATACTTTATCATAGACTTAGACTTACACTTAGTCATTGACTTAATCATAAATATTATAAAACTATAAAACTCTCCAATCTCAATTAATTCTTAGTTCACCGTTATTATTTTTGTTTTTAGATTTATCAATGACAATGTGATTATAAGGTTCTTCCCATACCTCCTCACATATACTACTAAAATCATCATAACTAAGTTCTGCTCTATTAAAGAAATCATGATATAAAGCCGTGGTAGCTCTACGTCTTTGTTCAAAGAAAATAAATAGATTACAATTCTCCATAACATTCTGTCTATCTGCCGCGAATATATTTTGTTTGAGATATATCATATTACAATTACCATGTCTACCTCTACAAAAGTATTCATTAATAACTGGTTCCTTACCCCAAATATCATCACATATTATTAGTTTCTCTATATCTTTAGTTAGTTGATCGAGAGAGGGTAAATTTTTTTGTTCTTTAATAAACAATATGTTTTATTCTTTAAATCTTCATATTGATCACCAGCAGGACCAATGATAAATAGCCTATCAAATTGTATACTACTCAAAAATAAATTCTTAAATAAGAATGTTTTTCCACATTCACTAGGACCAGCTATTACACATCTGAAGCTTTCTGGGAAAATAGCATTGACAATAAAGCATTATCATCATCTAGCCATAATTTTAGACACCCATTAACATCAATCTTCAAAGGGGATACACTGCTTGTATGGCTACAGCTGGCTAAAGGTGAAAAGGACTTTAGCCTTGGGGGTTTTTCTTTAAGTACATAGATATCAACTTCATCTTTACTATCAATCTCATCTGTGAAACTGCTTCGCTGATCTGTGAAACAGCTTCGCTGATCTGTGGATCAGGTTGGCATGCCGCGGCCGGAGTCCGTTCCGTGATTAACATTGTCATTGACATTAACATTATCATTAACATGGTCAGTGACATTGTCATTGACATTGCCATTGACATTAGCATTGACATTGTCATTAACATTGACATTGTCATTGACATTGTCATTAACATTAACGTTATCATTAACATTGTCATTGAAATTGTCATTCAGTATATCTTTATCTTCAACTTTATCTTCAACCTCGCCTTTAACTTTACAGCCCAAACATAAACACTCATTATATATTCCTGGACATCTAACTTGATTAATTAGATTATAGAGAGCAATCTTTATTCCAAATCCTTTATCAGTAAGATAGATCATATATAAACAATAAACCCCACAATAAGATTCATCATATTCTTGTATTTTCTCATCAGACCCTAGGTCAACATATCCTTCTTAGAATAATTGTGGAGTCTCAACACCAAAACTATCAAAATAATATATAGGGCCACCTTCTCTTTTTATAACTAAAACCCAATGTGTACCATCAGTCGGATGTAGATTTGCAATAATGTTGAATTTGGGGTCCTTGATGCTAACTGGTTTCTGATCTCTCATTACTATCTCAATTGGTATTAGACATATATCTTTACCTATATCTTCTATTCTAATATTACTCATAGCTTTATTATCAATATCAAATTTATTATTGAATTCCTCAAAAGTTAGGATCAGCATTTTATATGGTAGTGCAACTATAATATTTATTTTCGTAATTATGTTTTGTTATATAGTATATGATTCAATACCAAGTGAATATACAAAACTAGAAGAAAGCTTTGGTGGATTTATAAATAGAAGTCTAATAAGATTTGAAAATGAAAAGTCACCATTACATACTATTGTTTATGGTGGAATTGGTACAGGAAAAACCTATTTTTTTAGACAATACATAAAGTTGTATCAGGATCAGGAACAAGAGCAAGATCAAGATATTTAGGACATGGTAGAACATCAGGGAACCTGTTCGCAGATGACCGGAGGTCCATAATCATAGTATGTAAAGATAAAGGGGATTGGGTAAACCCAGAAAGTGGCAAGCCCTATAATGATTTCAATATAAGTGATATAAACATGATCACATCACAAAATTTTCATATTTTACAAGATAGTGTAATTGTTCTTGATGATATGGGGGATAAGTTAAATAAAGATATAGGTTACTTTTTACAGAAGAAAGACAGAATAATATACAAATGACTGTAATGTGTCATAAACCAGCCCAGATAATTAACACGGCAAGACTGAACTATGATACTATTTATATAACAAATTATAATTGGTCAGACCTATTTAATAGTTTTAATATAACATATGAGTGCAAACATGACTTTCATGGCATAATTATTGACTTAAATAGTAGCTATTATAATTGTACAGATGGAATAGCTTTTGAACTTCGTTATGGCATGATTAAATATAATAAGAATGAGGATACTTTTATTATTATTGATAGAAATAGAACTATGTTATATGACTCGATAGTTGGTTTCCTAGACTTTGAAGCCCTTAGTTTAAAAGATAAATTAGAAAGTGATGAGATAAAAAAACTTAGATTATATGAAACCACTAATGAATAATGCTACAGATAGAAACAATATTAATTCAGATAACTATCAGTTTTACTTTAATAAAGTTCTTACATCAAGAGCTATTAAAATTCAGAATGATGTTTTAACAAAGGAAACAGTTAAAGATAATGGTTCAAGACTAGTATCGTCTGTGCGTTGAATTATGGGTATATGCGTTATGATATATAATTATATACCTCCTGATACGGCAGTAAAAACAGTTGCACTTGTAGCAGGGGTGCAAGTAATGTATTAAATAGAACAAATGTATTATCAGACATGGTTATGGAGAAGTGGAAGATCAGGATAAAGAAGTTAGTGATTTACCCGATTCAGATGATCAGGGAACCTGCTTCGCAGATGAACTCGAGAGACAAGCTTAGCCAAGGATGGACCCCAATGACAGATGAATATATGAATAAAAAGACTGGTACTTTAAACAAAAGGGGTAGAGATGATTTAACTGATCTATATATAAATAATCAAAAATTTAGAGATGGAATTATAAATTTCGTTGGAGATAAAACTCGATTGATTAATGAAATGATTTTAGATAAAAGATTTAATTATAATACTCCTAATAAGTTAGGTATGGAAACCTTAGCTAAGTTTGTCTGGTCTAGAGATTATACTAGAGGTTTAATTGAAATTTTAGCTTGTTATAATTCGAAACTAAAAAGATAACAAATTGAAATTTTGGTTAGATGTTATATTGAAACTGAAAAGATATACTTAGAATTTTGATTAGTTTTTAAATAACAGCTTATAGAATGTTCAGAGTATAATTAAAGCCAAAGAGATAATTATATTTATAAATATAATACTATAAAGATAATATACTAATTACAAATAATTGAAATTTTGTTTCTTTATAAATAATGGTCATTAATTGTTTAGAGTGTAGGGCTAAATGTGGAACTCCCCACACTTTGTCTTTTCATTATAAACTAAAACATAAGGATAAAATTGGTGAGTGTAAATGTGGGGATTTATCATTGAGCCGAATTTGTTCAAGTAAATTTATTCAAGAAGCTTATGATCCTAATCATAATTATAATTTTAATCCTAATTCTAAATCTAATCCTAATTCTAATCCTAATTCTAATCTGCGAAGCAGCTTTGCTAATTCTAATCCTAATTATAATACTAAATCTAATCCTAATTCTAATCTGCGTAGCAGCTTCGCTGATCTACAAAGCGGCTTTGCTAATTTATCTCTAAGCCTAGGCCCATAGAAACAAAAATTGATTTAATAAAAAAGTTTGTAATAAATGCAAAGAAGAACCAGAGTATCATAAATATTATCTAATAGCTTCCAAATTAAAAGCCAAAGGTAGAGATATAGATAAATTATTAGAAGAATAGGTTGTTAAATTATTAACTATATCAGGAACTTCTCAGATTTTTATCTAAATCATTGACCATATTTATTGGCTATATCATTGACCATATTATTATATAAATCATTAGTTATATCAGGAACTGCTTCTCAGATTTTTATCTAAATCAATGACTATATCAGGAACTGCTTCTCAGATTATTATCTAAATCATTGACTTTATCAGGAACTGCTTCTCAGATCAGGAACTGCTTCTCAGATTATTATACAAATCTTTACCTATACCGGGAACTGCTTCTCAGATTATTAACCCAACCTATCTGTAAATTATTAGCCATATCTATCTAAAAATTTTTAGCCTAATCTATCAACAAATTATTAGCCAATTCTATCTATTAATTATTAGCCAAATATATCTATATTATTTAGCACTATTTTTAGCCTTAAGCGCATAGAGCGCATAATTCTGAGTAGGGAGGGTGTGCGCAGTGTGCGGTGAGCATGCGTGCGCAAGTGTGTGCGTTGGGGCTTATTTTTGCTTAATTTTTATTTTTGATTATGAATATAGTAGTGGATAAAACGGGGGTTACAGTTACAAGTACAATTTGGCTCATTTCCCTGAATGCGGCTAGCATGAGGGGGAAGAGACAAATTGGGCTGGTGGCTGCAACCCCCGTTTTATCAACTACTTACAAATCGACTTAAAAATCGATACAAAAATAGCTGAAAATTGCATAAAATCTGATATATGATTGACACTGTCAAAATAGCTCCCACGCGTACAATCACTTGTTAATATAGTTTGAAAAACATTTTACCTAAGAAAAAAAAGAAAAACGGCTGCGAAAAAGCCGCACTTGATTGAAAATTTTCGCCTGCTTCGCGAAAATATTTTGCACCTACTTTTCTCGCACTCTGTCAAAAACGCGGCATGAACAGAAAAATGCTGTCTCTTCTCTATGCTCTTCAATTCGTTCAGCCGTTTGACCTAAACACTTTGTTTTCACATGCGTTTTTTCACATGAGTATTTCATCGACTTTTACATCATGTTTTAAATACACTCCTAACAATTGTCGATAAAAAAGGCGCACCACCAATACTCGAGTCGTAAAAAAAGTGTACGAATACAGTTCAAATTGTTTGAACGAAACAAAGATACACCCTCTATAATAGCCGGCTCAGTTCCTAAATTCAATAAAATTGTGCTCGGATTCTGTATAAACATTCGAGTGTGTCAAAGTTCCATCAAACGTGGGCCTCTTATCAAATTGGTGCCTCTTACTCAATTGTTTACGAATTCAGCAGATTGCCATTTAAATCAGAGATTTAACCAACTAATTTCTTCTTTTTCGACTAATTTATATCTACAACAGCGTGCTCTTCTTTTTTCAATTGGACCAAAAAAAATTGGTCTTACTAATTTCAAAATTCGTGAAAACTGATTAATTATCAAATGATATTCATATAGCTAATGAATAGTACTCAAAACAGGCATCATCTAATTCCGCATCAAAACTGTACATCTATAAAAAATTAAATATTCAGCATTCAATCTATATTTGTTTACATATCCATAAGATTAGCTACAACTTGAATAGATTTCTTGACTATCTTCGACAATAAGAGACGCTCTTACAATTGAGAATTTTGAGGATTATAATATAGCCGAAATATACACAACTGGCAGTATAATTAACAACTCAGTAGCTTCCACAAATCATTACAATTCAAAACTGCTTAAAAAACGTGATTAATTTAATAGCATATAATTCTGAATTTCATCGCGTTAATTTTTGATGTGATTGCCTGAAAACTCCCCTAAAGAACTTGGTAAAAGTTTTTTTTAACCAACTTTGGGGGTATAGAACGATTGATAAATAGCAACGTATCCTGAAGATTGATATATTTCAATTAGGGCCACCGGTAAAACTGATGTAACAAATCTTGTCGTGTTCTGATAAATCTTCTCAAGCCTCACAAAAACTTCTCTCCAATTTCAGTTGACAAGAAAAGCTTCATGGGAAAAATTTTGATGTTAATCTTGTCTTACTCTGATGAAGCTTCTACAGCCTCACAATAAACTTCACTTCAATTCAATTTCAGTTCAAATTCTGTTCAACACTTTGGTCAGGGCCTGTTTTATGTTTAATCTCGTTTTCCCATCTTGGCGGAGGTGGTCTTGTATATGATTGAGTCATCTCCCTCGTCAATCTGCATCAGCACAATGCAAATGAAGAAGACGGAGATTGCAAACAGGATGGCGAACCAGATTCCGAACTCGAAAGAGGCAGCCGATCCCTCCTTGCCGAAGTTGTAGATGTTGTCCGGAGGTCCTTGTGCTGCAGAATTGTCCGACTCATTTGCCTGTCTTCTCACACGGTGCGCTTCTAAAACGACGAATTGTTGATAAAGTTGTGCGACCAAGTTCCTACCAGACACATCTTTCTTAAGTTTCATCATCAACAACTTAAGAACATAAACCGACTAATGTCGGAAGAATTGCTCGCGAACGACAGGCGGGTGGAAAATTATTTCACCACGCCGGGGTTCGAACCGTTTACTTCCCGATCCCTAACCAAATGCACTTCTCTCTGGGCCATCCTTCCCTTATTGTTGGTTTGCTGCAACCATTTTATATTAGCAACAAACTTTACTTCGGAGTGAGAGCAATAGAGCGCACTCAAAAATGAAAAACGAAAGCGAGAAAAAGTTACTTGAGAAGTCAAAGAATGTTCTAGAAGAAAAGCTTAAAAAAGACCAACACGTTTACAATAATTGCTATGAACTTTGTTCAAAAGCAATTAATAATGGAATGTAATAAACTAAAATGGCGTGGATTTCACTTACATGAAACATATACGCAACATTGTAATTTGCCCTATATGGCAATAATAGCTCACAGGCGGAAAAGATAAAAACGCAAGCAATATCCGATTAGAAATGGTCTCTCTCCCATGTAATAAGATTGCAAAATGGAATAAACGGATTTACTCGCCTCTTAAATGAGCCAATTGTGCACCCTCATTACGTAACTAGTATGTTCTGAGCAAAACTGGTGCCAACTGAGTTGCTATCTTTAAAGCAGTTACTTCCATAATTGAGGACCAAGTTCGTCTCCGAGCATTAAAAAAAACCAGTACCATTCCAATTAAAGAAAATTCGTACCAGGTGTCAGTTGCAATCCCAGGACTAGAACATTCTCGTGATCTTCTATTTGGTGCAATTGTGCTTCCACGTCGTCATTGTCTGCGTCCACTTCCCACAGTCGGATGGATTCATCAGTTAGGACAGAAGTGGTGAGGGAAGTTGAGGAGAGGGGTTCTAGAGGAATTCTGAGAGAGGAACTGGTCGGGTATGTCAAGTAATCTGAAGTTTCACCTGGAAACATCATTATTAACTCCATTCCGTTATCTTAGAATTTTCCGTACTACCAATTAACGTTCTATAGTTCCAACCCTTCATGAAATGGGGGACACGAACTTTATACGAGCCCTACTTTTTTTAAGCCAAATTTTGGCCGTCCGATATCTTTTACGGAGGGAGAGATAAAAAATTAGTATTATTTAAATACTAATGAAAAACTGAATTGACTGTTGAGATTTTTCTAACTTCTCATTTCTCGCAGAATAATTGAGGCTCATTTTATCATTCAACACTAACACTTGGTATGTTTATTTTATGAGCCAGAAAATTACAACCGGTATTTTTATGAGATTACATTTGTATAGTGACTACGTTATACTCAAGATGAAATTCAGAATCTTTTCGAAAATCATATTGATCAATCGAAGTTACTATGTTTGATTGCAAACGTATCTTTTATTTTAAGCGATTACGACTGTGAAAATGAAAACAGGTCTAAAGTACATCAAAAAGCTTTCGCTGCAAATTTAACTATTTTGATTAAACTACCCGAAAAAGTTCAACAAATTTTAACATAAGCGACTAACGTCGGAGCGAATTGCTCTCAAACGACCGGCGAGTGGATGGATTCGTCAGTAGCTAGCCACGGTTTAGTGAGGCTAGCTTTAGTTTAACTGAAGGGTGCTTGAGGTGAGCGCAGAAGTGGTGCACGAGTGAAACGAGGGGGGGGGGGGGTGAAGTGGGGTGGGTGGGTGGGAGTCAACCTTTAACAACCGCCCTTCACACCATAAATATAAGTCATCAAAACAGTTTCTGTGAATCGCATACTTGGATACTAGTGAGCTGAAAGCATCTAAGAGAACTTAAGCCCACTGGGCAGTACCTGTTTATCCCGTTTTTGAGGACGAAAAGTCAAATGGGTCAGACGAAAAATTGGTCAAGCAAAAAATCGCATTAAAAAAAGACCAACAGGACTAATATAATTGCTACAATCTTTGTTTGAGAGCAATTAAAAACTTTCTACTCTAAAGCTTTATGCGGTAAAAACAGTTATTGACTAATTTGTCTAAAAACAATGGCATATTTCATTTTGCTGGAAATACAGAAAAATGGTTTCAAAAAATTCTGATTCCTCGTACTTCTTAGGGGTTTTTGTTTATTTTGTTTTATAATCTATAAGCTTATTATTATTATCATTATTATTATATTATTATTGCTCTACTATAACTTTTTTTATTTCTGTTAACTAGTCTTTGGCTAACATTTGTTAAAAAAACCAGACAGTTGTAGCCTGATTAACCCTTACATTTTCGAGGCCGTTGTTTGAATTAAAATTCGGCTTTTAACTCAGGGTGTGCTCTTTTTCATGCAGAGCACGAGCGTCATTAATCTTTGGTCTGAGATTTCATTTACAAGAACTAGACGCAAAAGGGAAAAATTCAAAAAAAAATTGTTTTGGTCCACAACTTATACCAATTTTACCGTATCATCCCCAATTTCATCAAAATTTTGTGCTAAATATAAATTTCACGTACTCGTGCGTATTATAACTATCAGCAAAAAGGACGGAGTTTAAAATTTGTCAGGATTGCAAAATTTTGATCGATAGTCATATTTTTCATAGATAAAAAGCGGAATTTCTTCAGCATAAATTAAAAGAACTGCTTTTCCAATGCATCTAAAAATTTTGCCTCTTTCAAATCTTAGTTTGAAGATTTTGCAATGCAAGGACAACTCGACATAGAGTGTAAGTTCTCTTAAAGCTGCTGTTGTTTTTACACAGCACATAGGCCACGACAATCTGGAAGTAAGCAAACCATCAAACAAGTATGCAACTACTGGTCAACAATCGCACGCTGGCGCGATTTAATTTTGGAACATAACAAGGTTGGCATCAAGGGCAAGTTGCAAACCATTAATTTTATTCATATTGATCATTAGAAGGTTTGGAACATTATTTAGGCTGTGTTACTGTCCCGACCCCAATAGTGGGGGAGAAACTATATGTAAAACTGAAAATTTCGATACAATCTGTGTTAACACAAATGAGGGTTATGTTAACTTCCACTTCTTAAATGTTTTCAGGAATTAAATTTTTGCCGTATTTTATTCGAATTGTTTGTTGTTTATGTTTCATATCTTTTTGAAATGCACAAAATAAATTTGTCTGCCTAATGTTTTTGTTCAGTTGGGCTGCAGGTAGGGTCAAGGAAGTGAGCGAGCAATAACCCGGAAATTCCGGGAGAGAATAAAGTTTGAAAAAGTTGTTTCCGTGATTAAATTCGAAGCGCGGAGAAAAGAAAGAAGGGTTATCTTGTTCATTCCTTCTATTGAAAAAGAGCAAAAAATAAAAGAAAAAATGTGGTTAGGCGAGTGAAATTTTGTACTCACGTACCCGCTGTTAAAGCTGTTTTCTTTTTTGTTTTAAAATTCCTAGTGAGTCTAAGAGGTTGTAGTAGACTCTAGTAACAAATTTCAATGATTTGATAGCGTTTTGAAGCTTTTCGGTACATCAAGGATATTTAGTGCTAACTAGTAGGTTTTCAACTATTTTGAGGTTTTTGAAAATATTGTTGCAATTTTTGGCCCATAGCACTGCTTAATTGAATCTATTAGTAACTGATTTGAAACCTATTGCTTATAGGCACTGTCAACCGCAAATTGAATAAAGTTTTTTGGTACGAAGTTGCTTCTTTAATGGAATTTGACAGAAAATTGAGTAATTGGATAAAATTTTATTGTTCCGACCCCTCTTGAGGGGGAAGGAACTATATACTCAAACGGTTTTTTTGTTCAGTCAATTTTGACCGATTGATATATTCATCGTAGAGAGTTGAGAATGGTATCATTAGAAAGCTTGTCCGGCGTAGAATTTGGAATTAAAAAGATTTTTTTAATTTTCGTTTTTTTTTTACAGTGAGTTATCGAAATTTAAATTTTGAGAAAATAGTGTGAATTCCGGCGAGATTTTATTCACTTTTTCCGGAATTTTTGAAAAAAAATTCGCCAATTTTGCTAAAATTTGTTAATTTTTTTAAAAGTGTTGTTGATTTTTATTTGTAAAAACAAAAAAATCAGAATATTGTAGGCTATTTTTATTTTTTTTGTGTCAAAAATTCTGGCTAAATATTTCAAAATTAAGACTTTCTTCAAAAACAGCAAGAAATAAGTTTCTTTAGTCCATTTTGATTAAACTTACGGGAAGTACAGACCCAAACACCACAAATACAATTTTTGTAGACTCAAAAGGGGGCTTTTTCTACTTCAAATTCCGTTGAGAGTGCTCTGTAATTAAAACTTCGCCGTTTTTTGCTAAATTTATGCGTTGATTATCAAACACGCAGCATCTATTTTTAATTTTTTAACTAACAAAAAATCAATATCTATAACATTCGAATAATTAAGTGTTCTTAAAGAACAAACAGCATTAGCAGGGCTAATTTTGGACCAATCTTGGACTGGTATAATCCAAAAATAGTTATAAACAAAAATTCGATCTCTTCTACAATAATTAAATAACAGAACATTTCAAAAAAAGCTAACTAAAGATAGTTCCAATTGGGTTCCTAGTTAGCTCCTCATTATCGTATCTAGTTGATTACTTGAAAGCTTATGGTCGCTTTGACTTTCAAATAAATAATGACCTATTGAACTTTTGCCTCTATTTTTCTCTTTCTTTGGTCAACTTGTAGCTTATCGTCTGCAATGAAAGAACTCTTCTTCTTTCTATTGAAATCAATTTCAAATTTGTTGCGGTTTTACGCCTTAAGTTATGGCTACTGGATTTGATACAACTAGATTTCAAATTTTCTTAATTTTTAGGTATTTTCCCATTTTTCACGTTTTCTAGTTTTGTCACATTATCACCTTATTGACAGTTCATATATCACAATATTGGCTTTCAAAAAACAGCAAATTGATATTATTAAAATGCTTGAAGAAATAGATTATGATTTTAACGGCTTCGACACTACTTTCACGAAAAATTTGATTGATTTTTTTAAATTGTCTTAACTGCCGTTTTTACTTGTCTTTTTAGTCGTATGAAATTTTACTGTACAATGACCCGGTTTCATTGCCTTTTCATAGAAGAATAGATGAGACGATATTCTGATTTTAGTAGATAGCTGATAGCTTTCATGACTCTGAAAACAATTGTTTTCCAAATTAAAAAAAAAACTTTTTAACTTCGCAGTTTTGTTCCTTTTATTGTCTGGTTGTTATCTAGTCTCGTTAATTACAGGCCAATTATGACATTATTGTTGTCAAAGGAAGGTTTCAAAAGGGGATTAGTGTCACACAATCTAAGGTTTTTAAAGAATTCGTTGACTTTATTGGCTTCGACACGAAAAAAAAAGTAAATTAATTTTTGATTTTTGTCATGTTTGACGTTCATTTTGTAGACATAAGATATATTCTGGATAAATGCAATTCTCATGTGCTTCTTTTGGAAGAATATACCAACCTAATTAAAATTTTATTCTGTAATTAATGGCGCTCATGTCTTTGGAAATATTTTTTATTCGAAAAAAAATTAACTTTTTTTTTTTCATTTTGTTTTCCATTTTTGTCTACTTGTTAACTGGCTTCATTAATGAGAGGTCACATAATACATTATCGGTGGTTGCAGAAAGTGCAATTGAACACATTTTGATGGCCATAGTATGGCTTTACGGTTTCGAAAGCGTTTTCAGCCAAGTTTTATTTGATTTCTTGTTTGTTGTCTATATGTTCTTTTCGTAACCGCGTAAAAAATTGAAGACCGGCAGCTCTTAATTCCTTCTTTGGAAGCATTGGTAATTGTACACCTATGGGATATTTTATGTGATTTCTAATGGTTTTCATTATTTCGAAATTAAATGTTTTTAAAAAAATAAGCGAATTTTACAACTTTACTTTTTTTGTTCTTTATTGTCTAATTGTAACCAAGCCTTTTTAATGACTACTCCCTTATCTTTTCTGGTGAATTACAAGTTATTTTATTTAATATCAGTTTTATCTGACGGTATTTGACTTTGTTATTAAGTTTTGTTTTTTAAAACGGACATGAAGTTTTTGATGTAATTAATTTTTGTTGTTGCTGTTGTTTGATTTTGCTGTTCGTCTTGACTCGCTTTCTTAATATTGGCATATCTCAACAATCTAATGCATCATTTGTTTTTACTCCACTGAGTTATTTGCTTTGGAGAGTTTCTTTTCGTTCATACACCAATTTTTTTTAAAATACTTGAATTTTTGGGTTTTTCTTTGTTCCTCATTTGGTAGACAATCAAGCCAAAATTGTGGATGAGCGGGGTCGGAACCTTATGTGCGATCGCAAATTACCGAGTCGCCTTGTTTCTCATTTTATTGTCAAAAAAATAGATGTTAGCGAGCTTAATATGTCGTGCCAAATTTTGTACGGGCAGATTAACGTGTTTTGATACAATCTGAAAAATAGTTGTTTTCTAATTCTTTTAGAATGAGTACTAATTTTTGTTATCTGAATTAATATATTTATTTTCTCTGATCTGAGGCGTTCTGTCTGATGAACTATTTATTAATTTGAAAGGCTAATTTTTTAAGTCTACTGCGAAGACTACTTCGAGCCCTTTCTGTAATTCTTCCGGCTATGTTTTTTAGTGCTCAAAATTAATTAGTAAACGTTGCTAGGAGCCACATTAAGTGTAGTTGCAAATTTCTGCTTGTCATCTAATCTGCAGCTAGTATATTGTGAGGTACTTTTCTGTAATTAATCATCAATTAAGTGTCATCAATTTCTTTCATTTCGGTCTAATTGATACTTTGCTAAAGCTCAGATACACTTGGAATTCAGATACAGTATCTAAGGTCACCAATCACTGCATCAATAACAGTGACGGTGGTAGTGGACAACAGTGACAAGATTTTTGTCAAAAACAGGCATTGACATGTAAACAATTTATGAACAATATGCTACCCGGGGGACCATACTCACTGTAAACAGCAACCAAGACAGCACTCGGTCTCGTCTTCTTACTGACTCCGAATGCCTCTACCCAGGGCGAATGTACAGTTGGGGATTCAGCCAGGGCTGCTTGGGTTGCCACTTCCCGTATCTGCTCTAGGGTTGCCTAACAACAATCACCAGCAATTTTTATAAGAAATTAAAGGTTTTGCGGTCACAAAAAGATCTTTTCACTTTTCATATTGAATCAAAAACTAGGAGACGAAGCTGTCTTTTGCTTTCAAACTGTCGCACACGAATTAAAAAAAGAGCAAAAACTACAAAAAGTAAGACAAACTACAATCCGTTTGCAGCTACATCACTCTCCTCCACAACAACGTGTTCTGGTGCACTAATCGAACTTAACTGTCAAATGATACGATTGATTTTTACGGACTTAAAGAAAGTTCACCATGAAATAAATTTATTTCCCTACGATTATGCTTCAGGTTGAAGTTTCAGAACTTATTTGATTTTGTCACTTATTTTGTTGTAACCATTAATTTATTGTAACAGGACTGCCCTGGGGTGTACAGACAGCAAATCAGACTGTATTAAATTCATGTAACCAATTAGCATAAATTTATTTTTTTGGCTATCATTAGCAGCTACATCAACAATTCACTTCACCGGAATGGTTGAGTTTCGATGAAAGGAATCAACGCACAAATTTTTCAAAAGAACGCCAAAAACGGGTAATTACATCAGTTCGCTAATTTCGTGCGCGTGTTTCCCTCTCCTTTTTGTTTATTTGGCACCCATTCCCCTTGTGTCGGCGTGACCAAAAGCACTACTCCAAATTGACTTCAAAAATCGTGCAAATATGTGAACAGATCTTAAGACAGCGCCCCAATACATTTCAAATTCTTTGAATTGCAAAAGGAGAGCGCCTAAAAAATAGCCGTTTGAGAGGCTAATGTCGGTTATTAAAAAACAGTTGCAGTTACTCATCTAGATTGAATAGATTTTATCGGTTCAAGATTAGATATGGTTGGAATGCAACCGGTTGGAACATTACCATCTTCTTTGTTTCTTTTTTAAACCACTTTTATTCCAAAGTAGTTGGAACAATTTTTTTTATTGTAACAGGACAGCCCAGGAGTGTACAGACAGCAAATCAAAATGTATTAAATTCATGTAACCAATTAGTTTTAATTTATTTTTTGGCTATCATTCGCAGCTACATTAACAATTCACTTCACAGGAATGGTAGAGTTTCGGTCAAAGGACTCAACGAACAGATTTTTTTAAATCAAAACAAAGAAATACATCAGTGTCAGTTCGCTAATTTTGCGTGTGTTTGTTTCTCTCTCCTTTTGTTTATTTTGTGCTCATTTGCATTTTCACCGCTCATAAAACTGGCTTCGCACCGAACTCAGTCAGCAACTTCTTCTTTTTCTGCTTAAAATACGCCAAGCTGCTTATGTTTAGCCTAGTTAGTCAGTACTTGGCTAAATTCTTGTTGCATTTTTCCGACCATTGTAGAATTTTGGACAGAGACAATGTTCAATCAGCCACTTACCATACAGTTTTGAGGCGTACAGTCAATGAGGTGTACCATTGAGGGAACCCTGATGAAAAAGAGTGTCTCATCTTCACAGCTAACAGTCGAAAAGAGAGCTAAGCACAAAGTCGCCCCAGCTAATAAAGCTGAAGAAACCAATCTGCCGTTCTTGTACATTATGCCTCAATCTGAAATTACATAACGTAATTAGTTGATCAAATTGATGTTTGCTTAAAAGTAATGTCGGTAAATAAACTCTTGGTTGATTGCAAGTAGATTGGTTCAAGCTATTGTGGTCTCAGATGACACAAAAGCTGAACCATTATGATTTGATGCATAAGTTTAAGCCTTTCGCTACAGTATTAAATCAAGCGCATAATAACTTGTAATTTCTTGAAGTAACGTACTCTAATGCATGGCTTCTGTCATCAGGTGTTTCAATTTCTTTTATGGTTTTTAAATCCCGGTACACCGTTGCACTAAAGTTCCCATTTTCTTCCACTTATTTTCTAATATCTTCCACCAGATTGAAGGGATTCATGCATTTTACCTACTTAGCTTTTGGGAGTCCCAACTGAAATTTCTTGGTGGTTCTAACAGGAAATGAGAACGATTCGGGAAGACCACTGGAGCCCTTATAGCACACGAGATAGGTTGTAAACGTGGTTAATTGTTAGGTGTAAAATTGTATTAAAGAGACCAACACGTTTAGAATAATTGCTACGAATTTCGTTCGAGAGAAATTAAAAAACCGGGTCTTTCCCATTATAGCCCCCCATGAAAATATAGCCCTCCCATTATGGTATATTTACTATGATTTGGGGGGGGGGGGCGGCTATAGGTTATCTAACCACTAAGCTGGAGGGGGGGGGGGGGCTAAAATGGGAAAGACCCAAAAAACCAATAGAAGGCAAATAATAGCCCCAGCTATTGCTCGGAGGCTATTACAAAATAACTTAAGTTAGAAAGAGGCGTTAAATGCGTGAAAAATTATCAAATGGAATCTGCCATATGCACTGATTTTTGGTAATAAGTCGGACTAAAGATCCAAAAAAAGAAGAATTCAATGCGAAAAGTTCAAAAATTTACTGAAAAATTCCAGGAGTGTACAGACAGCAAATCAAAATGTATTAAATTCATGTAACCAATTAGTAGAAATTTATTTTTTGGCTATCATTCGCAGCTACATTAACAATTCACTTCACAGGAATGGTAGAGTTTCGGTCAAAGGACTCAACGAACAGATTTTTCAAATCAAAATAAAGAAATACATCAGTGTCAGTTCGCTAATTTTGCGTGTGTTTATTTCTCTCTCCTTTTATTTATTTTGTGCTCATTTGCATTTTCACCGCTCATAAAACTGGCTTCGCACCGATCTCAGTCAACCAAAAAACCAAAAAACCAATAGAAGGCAAATAATAGCCCCAGCTATTGCTCGGAGGCTATTACAAAATAACTTAAGTTAGAAAGAGGCGTTAAATGCGTGAAAAATTATCAAATGGAATCTGCCATATGCACTGATTTTTGGTAATAAGTCCGACTAAAGATCCAAAAAGAGAAGAATTCAATGCGAAAAATTCAAAAATTTACTGAAAAATTCTTAAAAACTTTCAACTGTAGACATCGGTCTTAACGTGCTTCTATGTCTATACAATCTTTTTATACTATTCAGAAGCGGAGAAACCTCTAAGAACCCCCCTTCACAACATAAGTCTCCGAAACAGTTTGAGCTGAAACAGAGCTGAAAGTCTCTAAGAGCACTTAATGCCTGCTGGGCGCTACCGTTTATCCCGTTTTTGAGGACGAAAAGTCAAAAGCGTCAGACGAAAAATCGGTCAAGCGAAAAATCGCATCAAAAAAGACCAACAGGACTAATATAATTGCTACAAACTTCCTTTGAGAGCAATTAATGAAGAAAACGAAGTTTCGTGCAAACACCGTTTTTTCACTTTAGTCTATAACTGGAGTGACAAAATATTACTCAGGAAAAACCCCTCGCTTTTCGCTCAATTCACTGCTTTGGTGCAACCAAGATCAACCCCAATTCGTCTTCAAAACTCATCAAAACGTATGGGCAGATCGTAAAATAGACAGCACCCCAATATCATTTAATTGTAATAAACGAGAGCCATGCAACATAGTTGCGCTCAAATAACAGCTCCGAAGCTATTAACATAACCGACTAACGTCGGAACGAATTGCTCTCAAACAACCGGCGAGTGGTTGCCTTCGTCAGTAGCTAGCTACGGTTTGGTGAGGCTAGCTTTAGCTTAATTGAAGGGGTGTGAGGTGAGCGGAACGGTGGGAAGGGGGTGCACGGGGGTGTTGTTGTTGTTGTGTGTGTGTGTGTGTGTGTGGGGGGGGGGGGTCAACCTCTAAGAACCGCCCTTCTCATCATAATTATGTCTCCGAAACAGTTTCTGTGAACCACATACTTTGAGAGCCTTTCGCTACTGCATAAAATCAAGCGCATGATATCTTGTAATTTCTTGGAGTAACGTACTCTAATGCACGGCTTTTGTCATCAGATGTTTAAATTTTTTTGGTTTTTAAACCGCCCTTCACGCAATAAGTCTCCAAAACAGTTGGTGAATCACATAATTCGAGACTAGTGAGTTCAAAGACTCTAAAAGATCTTAATGCCCGCTGTGCAGTACCTGTTTATCCCGTTTTTGAGGACGAAAAGTCAAATGGGCCAGACGAAAAATCGGTCAAGCGAATAATCGCATAAAATACCAACAAATCTAATATAATTTCTACAAATTTCGTTTGAGAGCAATTAACAAATTCTCTGGGTTAGTAGATTTTAAAATCAATTGTTTCATATAGGAAGACTCAGCTGCCTTAAATTATTGACATAACTGACTAACGTCGTACGAATTGCTCTCAAAGAACCGGCTGGCTTCAGTAGTAGCCAGCTGGCGCTTAGGATACTAATACAAGCATTAGGGAGGAGAGTGTAGTGAGCTGGGCGGACATGGTTGGGAGGGTTGTACTAGGGGGTTCAAATTGCCAGCTGGAGGAGGATGGACCGTTGGGGGAGTGGTAGTGACTTAGGGGGGTGGGTGACTGAGGGGGGATCAAACTTTCAAGATTAGAACCGCCCTTCACACCATGAAATTTTCTTTAAAAACAACTGCATACTTAGAAACTAGTAAGACTCTGAGATCTTCTCAGCTACTTAATTCCGTCCGGGCGCTACCTGTTTATCCAATTTTTGAGGACAAGAAGTCAAAAGGGTCAGAAAATTGATCAAGCGAAAAATAGCATAAAAACCACAGGACCAATATAATTGCTACATACTTCGTTTGAGAGTAATTAAAAGATAACAATTTAGGTCACTTATAATAAATCATTGGTGAAAAAGTCAACGAAGAACTTAAATCGGTCATATAGAACGATAAAGAATTTAAAGTTGTAGGATAATTGCTTGGATTTACTAAAAAAGAACAGTTCATGTGCTTAAATAGTTTAACCCAAAAGCTGTTGTATTTCTTGTGCTCACTTCAACCTAAATCTTTTAACCCCCAGCAGAACTCGAAATAATTTGAAATCTTAAAACGTTTCAGTGTGAATTAATTTACAATCTGCACTTACAGTTTCACTATAATGGATTATTTATACAGTTGCGCCAAAATTCTTCATTTGAATTGAAGTATATACACTTTTCACCTTCTGTTATCAATTCAATAAGAGTTGAGAAAAGAAGGGGATTAAAAAGAGCGTTCTAAAATCTAAATTAAATTATCTGTAGATACAACGTGAATTGGGCTAAAAATGTTGCAAATCGTTATCTAAAGACAGAAAGAACATAGGTGGGTGCATAGATTAGGGAAAAGCACAGTGAGAAATGCGAATTAAACCAATGCTCTTTCAGCCACTTTTTTGACACTGAATTTGTCGACAGAAAAGATGTACCAGTTCATTGTAATGATAACAGCACTAAAATTGATAGCAATTAAACAGCACCATCAAACTCATTTTCGATAGGATTTTGTATCAGCACAGCAAAACTATCATATAAATCTACAAGAAAATCAAGTCAAACTACTAAGAACATAAAGACAACGTCAAAAGAGTACAAATTTATATCACGCGTATAAAATTGCAGACCTTCCTGAACTCAATTTCTGCCCGAATACTTTACTATCTACACAGATGCTCACTACTGCTAAGGTTGACATTTTGTCGCCTGTGAGAAAGGCAGACGTTAAAATGTGGATAATTAGGTCCAATCAAGGCAGACAATAGTTTCGGGCTCATATTTGATTGGTCAAATTCTCACCCAAATATCAGCATCAGTCTCTTCAAAATCAAGCTCAAGAACATTTTCGCTGGCGAAAGAAACGGCGTCTTAGGTCAGATTAAACGTTCACGGTTTCCAGATTATATGCGAGTGACAGGTAAGACCGATCCGTTCTGTTACAGTCACCCTTTTTAGTCTTCGATATATCATGGAACAAAAATTTGTAAATTGTGGCCAAAAAGCACTCGCGGTTTTTGATTTATACATAATTGATCAATTAAATATAATTGATCAAGCAAACCATAAACATCGGAATAAGCCGCTTTGGAATACACGCATCTGTTCCGGACTAAATTAGATAAAAATAATTATTTATTCATGCCAGTTCGCAAAAACTTCTAATTTGGAGCACACTTAATGAACAGAAATCAATACCAGACCCCAAAAATCTGACATATACATCTACTATCTGATATATCCTGGGACCGATCATCGCAAACTACAGGAGTTTATTGACCAAAACTATTCCTTGTGGATTAGAAGCAAAAGAGAAGATTCAAACAGACAATTACAGCGTCACAGACATACTGACATTGCTGCTCATTTTCAAATGAGTTATGGAGAAACTCGCCCCCCCATACAAAAAATCATTCACTGCATCTAAATATCTGCTAATACAGTAAGACTGGCTGTTGCTGAAAAATCACGATATTCGCCCAGGAGCCGTTGAATAACGATTCAACGTTGTAGTTGAACATCAATCGGATGATCTAATGGACCTCAATAGCAGCTTTCTGTCGCGCTCCAGGATGCTCATCAATTGGAATACATTGGCATGTTGCATTCCTGAGGACTGGATCAGGTCGTAAGCGCAATTGAAGGAGGAAGTTATATAAATCTGTCCTGGAAAATGAGTGAGACGTATGGCTTGCTCGAGTCCATAGTTATGGCACAGAAAGGACACTGTCTTTTGCCACCATTGCTACTTGGAATAAGCACACTGCTCCAGTGTCTGAAACATAATAGTCTTGTCGCGCCTTAAAAGGGGAGAGCGAAGGATAAAAATTTTATAAACTAAAAAACTTTTAGAGAAAAAGCTTGAGATAGAGAGAATGAGCACGTGACAGTGTGAGAGAGCAATAAAAAGAACAAAAGTCTTAAAACTTTGAATTTTGACTACTGTTCACAATTTTTTTTCAACTGAACTGTTTATAATCATAACACATACAAGATAAAGTTTGTAGATTTTCTACTTGATAAGTCTATACTTGAAGTATATTAACCTCTAGAGAGCGATTACACATTCTTGATGACAAGATATTAATGAGAGAATAGATAATATTGAGAAACTATCATTTTCAGCAAATCTTACGGAAAAGACAAAAACAATTGCAGGAAAAAGCTGCAACTGCCTTCAATGTCAGAGATTATTGAGATTGTAAGAGGAAAGAAAATGAAAAATAAATTCGTTCGTACAACAAAAATCAGAAGTACGTGTTATCTGACTGGATTCAATAATTTGGTCTTTTTGAGCTTCTTCATGCGACGACAATGGTTTAGTATCAATACCAAAAAGCATTCGACCTGGTAACAACGATTAAGATTAACTTGATGAATTTATACCGATGGATTTTTCCATTTCGTTTTCTTTCGAAATTGACATCCGTCATTTTAGATAGCTTTGCTGATCACAGGCAATTCGAGCATAAAAACGAATAATTCAATCAGAATTTAAAATCTATTCAGGTGAAACAATGAGAGAGCTAAATCAGGATCAGATGTGAAAGCCGTGAACTATTTAAAGATAACTTAATAAGGGACGAGAGCCTAAGTCTTAGACGTTAATAGGATAGCGGCGGCTATTATAAATTAACATACAAAAATATGAGCCATTTTTGCCATTATAAGGCATTGTTGGGCTGTCAAAAGCTCCTTAATATCAACAGCAGGGAATTCGACATTACGGAAGCTGCGATCGAAACGTTTCCAAACAACTCTAATTACAAAGAGAAATAGCCGCAATAGCTTTTTTATTAAATGCTGCGATGATACATTTTGATTAAGAATCTCTTTGAGTTATTCCTGCTCCTTTTTGGAGCTCTCAAAAAACCTTCAATAAGAGTGACACGCACTCACTTGACCTTATATCTTTGAACTTAAGTAAAGAAAAAGAAAAGTCGGTTTCCAAGTCGGGAAGTACTTTTGAGAGTGAAGTAAACCACGCGTGATCAAAATTTTAATCACGAGAATGAGTAAAAACCTCGCTCCAATAAGAGTGCAAAATTAAGTTACGCACGCAGTTGAAGTTGTATGAACGAATGAACAAAAAGCTGATTTGAACTGGTTGTGACGTCATATGGTCGTAACAAAAATTGTGACAAAATAAAAAACATAGCCGGAAGAATTCCGGAAACGACTCGAAGTAGAAAAGTGACCATCCTCACTAACCTAATGCATTTTCCACATAACTATACTAAGCATTTTGAAACGATATTGAAAAGATTTGAAAAAAAAGAGAAAAGTATCTGACAAAAATTGTTACACAAACTGATAAAATATAACTTTAGTGGCAGTACCAGAAAGAACTATTGGTAAAGTTATCTATTATACAAAAAAAATGCAACAAAATATTTACAATTGACAGATAACCCAAATAAATGGGTTCATAAAAGGAAACTCAAAAGTTCTATTCGAAAGATGACGGACAAAACCGTAAAGCAGAATTTTCTTTAAAAAAGCTCTTTGCAAACGCTAAACGCAATTTCCAAACCATTAATTTGAAAAAAAAGTTAATTACATTCTCTCGTAGATCAGTCCCCCAACCAAAAATTTGACTGAAGTAATAAACAATAATTAAAATTTTAGAGCAAAAAAAATAAAATAATTAGAGAAATTGCTTAATTTAATAAAGTTATATGACCCCTGTTTAACCATCACAAATCTTCCCGACAATCAGTCGGCAAACAATTTTTACCACTGTTTCTGCCAGAGCAGTTGCTCATACAAAACAAGGGAGAGAAAAATCAATTGTCTGTTGGAAACTGCGACGAACAAAACTGAAAAAAAAATAAAAAAGTTAAGAAATTTCTGTTTTAGAAAATTGCCATGACAATATTTGAAGTGTGAGTTCATAGTAGCAACACCTGAAAAAACGACCAACTTAGAAGTGACTGGGAAAAATTAGAGCAGGAAGCGTAAGGTCAGAAGAAAGTCAAAAACAATGAAAACTAACAAAAGTCAGCAAAATCTGCGGAGTTTAGCCAATTTTCCTCGACACTTAAAAGTTATCAATAATAACGAACGACCATCAAAACTTGTGCAACAACTAGTTTCAACCACACAACTCAACAAAGGCAACAATTCAAATTCGAGAAGAGTCGAAAAAAATGCTAGAAAAGCATAAAATATGCAAAATGGTGAAAATAAACGAAGATTGAATTAAAATAGGTAACATCTGCTTCAGAAGGCCAAAAGTGCTTCAAAACACACTACTACTAGATTAGATAAATAAGACAAACACTTTTGATTGAAAAGTTGGAACTAAAACTAAAAAATTGTTTTGAAAGAGCCGAACGTGATCTAAAATCTCAGCGAAATTTTTTTTCACACCTTCTTTTCTCGCCTTTAACGTATACAATTGTGTTCAACGATACGATCAGGAAACCACTCTCTCTCTCTTCTCTGCTTTTTGATTAGCAGCCGTTTGACCTAAACAGTTTTCACATGCGGCATTGACTTTTACATTCTGTTTTAAATACCCTCCAAAAAATTATCGATCCAAAATTAAGTCCATATTTATTTAGCAATGATGGCTCAAGAACAATATACAGCCAGGCTTCTGTGGAAATGAAAAATTTAGAAAAGCTTACAGAGATTTGCTAAATTAAAATACTCTGCAAAATGATGGGAAAATATTAAAAATATAAAAATAGATAAAAAGGGTAATTAAGAAACAAATTTCCCTTGAATTTCAAAAGATTGGACGTCAAAAAACAAATCAGTTATTAATAACATAACCGACTAAACGTCGGAAGAATTGCTCTTGAATGACTAGTGGGAGCTCTAATCAATTGCAACCTGCTTCAGTCGGGGGGGGGGGAGGAGGGGTAGCCTAAATGGGACTAAGAAGTTCTATAGTGGGCTTCAAATAACCATATTAGAGGTTAACATATACCACTATTAAGATTTAAAGTAAAAAAATGACACCAGTTTCGGCGCACTTTTTATTTGACTTTTAGTATTAAATTGCCGCCAATTGAGTTCAGCTGCTTGAAATTGTGATTGAGAGAGAATTTTAGATCACGCGAAATGCAAAAAGTCAAGGGCGTAAAAGTCACTCGAAAAGTCAAAACCGTCAAGCGAAAATTTTGCATAAAAAAAAGACACACACGTTTACAATAATTGCTATGAACTGCGTTCAAGAGCAATTAAAAACAAACGAAATTAAACTACTGGCTCAGAAGAGTCTTTCTGTGCAAAGTAAAACAAAAAACAAACTGAAGAAAAATTGAAAAAAAATGAAAAAAAAAACGGTTTAGTATGTGTACAATTTGATAAAACAAAAGAAGTCACGTTCAAAAGAGCTGTTCAATGCACGAATTGCCAACCAAACGTTGCCATATGCATTGATTTTGCAGAAAAAGTCCGCTCGAAGATCCAAACAGGAAATTAATGAAAAAAAAAATCAAAAATTATTGTTAAAATTGAGAAATATGAGCCCGTCTTTAATAAGCTCTACAAAACTTTGCGGTATCAATTTCATAAAGTTATATATTAAAGCAGCATCGGTTAAAAACAATTTCTACACAAAACCAAGTTACAAGTTAAAAATGAGCCAAATGGACGAACAACCGGCTAAAAACGGCTATCTATATGCGCCGCTCTCTGAAGAACATTTTCAAAGTCAAGAAGTCATTCACTGAACGCAGCGCATGATCAAAAAACTTCTCTTGTTTAGCAAAAATCTGTTCACCTTGGCAGCTTTTCTCGCTTTCGCTTTTAGGTCAAAATGCCGTGAGAACAAAACTACTTCCTGTAAAAAAAACCGAGAGAAACCCAATAGTCCTCTTCGAGTCGTAAAAAAACCAAGAGAAGGCCAATAATAACGCCAGCTATCGCTGTGGGGCTATTAAAAATGCACGTTACTGTCACCAAGTTCTATCTAAGGACTAACTTGGCAGTGGCGAGAGAACAGGTGTGTCCACATGGGTTGAATGCATAAGTGGGTTCATCACTGTCCATGTGGAATGCAGGCTCATCTCCCAAGGACAAACCAACCAACACACTCTTCTCTCTACAAACAAACAAAACAAAACAATTAATGATCCACTAAATTATGACAAGTAAATTATTCACCGATTTGCCACACATTCGCCTTTAGTCCTGTAAGTAGGAATGACACTTACAAATCAAGAGAAATTAAAACTCCAATTGAACTGAAATCAATAGCCAAGGTTCCAAGTAACAAATTTGAGGCGTTAACTATCGCCAATTGTATTTGGTCAATTTGAACTAGAAAGACGAGTGATTCCGAGGGCAGGGTAAGAAGGAGTTCGGGCTTGGCTTATACTATAGCATCTAATCAGAAATCAATGCTACTATTTCTGTTTGACAGCTATTGAAGGATCTGATTCTTCTTTCTCTTAAAAAGGGAGGGGACTGACTTACCTGCATAGTGGACACTCTCGTTCTGTGTTTTGAGTGACAGCAATTCCCTCCAGCAGAAGAGCTACGGGAGGAGCAGAGGGAGTGGATGCTGCCGATGATGAAGATTGACCACCCGATGGGCTAGTCGGAGATCCCGCATTCCCATTTCCTGCATAAATCAAATTAGATAAAGCAACACAACAAAACTACATTTTCAGCAACAGACTTCGTAGCAACATCTAAAATTGTGCCTGCTTAACCAATACTCTTTTGAATACTTCATTCTCGAATGCGTGGTCAAATACTCAATGAAAGAAGAGCCTCAGCCCTCATCCGCACCTGCATATTGAAGTGTAATTATAACCAATGAATAAACAAATGAATTACCGGACTATCTGATAATAAATTTGCAATAACGTGAATTTTGGATTAATTTAGAACTCTTCCTAAATAGAGAACTGAGGGCTTTCAACAGGAATTATTGCAAAAACCCAACAATTGGCATTTCCAATTCTGATTTCTAAATCGTTATTTAGCCGAAAAGAAGAATATAGTTTAAAAATCAGATTAGTGGCCCAAACCTGGAGTCTTGGATGCGGGAGGGGCGTCGAAGTACCCATACACGTGTCCACAAGGGAAGCATGCATATGGTCTACTCTTGAGACTGAAGCTGGGGTCTCGTGATATCGTGGAGGAGTCTTGATGATTGTTGTGATCGTTGTTTTCACTCACCTCAGGCAGGGGTGTCCTACTGTGACGTCGATTATTCTGTCAGAAAAATTCATTTTATGACTCAAGGCTAGTTTTAGATCCATTTGACTTACTGATGTATCATGTCAGAGTGCGAGTTTAAAGCAAGCCATGCATTCCGACCAATACATCTCAATCATTGTTCCAAGCACAAAAAATATGCTCCATTGCACGTCTCAAAACATTATTAATTATAGCTTGAAACGAACAAAAAAAACCTCCAATTCGCATGGCGGTTTTGAAATAGGAGATCTCAGATATGTACATTGCCCAATTTCAAACGTTGCAAAAAGCGTTTTTCAAGCAAGATTAAGCAACACTTCTAAGTCAAGTCGAAATTCTGACTGAATTCTCAAACGGCTACGCAGTTTTCGATTAACGCCACATTATCTCAGTGACTTCATCCGAGTCACATAAGAGACAGAGGAGCCAACCTGTTTCTTGTTGTCCAGTGGTCTGTTGGGACCTGCTCTTCCCACTACAGCAGCAGAGTCCCAGTCTATATTAGTGGCATCTGAGGTTGCATCCATAAGAGGCGGTTTTCTACTTTTGGGAAGGTAGAGGGTGTTGAAACTTATGGGACACTGGGGTCGCTTGTTGTTAATCGACTTCTGAACCTGTAACCACACAAAGTTATCTGGATTTATTCTGTACCCCAAAGCCACCTAAGACCCCAAATGTTAAATGCGTTATTATACAGCACGCTAAAATTTTCACGTTCTCCAGCGGGCAATCGCATGCCCACAGGCTTCTCTAACGCCATGTACCGTAAATTAATTGACCCCCATCCCTTATTATAGAGTGGAAAAACATTCATACAGGCATTCATACAGAGTCGAAAAACATTCATACAGGTGAGGGTCTGTATGAATGTTTTTCCACTCTATAATAAGGGGTGGGGGTCAAACTGCTAGTGCTATGGACCGCCCCTCACGCCATCATTTGATGTCTCCTCGAAACAGTTTCGGTGAATCGCATACTTAGAAAATAGTAAAGCGTAAGAATCTAAGAGAGCTGCACAGCCATTTCATGCCCTCCGGGCGTTACTTGTTTATCACGTCTTTGAGAAAGACTGCAAGACTAATATAATTGCTGCAAACTTCGTTTGAGACCAATTACAAGTAGCTCTCCATGCTCTACTTCGCTTTCAAATTTTGATGATTAATTGGATCAGATTTATAGTAATATTATTGCTAAAAGTTTAAATTGTTCGGGTGCAATCAATTAAGAATAAACTTGTTGGAGGTACCTTCTCGACAAAATCCAATTCATCAGTGAGTGAGTGGACATTGTCAGCCGATCTCCATAGCAAAGTAGTTCCACAGAGATCTATGAGACAACCATCTCTCAGCTCATTCGTCTCATCATGTACCTGAACAGACCAAGCTCCAATCTAGACACAGCCTTCAATTTATTTCTGATAATTTCTAAGAATTTTAATAAAAAATACAACTACACGGCAACATTAAAGTCAGGACTGGACATAACGGCTAAACTTTATTAACATTTCATCATCATGGGAGTAGGTGGGGGTGACTAAGGGAGATTGGGGTTGGGGTTAAACTGCAAGGATCAAAAACCGCCTTTCACACCGTAAATTAATGTCTACTTGAACCAATTTGCTTAATTTTCTTTACTTATGTTAATTTTGTTCACATTAATTTGGCTCGCATGAAAGTGCTAACCAAAATGCGATGGTCAGGAATGGCCATTTAAAAGTTCATTGCCTGTCCTGTCTCACCTTGTGAACGACAGTTTTGTTCTTTCCATCCCTCATCGTGTAGATATGTCCACAAATAGACACCTCCCTCCACACTGAGTTCTTGAAACTTCCCTTCTCGTCCGGATTCAGTATCAACACTCCATTCGTTGTCAGGCCATCATGCTGTGACGATTCAACTGAACTATGATTACTGTTGTTGTTGTTTGCTTTGTTTTGTGACTTTTTACCGCCGCTTGACTTGTTGATGTCCTTCTCATTGCTTCGTTGTTTGTTACTGTTCAAGTTGGGAGTTTGTTGACTTACTTGCCATTTCAACGCCTTCTCCTGAAAAATGACGGTTTTTAAAGCACGAGATCAAGCATAAGACCTCAAGTTAAGCAATAAATTAATAAATGCAGAACGGCGGACTAGCAGACTGAGGAACAATACTCCAGCACTCTTTCATTGCCTCGACCTGGCTGGTACAGATTCTGTAACACAAATTTTTCCGAGAGAAACTCATTTGGGTCTTCGAAACATTAACATAACCGACTAACGTCGAGCGAATTGCTCTCAAACGACCGGCGAGCGGTTAGCTTCGTCAGTAGCTAGCTACGGTTTAGTGAGGCTAGCTTTCACTTGATTCGACCCTGCAACTTTTAGTTTTCTAGCCTTGTAAATAAAAAAAACTGATATTTTAAAAATTTGCAACATAATGCAAAACTTAAAAGAAAAGCTTCCAGATTTCTCAGTGAAAATGTTTGAAACTATTCTTGTCTCTGGAGTTATGTCAATTAACCCATCTGCAAGACTTGAAAAGCTTCGTTGGCCAGTAATGATCGTTAAACTCAGAAAAGGACAAAAATACTCGAAAATTTTGAAAACAATCGCAAAATTTAACAAAATCTTGCTAAAATTCAAGATATTAAAATCTTCAAAACCATTTCATTGCCTCATGAGACTATCCAGTATCTCTATTCCAAGCTCTAATTAGTTTCACTGGCTCATAAAGGTCCATATACTTGGTAATATACATAATAACTTTCCGAAAATTTAAAAAAAAAACTAAATTTTTATCAAATTATTAAAGCTAGAGTCATTAAAATATTGATAACCATTCCATTAACTCTAGAAACTATAAGACAGCTTATCATCAAACCTTGCAGGAGGTCTCTAGACCCTGGTGCCTGAAGAAATGATAAAAAAAAATTCTAGAAGATTCAAAAAACTTGAAAAAATTTAGACATTTTTCAAAATTGCTGATATTAAAACCTTAAAAAAACGTTCCATTACATCTATAAGCTATGCAGTAACCTATAATCAAACCCTAGAGGAGGTTATACGGCTCTTGAGGCTGAAGAAACCTAAAAAAATGACCAAGAATTTCGAAAAAATTGAAAAACAATTGCAAGTTGCACAAAAAACTGCAAAAATTTGTGATAATAAATGTTGAAAACTAATCCATGGCCAAAAAAATTTTCCAGTAACCTATTATCAAACCCTAACAGAGATTTTCTGTCAGGCTGAAAAATCTGAATAATGACAATGTCAAAAAAATGAAAGAAATTGCAAATTTTGTAAAAAGAAAATGCTAAAATTCGTGGTGTGGAAATCTTGAAAACATTCCATTACACTTAGAACCTATACAGTAACCTCGTGTCAAAACCTATAGGAGGTTTCTCGGCTCTTGAGGCTGGAGAAACCTTAAAAACCAAGAAAAGTTCTCAAAAAACTTGAAAAAATGCTAAATCTATCCAAAGAAAAAATCGCTAAAATTTGTCATAAAAAAATTGAAAACTATTCCATGGCAAATTCTTTCCAGTAACTGATTATCAAATCCTTAATAACGTTTTCTGGGCTCTGCGTCTGGAAAGACGTGAATAATGAAAAAATTTTTGTCACGTTTTGTCAAAAAGAATGCTAAAATTTGTGATGTTAAAATGTTGAAACTATTCCACTACCCCTAGAAACTATGCAGTAACCTATTATAAAACCCTAGAGGAGCTGAACACCTAGGGCTGAACGGACTCAAAAATGACAGCTTTTCAAAAAGATTGAAAAAAAATGAGAAAATTAGTATAAAATTGCATGTTTTTAACGATCGGTTGTTCGAACGCAGCCACGTGGGGGATGCATCGGGGTTGAAGGGGAGAGAGCGGTGGTGGGCAACAGTGGGGTGGGGGCAACATTTGGGAGTGTGTCCAAACTCTAAGAACTACCCTTCACACCATAAGTATAAGAATCCAAACCAGTTTGAGCTGAAAGGCTCTATGCGCACTTAATGCCCGCTGGGCGCTACCTGTTTATCCCGTTTTTGTGTTTTGTGGACGAAAAGTCAAAAACGTCAGATGGAAAATCGGAAAAGCGAAAATTGCATAAGGACTAAAATAATTGCTACAAACTTTGTTTGAGAGCAACTAAACAAAATATATAGGTTTCAGTTACTTAAGCTTAAATTGATCGGCGTGCAAAAATCTACTCAGCCCCTTGATCCCTTCTCTGGCAAATGGCAATCGGGACAGATCGTTCATTTTTATCTTATCCAGGTGGCTCCAACAAAACACTTCATGAGCACGTGACTAAAATATTTCAAGCGTCTACAGGCCACCATTTTAGCCGTCACACTCGACTAAAAATCAAATCGGTCGAACAAAAAAAAACAATCCAAAAACCGCAGAGAAAATAGAAATAGTTGTCGCGAAATTAGTTTGAGAGCAATAAAAACAAAACAGGGAGCTGGCATACATTGGAAATGAAGCAACGTAGTCACAGCAAAAAGACAGTGATTTAACGAAACCGATGATCCAGAAAGAAACACAAGAACAAAATTATTCAAAAACATATCCGACAGATTGCCAAAAAACAGCCGCCAAAGATTTCCATAACCTTGAATGGGATTGAGAAAACAAAAAACATAGTCAGCAGATTGCCAGAAAATAGCCGCCGCTGACGCGCTTGATGTATATCGGGATTGAGAAAGAAAAAATAAGAGATAAATTGACCAAACTTTGTTTTTTTTTTTCACTGTCATAAAGTGTTCCAATTTGGCGTGCAGTTTCAGTTGGATTCTGAAACTATACTTAATTCAGCTTCTAAACTGAAAACTAATAAGGTTGAAACCACTGTCAGCCAGCAAACACTCTAATGAAATTTGATAACCTAATTCTCAATGACTTAATGACCGGGCTCTACAGGTTTATTCCGTCTCTTTTGATTTTGCTCTTTTAACTTTTACAGTATTCACCACATTGCGTAATTGAATGCGTAAAGAAATTAAAAACCATACAAATGAAACAGTGATTGAAGTAAGCCAGAAGTGAAACGTCAGAATCGTGACTTATGTAAAACGAAGAACGTGATCAGAAGGTAAAGCGAATTAAAAAAGGAGAGCGCCTAAATTATAGCCGTGGAGAGGCTGACGGCGGCTATTAAAAATGGGAAAGATTGATTGTTGTACAAAAAAAAAACTAAAAAGCAAGAGTTCATTTCGCGGTTAGACATACTCCTGTTTCTTATAGGGGGACGCAGGGGCTAGTATCCATACCAGTAAGCAACAGAGATGATTAAGACTAATAACAGCAAAGTTCAAGTAGCGGCCACCTAAATTTGTGCTTTGCGGGTTTTTTCCGTTTCTATTCCCAATTAAGTTTTTATGCTACATTTAATTCAGATTGCTTTGCTGAGCTACTGCTGTTTGAAAGCACTCAGCAAAATGAGCACAGAAAAAAAAATAGCCCGAAGGAGTCAAAAAATTTTCACACAACATTTCGACCAAGCTGTGACTTGAAGTAAAGCGAAACAAACTTTCATTCCACGAAGTAAAATAATTAAAGATTAGCGGCTGAGACGATGAGCGCTGCTATTAAAAAAAAGAAAAACAGCAAAAATGATGAGAAACACCTTAAAACATTTATGTATCTGCGGTATTCTCTCACATACACTTTTCAAAGTCAAAAAGTATTCACTGAGCTCAGCGACTGATTAAAAAACTTCTCCCGCTTGAAAAAGCGGGGAGGGGGGGGTGCATCGGGGTTGTAGGGGAGAGAGCGGGGTTGGGCAACAGTGGGGCGGGGGGCAACATTTGGGGGTGTGTCTAACCTCTAAGAACCGCCCTTCACACCATAAGTATCAGCATCCAAACCAGTTTGAGCTGAAAGGCTCTATGCGCGCTTAATGCCCGCTGGGCGCTACCTGTTTATCCCGCTTTTGTGTTTTGTGGACAAAAAGTCAAAAACGTCAGACGAAAAATTGCAAAAAATTGCATAAGGACTAAAATAATTGCTACAAACTTCGTTTGAGAGCAACTTAACACAATATATAGGTTTCAGTTACTTAAGCTTATATTGATCGGCGTTCAAAAATCTACTCAGCCTCTTTGATTCCTCCTCTGGCAAATGGGAATCGGGACAGATCACTCATTTTTATCTTATCCAGGGAGCTCCAACAAAAAACATCATGAGCACGTGACTAAAATACTTCAAGCGTCTACAGGCCACCCTTTTAGCCGTCACACTCGACTAAAAATGAAATCGGTCAAACAAAAAAAAACCAATCCAAAAATCGCAGAAAGAACAGAAATATTTGTCGCGAATTTAGTTTGAGAGCAATGAAAACAAAACAGGGAGCTGGCATACAGTGGAAATGAAGCAACGTAGTCACAGCAAAAAGACAGTGATTTAACGAAACCCATGATCTAGAAAGAAACTCAAGAGCAAAATTATTCAAAAACATATCCGACAGATTGCGGAAAAACAACCGCCAAAGATTTCCATAACCTTGAATGGGATTGAGAAAACAAAAAACATAGTCAGCAGATTGCCAGAAAATAGCCGCCGCTGACGCGCTTGATGTATATCGGGATTGAGAAAGAAAAAATAAGATTATTTGACCAAACTTTGTTTTTTTTTTCAGTGTCATAAAGTGTTCCAATTTGGCGTGCGGTTTCAGTTGGATTCTGAAACTATACTTAATTCAGCTTCTAAACTGAAAACTAATAAGGTTGAAACCACTGTCAGCCAGCAAACACTCTAATGAAATTTGATAACCTAATTCTCAATGACTTAATGACCGGGCTCTACAGGTTTATTCCGTCTCTTTTGATCACATTGCGTAATTGAAAGCGTAAAGAATTTAAAAAACCATATAAATGAAACAGTGATTGAAGTAAGCCAGAAGTCAAACGTCAGAATCGTGACTTATATAAAACGAAGAACGTGATCAGAAGGTAAAGCGAATTAAAAAAGGAGAGCGCCTAAATTATAGCCGTGGAGAGGCTGACGGCGGCTATTAAAAATGGAAAAGATTGATTGTTGTACAAAAAAACTAAAAAGCAAGAGTTCATTTCGCGGTTAGACATACTCCTGTTTCTCATAGGGGGACGCAGGGGCTAGTATCCATACCAATAAGTATTCACTGAGCTCAGCGACTGATTAAAAAACTTCTCCCGCTTGAAAAATAGTTCACACTTTTGTTTTCAGGTCAAAACGCCGTTCGAAAAAATAGTACTTCCAATAAAAAAACATAGCCGGCAGATTGCCGGAATAGCTGCGAAACAATAGACCTGCATGCCATATAATAGCGATAGAAACAGATACAGATCTAAATTGAAAATCGACGCCGCTCAAAAAACTAGGCTAAAAAACATTCAGCGATGAATCAATAAAGCTTGCTAAAATTCATTCCACAGAAGCCTCTTATTAGGGATCTTTACTGCACATATGAGTTCCTTTGACCTTAAACAAATTCAAATTAAACCTAAGTTTTAAAGTGCAAAAGTCATTTTATTGAGTGAGGTAAGTCACGCATGACCAAAATCTAACCACGCAAATAACCTAAAAATTTTGCTAAAGCGAGTGAGAAATGACGTCACGCGCGCAAATCCCGTTAGTGAGAGGAAGAAGTCATTCAGAAAATTTGACTTTTTCAGCTTTGCTGTGTGAACAAATGTAAAAAAGAGCTTCAGACGACGAAACAAAAAACATAGCAGGACAAGTCCTGACGCACAATTCAAAGAATTTTCATTGACTAAACAGAAAACTAGACCTAGAGCGGACTATTAATGGATTGGAAAAACCATTTAGAAAAAAATCCGATCCAAAAAATCGAAAAAAGAGTAAAAATCAAAGTGAAATTGCCGCATGTGAACAAAAAACCACTAGCGAGAAAGCGAATTTTTTGTTCAAACACCGTTTTCTCACTCTACTTTAAATTTAGAGCGAAAAAATTTCACGCCGCAACACCACTCGCTTTTTCGCTCCACTTCCTGTTTCGGCGTGACCAAAATCACTACTCCAATTTGACTTCAAAAATCATAAAAATGTGTGAACAGATCTCAAAAAAAAGACAGCGCCCCAATACAATTCAAATTCTTTGAATTGTAAAAAACCAAGAGCACCGAGTATAGCTACGCTCAGCTTACAGCTTCGCAGCTATAATCAATACTCCTCTTCGAGTCGTAAAAATCTAAAAGCTCCTCAATGTAGCTGCTCTTAGCTTACAGCAAGGGTCAACCTATTAAGAACCTTCCTTCACATCTTAAATTGACGTCTATTCGACGAATCACATATTTTGGTGAATCACATACTTAGCAACCAGTAATCAAGCTTAAGGCACTACGAGAAACGGTCGAGCACTTAATGTCCTCCAGGCCTTACCTGTTATTCCACTTTTGAGAGCGAAAAGTTAAAACAAAAGTTAAGACAAAAAATCGCACACACACATCGCATGAAAAATATAGTTGCTAGAATTTGCTTGAGAGCAATTAGTCACGAAGAAACTTGAGAAGTCAAACAGACGAAGGCAAAATGTTGAACAAGCTGTGAACTATGGCATAGAACCAGAGCTGTTAACCAAATTTTAATCCAAAGAATTAAAAAACAGCGAGAAGAATTCCGGAAATGACTCGACGAACGTCAATGCCAAAATTCCACCTCTTCAAAAACAGTAGTATCTGCTAAAACTATTTATGAGAATTTAAAAAAAACTTAAGTAAGAAGTTGTGAACTAAAAAAAATCACATTTGTTATATTACAAAGTCACATAAGACCACCGAAAAGTCCCTATAAGCAAATATAAGTATTGAAATATTCTCAAATAAACATGTAAGCCAAGATTGCGCATATTATATTAAAAAATCGCTGAAAAACCTCTTAATATATAAAAGCCATATCAACAAGCAGAAACCTTCAGAACGCTTTCAAAAAAGTCTAAAAACAATGCTATTTTAACCAAACCTATTAACCAAAAAAATTGTAAGAAAACTTTGAAAGCCGCCCCTTAACAAAAAACTTCGCTCGCTTACAGAATCTTTTTCACACCTCAATTTCTCGCTCTCTGAAAAACAGCGGCATAAACAAAAACCTTTCTCTCTCTCTCTCTCTCTCTCTCTCTCTCTCTCTCTCTCTCTTCTATTCGCCCCTTCTCAGTTTTCTTCAGCACACAAACCACTTCAATTTTTCTCATGCGTTTCATTTGCTGCTTCAAAATTCACACTAACAAAATTGATTAGAAAAGACATAAAAACAAACCGATTAATGTCGCAATAATTGCACTCGCAACCGGGATTCGAACCCGGGATTCGAACCATTGACCTCCTGCTCCATAACCAGATGCACTGCCCACTCGGCTATCAGGTCCTTAATTTTTGTTTGCTGCAATCCAACAAGATTTAGTGAGAGCAAAAGTGAGATCTTTGAAAAATGAAGAGCGAAAGCGTGAAAAAGTCACTTGAGAAGTCAAAGAATGTTCTAGAAGAAAAGCGCAAAATGTTCAGCGAAAAATTTGCATAAAAAAGACCAACACGTTTACAATAATTGCTATGAATTTCTTTCAAGAGCAATTAAAAATAGGCCTATTATAGCGGGCCTATTTTTACAAGTCAAAAGAATAGGCCCGCTATAATAGCCGGCTGAGATGATGAGGGCGGCTATTAAGAAGAAGAGCAAAGATATCACCGATCACCTATTCAATGGCAGCTCACGAATCCAGTGGACTCGTCACACAAATCTAGTAAAGTCATAAGTTTTAAAAACATAGCCGGAATAGCTGCGAAAGAATAGATGTGCGTGCCATATAATAGAAACATACAGATCTAAATTCAAAAACGACGCCGCTCAAAAAACTAGGTAAAAAACATTCAGCGATAAACTAATTAAGCTTGTTAAAATTCATTCCGCATAAGCCTCTTATTAGGGATCTTTACTGCACATATGAGTTCCTTTGACCTTAAACAAATTCAAATTAAACCTAAGTTTTAAAGTGCAAAAGTCATTTTATTGAGTGAGGTAAGTCACGCATGACCAAAATCTAACCACGCAAATAACCTAAAAACTTTTGCTAAAGCGATTGAGAAATGACGTCACGCGCGCAAATCCCGTTAGTGAGAGGAAGAAGTCATTCAGAAAATTTGACTTTTTCAGCTTTGCTGTGTGAACAAATGTAAAAAAGAGCTTCAGACGACGAAACAAAAAACATAGCAGGACAAGTCCTGACGCACAATTCAAAGAATTTTCATTGACTAAACAGAAAACTAGACCTAGAGCGGACTATTAATGGATTGGAAAAACCATTTAGAAAAAAATCCGATCCAAAAAATCGAAAAAAGAGTAAAAATCAAAGTGAAATTGCCGCATGTGAACAAAAAACCACTAGCGAGAAAGCGAATTTTTTGTTCAAACACCGTTTTCTCACTCTACTTTAAATTTAGAGCGAAAAAATTTCACGCCGCAACACCACTCGCTTTTTCGCTCCACTTCCTGTTTCGGCGTGACCAAAATCACTACTCCAATTTGACTTCAAAAATCATAAAAATGTGTGAACAGATCTCAAAAAAAAGACAGCGCCCCAATACAATTCAAATTCTTTGAATTGTAAAAAACCAAGAGCACCGAGTATAGCTACGCTCAGCTTACAGCTTCGCAGCTATAATCAATACTCCTCTTCGAGTCGTAAAAATCTAAAAGCTCCTCAATGTAGCTGCTCTTAGCTTACAGCAAGGGTCAACCTATTAAGAACCTTCCTTCACATCTTAAATTGACGTCTATTCGACGAATCACATATTTTGGTGAATCACATACTTAGCAACCAGTAATCAAGCTTAAGGCACTACGAGAAACGGTCGAGCACTTAATGTCCTCCAGGCCTTACCTGTTATTCCACTTTTGAGAGCGAAAAGTTAAAACAAAAGTTAAGACAAAAAATCGCACACACACATCGCATGAATAATATAGTTGCTAGAATTTGCTTGAGAGCAATTAGTCACAAAGAAACTTGAGAAGTCAAACAGACGAAGGCAAAATGTTGAACAAGCTGTGAACTATGGCATAGAACCAGAGCTGTTAACCAAATTTTAATCCAAAGAATTAAAAAACAGCGAGAAGAATTCCGGAAATGACTCGACGAACGTCAATGCCAAAATTCCACCTCTTCAAAAACAGTAGTATCTGCTAAAACTATTTATGAGAATTTAAAAAAAACTTAAGTAAGAAGTTGTGAACTAAAAAAAATCACATTTGTTATATTACAAAGTCACATAAGACCACCGAAAAGTCCCTATAAGCAAATATAAGTATTGAAATATTCTCAAATAAACATGTAAGCCAAGATTGCGCATATTATATTAAAAAATCGCTGAAAAACCTCTTAATATATAAAAGCCATATCAACAAGCAGAAACCTTCAGAACGCTTTCAAAAAAGTCTAAAAACAATGCTATTTTAACCAAACCTATTAACCAAAAAAATTGTAAGAAAACTTTGAAAGCCGCCCCTTAACAAAAAACTTCGCTCGCTTACAGAATCTTTTTCACACCTCAATTTCTCGCTCTCTGAAAAACAGCGGCATAAACAAAAACCTTTCTCTCTTCTTCTTCTTCTTCTTCTTCTTCAGGATCCGTGTAGCCCCTCCCGGGCTAATATGGATAAATCCCCGCGTGTTTCACCAATTTGATTAGGTTCCTTGGGTTATTGATAAAGTGGTCTTTTGGCTCCTCGTTTCCCATCATCCGATGTCGTAGGCTCGCCCCTCGTTGACAAACCTTCATGACGTGTTCAGCAGTGTGGGGTTCGTCGCAGTCAGGGCAACGGTCCGATTCTGTCGCCCCAAATCTTCTGAGGGTAGCCCTGTCTAGCAGGCTGTGGCCTGACATGAGTTGGTTCCATATGGTTTGGTCTCTTCTCCTGTCAAGCTTCCTCGCTTTGAAGATCCTGGCTGCACCTGCGTAGAACTTCAGAGTTTCCCTCCTTGCGTCCAATTTGATAGCGGTCGTCGCCGTTTGAAGAGTGATTGGCCTCTTTTCTGGTTCCAGTGTTGTGGCGGCATTTGCTGCTCGGTCGGCCTCTTCGTTGCCTTGTACTCCACAGTGCGAAGGGATCCAAACTATCTGGGTTCCAGGGCATACGGCTAACTTGCTCCAGATTTGTCTACCTAAACTGCACCTTTGTTCCGGTCCTTCTTCTAAACGTTCCACTGCTGATAGTGAGTCGGTGAGTATCCTGACAGTTTGTGGTGTCCAGTTGCGCTGAAGATGTTCTAGGGTCATGTTGATTGCTGTCATCTCGGCCGTGAAGGAGGAGCAGAATAATCCTGCGCTTGTCTTCAATTCCTCTCTTCCCGATTCTCTGATGACAACTGCTCCAGCCCCACCGTGTCCTTTGTCCACTGATCCATCTGTCCAAACCTGTGTGTCACAGGGAGGGAGTGACGCAAGAAACTCTTCGGTTATCTTTCTTTTCTCTGTATCCTCATCGTTTCTTTTCAGTCTCCTCGTAAGGTCGGTGTGAAAGGAGGCCTGGTGGGGGCGCTGTTCCCAGGGCGGGCTGTCTGCTACAAGAGGCTCTCGGTCCATTGTGTCGAGCTTCGTTGCACTCTCGGGTTCCAGTGCAATCCTCCTGAAGCTCCCACGGAATTCTCGCTGGTCGTCGGCAGACTTCCTCTTCCCGGTCTTCTTCCATGCTTCGTGTGTTTTGCTCCTCAGTCTTGGTATTGTGTTTCTGCTCGCTGTGCCGTGTGCCGGTACTCCCTCGTCCAATCTTAGCATCTTCTCACGTAGGCATCCTGCTCGCTTTTTGGCGATGATTCTTAAGGGCTCCAGTTCGGCGCACGCAAGGAGTTCTTGTTGGCTAGTAGGATGTAGACAACCGGAAACAACTCTAGCACATTTGTTTTGCTGGCTCTCCATAAAATCCCTTGTCGATGGTTGTGCCATGTTCATCCACGTACTGCTAGCATAGTCCGCCACCGCTCTTGTGGTTGCTATATATGCCGTACGTAGGTTGCGCTGTGTTGCTCCTGTGTTCTTGTTTGCGATTGCTTGTAGTGCTTTTCGCCTCGTTGCCATCTTCCTTGCCACGTCTAGAACCTTTCTCTCTCTCTCTCTCTCTCTCTCTCTCTCTCTCTCTCTCTCTCTCTCTCTCTCTCTCTCTCTCTCTCTCTCTCTCTCTCTCTCTCTCTCTCTCTCTCTCTCTCTCTCTCTCTCTCCTATTCGCCCCTTCTCAGTTTTCTTCAGCACACAAACCACTTCAATTTTTCTCATGCGTTTCATTTGCTGCTTCAAAATTCACACTAACAAAATTGATTAGAAAAGACATAAAAACAAACCGATTAATGTCGCAATAATTGCACTCGCAACCGGGATTCGAACCCGGGATTCGAACCATTGACCTCCTGCTCCATAACCAGATGCACTGCCCACTCGGCTATCAGGTCCTTAATTTTTGTTTGCTGCAATCCAACAAGATTTAGTGAGAGCAAAAGTGAGATCTTTCAAAAAAGAAGAGCGAAAGCGTGAAAAAGTCACTTGAGAAGTCAAAGAATGTTCTAGAAGAAAAGCGCAAAATGTTCAGCGAAAAATTTGCATAAAAAAGACCAACACGTTTACAATAATTGCTATGAATTTCGTTCAAGAGCAATTAAAAATAGGCCTATTATAGCGGGCCTATTTTTACAAGTCAAAAGAATAGGCCCGCTATAATAGCCGGCTGAGATGATGAGGGCGGCTATTAAGAAGAAGAGCAAAGATATCACCGATCACCTATTCAATGGCAGCTCACGAATCCAGTGGACTCGTCACACAAATCTAGTAAAGTCATAAGTTTTAAAAACATAGCCGGAATAGCTGCGAAAGAATAGATGTGCGTGCCATATAATAGAAACATACAGATCTAAATTCAAAAACGACGCCGCTCAAAAAACTAGGTAAAAAACATTCAGCGATAAACTAATTAAGCTTGTTAAAATTCATTCCGCATAAGCCTCTTATTAGGGATCTTTACTGCACATATGAGTTCCTTTGACCTTAAACAAATTCAAATTAAACCTAAGTTTTAGAGTGCAAAAGTCATTTTATTGAGTGAGGTAAGTCACGCATGACCAAAATCTAACCACGCAAATAACCTAAAAACTTTTGCTAAAGCGATTGAGAAATGACGTCACGCGCGCAAATCCCGTTAGTGAGAGGAAGAAGTCATTCAGAAAATTTGACTTTTTCAGCTTTGCTGTGTGAACAAATGTAAAACGAAAAAAGACCGTCAGACGACGAAACAAAAAACATAGCAGGACAAGTCCTGACGTACAATTCAACGAATTTTCATTGACTGAAAAAAAACTAGACCTAGAACGGACTAGGAGTGAAATGGGAAAACCATTTCTAAAAAAAACAGGCAAAAAACCACTACCGAGAAAGCGAATTTTTGTTCAAACACTGTTTTCGCACTCTACTTTAAAATTATAGCAAAACAATTTCACGCCGCAAAACCACTCGCTCCATTTTCTGTTTCGGCGTGACCAAAATCACCACTCCAATTTGACTTCAAAAATCATGAAAATGTGTTAACAGATCTTTAAAAAAAACAGCGCCCCAATACAATTCAAATTCTTTGAATTGTAAAAACCAAGAGCACCGCAATATAGTTTCACTCAGCTTACAGCTTCGCAGCTATAATTACTCTACCGCGACCATTGAAACAAATTTTCCACCAGTTGACGAGTCAGGACAAAAGTACAATCTATAAGGGTTCGATTGCAAAAGTTACTGACCCCCAGTTGTATGCTCCTGTTGTGATCGAAGCCGGCAGCGTAGATTCGAGGCTTGCTGAACTGCACAATGAGTCCATCTCTAGTTCTGTAGCTCCTATCAACTGTGATTCTACACGCGTACCTCGATATAGTACTCTCTGCCCTCGTGCAGTCTTCCAATCTCGTAGCCCCTGCAAATCAATCGTTTTTATCCTTAGATGAAACGAAACTGCCATAGCCTTCCGCTGTTTTTAAAGTCCTGTTATAAAACATAACTTGATAGATTTGCAAAGACATCAAGATCTTGATTTTCTTGGCAAAACTTGCGGTACCGTCAGCGAGATCTTGTTAAGCTGATTATTCGTAATAATTTTGACAAGTCGTGACATTTCACCTAAATTACCCAATTCTTGAGACACATTCAAACATCTTGCACGCTTGTACACATCTTGACGCTTTGTCACGAAGAATCTTATCTAGAATTTTTGATAAACTATTAATTAAACTATAACCGGTAGATTGCCGAAATAGCTGCAAAATAGATTTCTGGGCCGTAGAGTAGATAGAAACCGACAGAAAAAACTTAACGACACCGATTAAAAATATGTAAAAACTTCAGCGACAAATTAATATGGCTTGTTCAAATTCACTCAGCAGATGCATTTTTATGAGCGACCTCAAATGAATCTATGAGATTCTTTGACTTTGAAAAAATTCAAATTAAAATTAAATGTTTAAGTTCAAAAGTCTAATAAAAATCTAATCACGCAAATGCTTAAAAAGCTTTTGATAGAGTGAGTTAGAAATGACGTCAGGTGCACAGTGAGAGGAAGAAGTCATTCAGAAAATTTGTAAAACGAAAAAAGAGCGTCAGACGACGGAATAAAAACAGAGCCCGACGAATTTCGAAAACGACTTGACCATCCGTAAAAACTTGACCATCCGTAAAACGAAAAAGAGCTAAAAAGTCCTGGCCTGCAATTCAAAGACATTTCATTGACTCAACAACAAAGTAGAAAATACTTGGAACGGGCTAAAAACCATTCAGAAAAAAATCCTACAAAATCCTATAAGAAATTGAAAAAGTTTTAAAAAATTATAGTCAAATTGCCGCATGTGAACAAAAAACCACAAGTGAGAAAGCGAATTCTTCATTCAAATACAATATTCTCTATCAATTTTAAATTTAAAGTGAAAAAACTCACGCTCGCTTTTCATCACCGTTGCCATTCTAATATACAAAGTATTGGAAAATTGGACAAACCTGTCAATATTGATGACTATTCAAAAACTTTTGTGAAAATTTTTGAAAGAATAGAAATTGCTATAAATTCACACTTTAAACTCATGAGAGCTTAAAACATTTCCGTAGAAAATTACAGACACAACGCAAACAATCGCACTTGCAGCAAAACAACTAAGTGACAAATTTAAATTCTGTTTATATGCTGGACTGCAACGGTAATGGTGTCAAAATTTCATTTCGCTTATGCAATTTTAGCACAATAACATAACCGACGGTGAAGGTGGCAAGTAAATTGGGGGTAGGGGCTTGAAAACTTAAATTGAAATATTGAGAGTATCAAAGCTATACTAGAAGCACGGCAACTTGAAGCCATTGGTCGTTCATCCCGTTTCTGAAGAGAAAAAGTCAATGCTCAGACAAAAAATTGCAATAACATAGCTGGCAGATTGCCAGAAAATAGCCGCAATAGATTTGTAGACCGACAGTCTAAAAAAACCGTAAAAAAGACAGACCAAAAAAATTCGTCTTTTCATTGAAGGCTGATCTGTTATATTTTGATTAAAAATATGTATAAGTTATTGCTGCCTCTATTAGCTGATCTCAAATAACCTTAATTTAGAGTGACACACACCCATTTGACCTTATCTCTTTGAGTTAAAGTAAATAAAAGTCAATTTCAAATTGAGGAAGTCATTTTACAGAAAACTAGACCTAGAACGGACTATGAATGGATTGTTAAAACCATTTAGAAAAAAATCCGATCCAAAAAATTGAAAAAAACAGTAAAAAAACAAAGTGAAATTGCCGCATGTGAACAAAAAACCACTAGCGAGAAAGCGAATTTTTGTTCAAATACCGTTTTCTCACTCTACTTTAAAATTAGAGCGGAAAAATTTCACGCCGCAAAACCACTCGCTTTTCGCTCCACTTCCTGTTTCGGCGTGACCAAAATCACTACTCCAATTTGACTTCAAAAATCATGAAAATGTGTGAACAGATCTCAAAAAAAAGACAGCGCCCCAATACAATTCAAATTCTTTGAATTGTAAAAAAAACAAGAGAAGGCCAATAATAGCCCCAGCTATCGCTGTGCGGCTATTAAAAAACGATCAGAACTATTATAACTGCCTGCAAAAAATCATTTTAGAACAATTAATGCTTTTCATTAAAAAACAACACGTGGCCGAACCACATCCTAAAACTCGAACTTTCATTTACAATAAACTAAATGAGGACCTCAAATGCTTTAAAATTGGGTTGGCTCACCTGGAACAGTATCAATGAGTACCATGTCAATGTTGCTCTCTGTGGATCTGCCCACTTGGAACATGTCACTCTGTTCACAGTCTGCATACTCCACCACATACGCCTTACTCCTGCTCAGAGAGTAAGACACCACGTGACTGCTCCCTGTACTCCCACCTGTCACTGACCCATAGTCCTGGCAACAACACACGAATCAGTCAACTCAATCACATAATCTCACTTCTCGAAAGACATTTATATTCAAGTTGCCGATTCTTAGTTATCAGTCAACGATTATCTATGATGCCATACGAATTATGAGCTGTGTCTTCAAACGTTTATTTTATGCTTAGTACAAAAATAATATAGAACCCGGGCATACGAGGGAGTACAACTTCAAAGCAGGATCATAGAAATTTTTTTCTTGGTATTGAAATTGTTTTCACTCATTACCAGAAGTTATCCGATTTAATTCAAACCAATAGAAAACAATATACAGTCACAATTATAACATAGGAAATACAATGATGGTTGTTTACCGCAAATTGGAGCTACAATTCTAATATCAAAAACACAGGGGATAGATAAGACCGATAAGGTTTGGAAATATTGAAAACTTTGCCATACTTCGCGATATGATCTCCAAATCCAGAAGCCCTATAACAAACAAAACCGACCAACGTCGGGCGAATTGTTCTTAAACGACCGTCGAGCGGTTGGTTTCCTTAGTAGCTAGCCACGGTTTAGTGAGGATAGTTTTAACTTAATTGAAGGGGCGTGATGTGAGCGCAGCTGGGGACAATAGTGGAGGGGGGGGGGGGGGGGGTTGTGGGGGGCAACCTCTAAGAACCGTCCTTCACACCATAAGTATAAGTCTCCAAAACAGTGTCGATGAATCGCATACTGGGAGACTAGTGAGCTGAAATGCTCTAAGAGAACTTAATGCCCGCTGGGCGCTACCTGTTTGTACAGTTTTTGAGGACGAAAGTCAAATGCTTCAGACAAATCGGCCAAACGAAAAATCGCATAAAAAAGACCAACAGGGGACTAATATAATTGCTACAAACTTCATTTGAGAGCAATTAACAACATACGTAATTGAAATTTTTGGTTCTAAGGAATGGCCGCTATAGGACATCATAGAAACACAGTGGATTACTACTGAAAAAATAACGACTACCGTCCTACGAATTAACGACAGGCGGGAGTCGGCTTCAAATGTAGAATGCTTAAGAATGGCCCTGGAGTAGACAGAAAGTGATGGTGGATTCGCCTTCATATCGCGAAGTTCTGCATCATCAGCGGTTCGGTGAACCATACCTTTGGAGCTTACGAACTTAGAAGCTTACAAAAACCAAACCATTCAACCGAGCAAAACACATTTTATATCAAAAGGTTACAAAAAGTCAAAACAATTAAACGGAAAATTTCCACTAAAACATTAGAAAATCTATGCTTTGAAACTCATCCGAGAGCAATTACACATTGTTGACACAAATTTTCAAAAATTAAGTTTTTTATATTTTTTACCTCAAAAGTTCAAATCAAATTCGGAACAATCAGCATATCGAGCACATCAGATATTAGAATAACGCAGACACAGACGGAGAACTTATATTTTAAAATTATAATCCGCGATAAAAGGGTTATTAAAAATACCATGCATTTTTCTATCTTTAGAGCTATCGAGAGCTGGGGACAAATTATATGTATCTTTTTTCTTTTCATCTTCTATACCAATACGGCGAGACCATTTTTCGTTCTAAGAGAGATCTTCAAAGAAATTTTCAATGACCAAAAAACGGTTCCCCCAACAACGTCGTTTTGACTAGCGCGCAGCTTAATGAGCTGAAATGCTCTAAGAGAACTTAATGCCCGCTGGGAGCTACCTGTTTGTACAGTTTTTGAGGACGAAAAATCAAATGCTTCAGACAAATCGGTCAAACGAAAAATCGCATAAAAAGACTAACAGGGGACTAATATAATTGCTAACTTCGTTTGAGAGCAATTAACAACATACGTAATTGAAATTTTTGGTTCTAAGGAATGGCCGCTATAGGACATCATAGAAACACAGTGGATTACTACTGAAAAAATAACGACTACCGTCCTACGAATTAACGACAGGCGGGAGTCGGCTTCAAATGTAGAATGCTTAAGAATGGCCCTGGAGTAGACAGAAAGTGATGGTGGATTCGCCTTCATATCGCGAAGTTCTGCATCATCAGCGATTCGGTGAACCATACCTTTGGAGCTATGGTGAACCATATCGGTGAAACATATCGAGTACATCAGATATTAGAATAACGCAGACACAGACCGAGAACTTATATTTTAAAATTATAATCCGCGATAAAAGGGTTATTAAAAATACCGTGCATTTTTCTATCTTTAGAGGAGATATCGAGAGCTGGGGACAAATTATATGTATCTTTTTTGTTTTCATCTTCTATACCAATACGGCGAGACCATTTTTCGTTCTAAGAGGGATCTTCAAAGAAATTTTCAATGACCAGAAAACGGTTCCCCCAACAACGTCGTTTTGACTAGCACGCAGCCAAAAAACTGATTATGTAAAAACGTTATGAAACAGTAGTTCGGCCAAAAAAAGGTGAAGCGAATTGAGTTGTGGAGCAGTTAACACTCCAGGCTAAACTTCTTTTCAAGCGTGATCAATTTCTCAAGAACCATTAAATAATACTGCCCGAAATAGAATACAAAGCCCGAAATAGAATACAAAGCATTTTTATCGTCAAAACCTAAAATTGTCCTTCAATTACCTAAAGAGCTCATTTTAGAAGAGTTTGCGCAGAAATCGTTACTCCTTCAACATTAATAAAATAGCCACTGCACTGCACATGCAAATATACGAAACATCAAAACATAGCTGGCAAATTGCCAGAAAATATCCGCAATAGCTTCAGAGATCTGTAGTCTCAAAAAGAAGGTAAAAAGATAGACAAAACAAGAAACTTATTCTTTTCATTAAGGGCTGAGATGTTAAATTTTGATTAAGAATCTGTATAACTTACTGTTTCTATTTCCTGCTCTTAAATAACCTTCAAGTAGAGTGACAAGCACTCATTTGACCTTATCTCTTTGGATTGAGGAAAAGTCAATGAGTGAGGAAGTCATTTTTAAGAGTAAGGTAAGTCACATGTGACCAAAAATTTAATCACGCGAATGAACAAAAAAACTAGCTCCACTAAGAGTGGAAAATGACGTAACGCACGCAATTCAGTTGACATTGCGTGAACGAATGAACAAAAAGCAGATTTGAAATGGCTGTGACGTCATATGGTCGCAACCAAAAATCTTGACGACGAAATAAAAAAAACCAAGAGAAGGCCAATAATAGCCTCAGCTATCGCTTTGCGGCTATTCAAAATGAACAGAACGATTTTCCTAATACAAATCAAACTCTCTAATTTTCAACCAAATCGAGAAACCACACGAGAACAATAATCCCCTTAAAGACTCAGCAAAGTATGTCTTGCTCAAAGATTTCCATCCTTCTGATTTTAAGGCCAAACAAGCGATCAATAAAGCAATCAGCAGTAAAACTGAACTAAAATACTAGTAGAAACTAAATATAGTGGCTTCCAACAAAAATTAAAGTCTATAAAAAAGTAACACTTTATTTATCCAAAAAACAATGTCACGAGGTAACATTATCAATGGTAGTGTAGGGTAATATAATAATAGTTTTATAGATAAAAATACAGGTGGGTCAACAACAGAAAGTATTAATTAATCTTGTAATGCACTAGAGAAAGATCAAAGAAAACGCACATCACGTCAAGAAACAACTGCTTTTGCCACTTCGTACGTTTCGCAAAATCTATAAAATAAATCTTTTTAATATGTTTTTTGCATCATTTAGGTATAATTTTTTCATTGCCGAAATTTTTGAACGTCGAGTTATATAAGGGAACAGTTGTATTAAACAACAAAACAGTTCTGCATGTATTTAGTTTTTGGTGTCAGTTTGCAGAAGTAGCTGTTTGTTCGTTTGTTTCTAGTTACTTCAAGGTTGGGTACTTAATTTTCCGAAATGCTGGTAAATGACCGCTAAATATTTTCCACATATGGAAGGTCCTTTTATGTTTCAAAAATTCAGTTAATGGCAAATTTTCAAATTTTAATTTTAAATCTCTCAATGATTCATATTTTTTAAGATAAGTAATGGGCTTTAAAGCCCAATTAATTTGTTTATCAAGTGAAAGTATCAGTTTTGACTTATTCCTGATAGAAGTAATGAAGAATAATGTAAGTGACTGAAGCTAAATACAAGTGACTGTAGAAGAAGAAGGCGAGTCTGAATATCGAACGGTTTTTGAATTGCTGCAATGGTTTTAATTCCGCACGCCATTTTCTTAAGAATTTTCTTAACTTCTTCTTGGAAGTTTAAATGACTGTCAATCATGATCCCTAAATATTTTACTGACTTTTTAGATTCAATTATCTTACCACCAACTTTTATTGACCCTACGGTGGTGTTTCTATTTTTCTTCGTAATAACAATTAATTCAGTTTTTTCAGCATCAATGTTTAGTGAATGTATATTGAAGTATTGATAAGATAATTTGCAAGATTCTTCAAGATTGCTTCAAATCCTTATGCTCTGTGAAAAGTAGAGTGTCATCTGCGTACTGAACAATTTTACAGTTACTTATGTTTTTTGACAGGTCATTTATGTAAAGATTAAATAGAAGTAGGCCCAATACCGTACCTTGCGGTACACCTTGATAAAGTTTTATCTAATGAGATTTGACGCTGTTAACAATGGTTTGCTGCCTAAGATCTGTTAGGAAATCAATCAGTAATTCAATAGCATTTTCACTGATTTTCACGGAAATCAACATTTACAAAGTATGCTTGATGGAATCAAAAACTTGTGATAAATCAAGAAGAGCAGCTGTGATGACTTTGTTATTGTCAACAGCCAGTCGAAACGATTCGATGCAAAACAGAAGATCATCAATTGTTGAATAGTTGTTTCTAAAACCGAATTGCGTTTCTGAATAGCAGCGTTCGTTATGCAAAAACTCTACGATTTGTTTTTGCAGCAGTCTCTCAAAAATTTTAGACCGAGAAGATGTCACTGAGATAGGCCTATAGTTTTCAGGGTTATCAGGATCATCTTTTTTGAACAGAGGAGTAACATATGCGGTTTTAAGGTTGTTGGGAAACTTTTTTCACTGATGAAACTGTTAATGACGTTCGTCAAGTGTCCTACAATTATATTACAGAAACTGATTTTTTGCGCGTACTTGATGCAAGCTATTGAAAGAGCTTCTAAAATTTGCTGCTGCAAGCGTTTTTGTTTTACAGAAGAAGTCACCTAACCTGGAAAATTTGTAATTTAATAAAGTTGACATTTTAAAATTTTCCGACACGTAATTACCAAGCATCTTTTAGGCGGAAAATTTCTGTTGATGTCTTTATTGAGTTTCTCATAGAATTCAAAATCTTCCATTCTTCTTTTTAGGAAGTGGACAATTCGGAAAAATCTTTTACCAAACTATGGCTTTGAAGCTTTAAATTTTTTTTATCATCTTATGAAAACGCGTTTCATTGGCGCATTTGTTTTTAATGCAAGAGTCATTATTCTGTTGAAGTACTCGAGTTTATGATAAGCAATGACAACGCAATATAAATACGCCCAATTCAAGGATCTCAAAGTTGCACAAAAATTTTCCTTCGAGTAATGTTTTTTATCAAAAAGAAACTTCGTGGTGGGCAATTTCTTGAGCTTCATTCTAAAATCCAAAAATAGTAGTCGCAAGATGATCGGTTTTTAAATCGGTTTTGAAAATTTTGGTTCTATGCTTGTCTGATGTATCGTCTGTAATGGTATAATCTATTAATGAGGTAAATTTTTGCATAGTTGGCACAGACTGATTACATGGTTGCAAGCTATAAGGCGTTAGAATTGTTTCTAAAGAAGATTTTTTGTTCATATTTAGATAATTAATATTGAAATCACCCATCAGGACAAATTTACATCCCATAGTAGTAATTTTGTCAATCTCGAAAACTAATTCATCTAAAAAATCAGAACTTAAATGTTTTTGTGGATTGTAGACTACGCTAACGATTAGATAATATTTGCAAGGGAGATTTCTAAGAAGAGAGCTTCGAAACTGGTGTTCATCTTCAAATCGTTTCGGATTCTTGGGTTCAAACATGTAGGCACAAGTAGCATGACACCACCGCCCCTGTTTTTTGCTACTTCGCTTAAATTGCGGTCACATCTAAAGGAAACAAGCTTTTCACTGTCTATTTCCCATAGTTTGGAATCATTTTACGAGGAAAGCCAGGTCTCAGTCAAACCTAAGATTGTACTATGCCCAAAATCTCTTAATAAAACTTTTAGATCTCCACGTTTGCAATTTAGACTCCTGCAATTCAAATTTATGAATTTCAATTGATCTTCTGTCTGTTTAACATGTTTTAAGACATCAGTATATTTACTAACGGCGCCTGGATTTTTCTCAATATCACCAGATAAAATTAGTAATAGTGAAACAATTAAACTTAGCAGCAGCAAAGATGTCGAAAATGTTCAACAGAGTTTTTTTGTACCAAGAGGCATAAAAGAGGGAAAACATTATCAATGTCCGGTTTCGCTTCTTGAGACACATTATACTCTCATTATCTGTTACAGTGCACAAGATATAAATATGTACCATGAGTGCTGTTAGTTTGGAACACTTCATTGCAATATTTAAAAGAAACAATACGAAATATCATTAAAGCGCAAGCCAACAAAAACTAACAGCCTCTCATGTAAGTGTAAGTCTGCAGGGTTTTCGTAGAGAAAGTATGGATACAATAATGCAGAATATTTGCCATAACTTTGCAACAAGCTCTGGATAAATGAATGCGATCTCGCGTAAAAAATGCGTCAAAGAACATCTGATCATGATAAAGAGCCATAATTATATAAGGGCACAGTATTGATTGACCATAAATTGAGTTAAAGTGACATAGAGCTTCTCGAAGTGCCAGTTGCATTAATTTTCAATGAAATGTGAAAAATCTGCGTTGAAATGGTCAGAGGCACTATAAGTTTCGTCGGCTGAAACTTTTCTAACAAAACTGAGATCAATTTTATCCATTTGTTTGATACCGCTCTGCATTTCGTTGCTGTCGTTGAAGCCTGCCACAAGTATGACAGTATTCATTTTCCTTTTGGGATAATCAGCGCAAACTTGACTCAAAATGTCAGAGTAGATCCTGGATAAGAATGAACCTCTGTATCCCGGCCTCCTAGTCGTCTTGGGTCCAAGTATCTGCTTCTTGATGTACCAAAACAAAACTTCGTGACTCAGTTTTGACTAATTTTGTCCTAAATCGAGGATTTTTTTTTGCTCAACCACAGCTTTTTAGGTATCATAACCTTTTTGTGGTCTGTTTCTGGTTTGATGGTAGGTGTTGCACTTGCTGAAGTCATCTCACTTCCACATTCATCATCTTTCGATTGATGTACATCAGATGTAATTGCCATCCTCGGTCGATAATTGGAAGATGATTAATTATTTGTGTTTTTGTTTAATAATAACTTCGAAGAATGTATCTCCTGTTTAAGATCTTTAATCTTTTTAAGCACGTTTAGTAATTTTTTAGGCTTAGAAAGCTTTTGAGGCATTGCGCATTTAACCTTTGATTTCGAGGTCAAAGAGAGCGACTGTTTCAAAGCGTCTGTGGAGACTATTTCATAGCGTCTGTTGTGACTACTTCATCTGATGTGTCTATTTCGTCTGTTGTGTCTATTTCATAGCGTCTATTTCACAACCACCACGGAAAAATTGAACTAAGAATCATGGATTTCAAATAAAGGCGTTCAGACACATGTCTAAATACGTCGCTCGTGAGAAATTATTCGTTCATATCAAATCCCACGGTGCTCTCAAGCATGGCCTAACATAACCGACTAGCGTCGCAAGAGTTGCTCTCAAACGACTAATAGGAGCTAAAATCTTTTGCAGCCTGCTTCAGCCGGGGGGACTAAAATCACTAATGGGACTATAACTGACGTCATTAGAGGGTATTATAAACCACTTCAACCACCAATAAAATTACACCAATTTTAGCGCACTTTTCAGTAGTGAACTGCCGCCACTTGAGTTTAGCTGCTGACCCTGGTGAATGAGAGAAAGTTAGATTACGTAAAACCAAAAAGTCAACGGCGGAAAGTCACCCGAAAAGTCAAGGCAGTCGAGCAAAAATATTGCATAGAACATAAACCGACTAACGTCGGAAGAATTGCTCTCGTACGACAGGCCGGGGCGATTTAAATTAGTGGGATGTAGCTAAGAAATGCTTATGGATGCAAAAAGACTGCATCAACAACCTCTTAACCACTCTGCTACCATGACCAGATTTTTCTGCTCCTAATGGGTTTTATAGTAGCAACAAACGTTATTTCAGAAAGCGAGAAACTCACATTACACAAAAATGAAGAACTCAAGCGTGAGAAAGTCAATCAAGCCAAAGACTGTTCTAGAAAAGAAGCTCAAAACGGTCCAGCAAAAATTTTGGATAAAAGACACACACGATTACAACAATTGCTTCAAACTTCGTTCGAGAGCAATTAAAAACCGATCGTTTTTTTAGCTAGCAAATTCACTTAATGTGGTTGACGCTGCAGCTTTTTACAGTATGTGGTGATATATGTTCATGTGGCTTTTTTTTCTATCTGAAAATGGTTGGAATGTTTTTTCTTGGCTTCCCCTTGTTTGATGCCGGAATAAAAATGGTATGAGTGAGAATATAATGCTGGTGGTGATGATTACCCAGTTTGGAGGTAGTTGGCTGTTACTGTAGTACTCTTTGTGAGGCGTGACCCCATTGGGCTTGTGTCTCCTTCTCATCTGCAACTTGGATCTCCTCCTCGCACTGTTGCCTCCAGGGAAGCGAGAGGGTGTAGTACTGAACAACCACATACGACATTATACTATTTCTACTTGAATCTACATATTTGTAGGGAATCTTAGAATCTAGTATTTGCAAGCAAGTAATGTTATAGACTAGTGGAGCATAGAGTCCGCCAGGGAGGTGCTTTAAATTGTTTTTTAATACCATAAAATGTACCGGAAGACTGTTTTTTTTTCAAAATTACCGAGAAACCGTCTTTAGATTCATTTTCATTTAAGTAACGTGCAACAAATTAACCTGCAAAACTTTTCGAGCTTCTCACTTTTCCCGTGTAAACTGTCGTATGCGACGATACCTCCGAAGTTGCCGACATCAATATTGTCTTTGAACGTATATACGAGCTCCAACTAAACCTTCCAATATTTTTCTGAATCTTATTGGCTGCAAGTGTTTAACAACACTAAGTTGGTTTCCACTAACTTTGTAAAGCAAGGAATTGAAAATCTGGTCAGTGCAAACAAGAGAAATTGAGCGTAAATCGCGTAAAACTGATATTTTAAGCGCAAGCCCATCGTTGTCAAAGAATTCAACAGTGACAAATTTATTTCAATCGTGCAACTGTTTCCATCAATCAAGATGTGAATTAAATATATCCCTAACTTTTTGGTTGCATGTCATACAAAATACTAAATATCTTTTTACAAAAAATATACATAAAAACTAGTAATGAATTCTTGAACATACCCGAACACCACCAATTCGCCATACAGTTCTCTACTGTCCGTCCTGATGAGAGCATCAATGTCCATAACCTGGGAAGACACATTATGACTGTTTGAGCTCTGCTGCTCCATTTTGATGGTCTCTTTTGAGGTCAAAGTTGAAGACTGGAAGAACTCCTCTGATCTCATAAGTATGCCTTCTGGTGTTTTGTGAACTGCTGAAGAGATGCCGCTGCTGGGGGAACTTGTGTTTTGTGCTTGAGGCGGTGTCTAAAATAAATTCATAAAAACTTGTATAATCAAAATTTATTAAAATTTAAAATACTTCGGCGTGGAAACTGAAGCCCAATTTGTACACAAAATTTTAATTGACTGAAAAAGTTTTCATTAGTTTCTTTCATTTCGTTAATTTCAAAGCGTTTTATATATTGATGTTCATTTTTACTCAAACTTATTATTACCTCGGACTAGTATAAAAATCAAAGAAAATTTTTTAACTTAGCACTTACCAAAAATCTTATCAAATAGAAAATCTTTTCATTATTTTTTGTAATCAAAGTTAAATTGATGTACACTTGGTTCACGAAATCAATCTTAGTGATAAACGATAAAGAAATCAGTTCATTTAACTATTGTGCAATTGACCTTTCAGTAAAGCAGCCAATTTCGTTAATTAAATCTGATTAATTTTGTTAAATTTTTGTCGATAATCCCGTACATTCGGGTGTTACGTTTCGTACTTGTTAGCCCACAAACTCTGTTGTAAGCGTTGACAAATTGTTCGGGCTCATTTGGTGAAGAATAAGTATACGTAACTCCTCTCTAATTATCCAAAATATAGCCAGCAGATTGCCGGAAAAGATGCGAACGAATAGATTTGTGTGCCGTATAATAGAAACAGATACAAGTTGAAAAAGTTATCGACGCCGCACAAAAAAACTATGTAGAAAACATTCAGCGATTAATAAAGCTGTTAAAATTCATTGCGCAGAGGCTTTTTCATTAGGAACCTTTATTGCACAGATTAGTTCCTTTGACATTAAACTAAAACAAATAAAACTTAAGTTTTAAACTGCAAGTCATTTTATTGAGTGAGGTGAGTCATATATAATCAAAATCACGCAAACGATCTAAAACCTTTTGCTAGAGGGAGTGAGAAATGACTTCACGCGCGCAAAGGCCGTTAGTGAGAGGAAAAAGTCATTCAGAAAATGACCTTCAGCGTCAGACGACGAAAAAAGCCGGAACAATTCCGAAAACGACTCAAAACCATATACCTCGAAAGAGCAGGTTTTTCAAATAGCTGACACCCCCTTGCAGAAGGCATCAATGCAGAGAAACAACAGTCTCAAGTCACAGAAAAAAAATTCTCGAAAATTATTATGAAAAATCAGGAAAATTCTATTTATTTTTATGTAGTGCAAGTACACATACAAACGAAAGTCTTTGTTTCAAGCAAAGAAAACAAGTTATCCAAACACAAAATATCAGCTAAGCCGTAATGAGCTCACATGAACCTATTTTCGATAAGGAAAAATGAGAAAATTGTTACAATTTCTTGTAAAATTTTCATAGAAAGAGACAACTGTGTAGCAAAAGCAACTTCCATCTTTTGTAGGCAAAAGAGCCAAAAGGAATCTAGTGAACATAACCTACAAAATTTGATTCAGTATATAAATTGAAAGCTATTAGGCTTAATGTCAGCTAGCAATAACTCTAGTGAAATTTGAGAACCCAATGCACTACGACTTGACGACAGGACTTAATCGGTTTATCTTGTTTCTTTTGATTTTGCGCTTTTGAGTTTGACTGTATTTACTACTTTGCGTAATTCAATGCTGAAAGAAATGAAAATCTATTCAGTTGAAACAGGAGTAAGTCAAGCGTGAAAATCGTGACTTACGCAAAACAAAAAACGTGATAAAAAAGTAAAGCAAATTGAAAAGAGGAGAGAGCCTAAACAATATCCACTGATGACAATAGCCACTGACTGTGGCTGACGGCGACTATTATTAAATTCGGTAAAACCATACCATGAGCCAAAATCGCAAACAAGGGCAAAAAGAGAAAAATTGCCGCAAAAATGAAACATACCCGGCAGATGGCCGGAAAATAGCCGCCCAAAACCAAGATTTGGATTGAAAGAAAAAACTTGTGGAAAATGATTTTTGAACCAACATTTAACGTGCGAACTGTTTTTATGTCATTTTGAGTTGAACATACTCCGGTTTTGTAGTGAGACCATACAGGGGCTAGTAACAATACCAGTTAGCATTAGAGAGGGTAACTAAGAGCAAAGTTCGAGACACCGGCATCTAAAATCGGGCTTTATGGGTTCATCCCGTTTCTATTTCTAATTTCGCTTTTAGCACTGACTCTGTTCATCTTGAATTGCTTTGCTGAGCAACTGCTGTCTAAAATCACATTTAGCAGAGTAAAGAAAAAAGTGAAAGTAGCCTAGAAAAGATTTGACGCAAAATGTTGAAAAAGCTGTGAACTAAGGTAAAGCGAAAAATTTTTACTCGACGAAGTGAAAAAAAGAATCGCTATATTAGCCGGCTGAGAAGCTGAGGCGGCTATTAAAAATACTTAAAAAATCAGCAAAATAATTTATAATCTTTCAAATTAACCAACCAAAAAAGAATTCAAAGACAAAAATTCAAAGGCGTAAGAAATTAAAGTGAAAACTGATACCCCTAAAATAATCGCAGAAATTAACCAGCAGTCAAAAAATTTAAAAGGCATATCTGCAAATTCTCAGTGGTGCACTGTGTTAAATGAAATCAATTTCAACTAAAAACTTTATGAAAAAGTCTGAAAATTATTATTTTTAACAATTGATAATATCAGATCTGACCATAATAGGTCTTAGGATAATGACAATGATTTACGCCAGAATGCGAAGAATCTGGACAGAAACAAAGCACATAAAAACAGACAATTTTTTGATTTTTGAAAAGAGAAGTAGAAAAAGAAACATTTCATTGTTTAGCATACGAGGCTAGGAAAAAAAAATAAGCTATCCTGTAAAGATTAAAAAAACAATTCAAAGACTGGAAACAATTAAATTTTTCGCAAAAAAACTCATTGTTTACCAAATTGCTTTTATAAAAAACTTTTTGGTGAATTTCAATAACTGAACGCCACACAATTCAATAATTAGTAAAAAGGAAAATAAAATCCCAGACGGCGCGAACTTAATGCCCTCTGAGCGCTGCCTGGTTGCCCTATTTTTGAGGACGAACATTTAACAGGGTCAGGTGGAAAATCGGTCAAGCGAAAAATTGCATAAAAACCGCAGTAAAAAAGGCCCACAAGATATCCCAATCAAATACTACAAGCGTTGTTTCAGCGCATTGCAAAAATGAGGGACAATGTTTACCAAACATCGTATAAATTAAATAAAACTGAGGCGCTTCCATTTGAAAATTAATGTTCTTGTGGCTCAGAAATTGAAACCTACACACAAAAGATCAAGCCAAATGTCAAAAAGAATGAACAAATCAATAGTGTCCTGCTTTTTGTCCCCTATTTGTTTAACTACCTAACATATTTCAATCCAGATTTTATTCACTTATATAATTGGGACTATTAATATTGGTACTATCATTGATTAGCCAGGCATTGAGGGCCACGGGACTTTATATGAATCTGTCACAACCCAACACAGGCTTAAATAATCCACTTAATCATAACAAAACACGCTTGCAATGCCCACTGCTAATTTCTGAGAAGAAAGGATAGAGGGGTGAAATGATTTGATGGAAAGATATGAGTGGTTAAATGAATTGGGTTGAAAAGAAGTAGAACCAACATAAAATGTTTCTTACAGACTTTGGATTACAAAATTATTTAAAATCGACTCACATGTCTTGAAGACGGTTCCCGTCCACTGCCCGCTGACTTTCGACTGTCCGCTGACCCGATACTTCTTCCGTCAGTTGTAACACTAGAAGTGTTCAGGTCATTTCTCGCGGACAAGCAACCTGTAGTCTCCATAGGTAACAAATAATTAGTCATATCCTGACTAGTAGAAGGTGGATTATTTAATAGCTGGGTGTTAACCTGGTTATCAATCGGGCCGTTTCTGTTATTAGCCTGCACGTCCTGATACCCTTCGTTCACAAAAGCAGTCGCCATTTTTGCAAAAATTACTTGACAGCTGAGTAAAAAAACGGGCTAAGAAATAGAATGATGGGGTATAACGGTCAGTTTGCTAAGCTATTGAAATTACATAATTTTCTGAAATAACAAAATTAGTATTTCTAACTCCTCCGAAAACAAGTTATAAAGCGGGTATTTATTAGGTCACACAAAGTCCACACTTCAAAATTATTATTTTTGTACTAAAATATCTCAAGCATAGCAAAGTCTTCATCAAATTTCTAGTCAGTTGACCAATTGACAGATAGAAACCAATCGATCCGTTCATCGCTTAGAACAATTTTTAAATTAGAGCCACATCTTAGAGAAAACCAATTTGACATAATTCAGTCAATTCTGCAGCAAGCGAGACAACTTAATCAACACAATTCACATACTGCTAGTCTTTATTACTAATTAAATGGCCGACATTTCTTGTGTTTTATCGGCCACAGAGTGGTGCAAACTGTCATGCCATAATTTGACCTCCAAATTTAATTCCTGTGAAACCTTTGAAGAGACAAAACGAGAGTTTTCATTCATAAATTGCTCCAATAACTTCAGCGCAAAATCTTCGTCACTCGATTCCATATCTGATGAGTTAAAATTATCCTCACTTTTAGAACTGTTTCCATTTTTTGGGCTCAAATTTTCAAACAGCAATTGACGAAGTTGAAATACTGAAATTATTTCTTTACTTTTCCGTTTGCAGGCGATGAACTTCAAATATGAAAATGTTTCTTCGACATTTGCTAATATGTGAAAGAGTAACAAATGGAAATGTTTGGTTGATTTTATCGAGTCGTACAAATTGTTGTCGCAGATAAAGGTGAAAATTGAAGATATGATTTTCATTAATTTCGGGTCATCTAGAAGAAAGTTTTGATAGGCCATTGTAATGAGGTAGCGAAATTGCCCTAAAACAAACATATTTCATAATTAAGTACATATTTAAGTAGTGTCCTGAAGGAAATTTCAATCCTAACACAAGAGGGTTGTCTGTTGGCTGTCGCGATAATCGTTTCATGTTAAAAACTATCGGACCAGAGAAAAAAGTCCCAAAATTTGAGGTTTTTGCCAGTTTCAACTTTTAAATGGTCGAATGAATAGCCGCGAATTTTATTGACAATACACAGACAATTTTTAGTCCTATTGAACTATATGTGTCAATAAAACCCTAAAACTTCGTGCTTGAAGACAATATACGCAAAAACTGTTATCTTAAAAATTACGTAAATTTTTACTGACAGCTGGCTGATTATTTCAACCTAAACATTTTTTCGAGAATTAACATGCCGCTTGCTACATTTGGAACTAAATCATTTCTCATTGAGGGCTTGGTTCAATTTTCATTGTAACAAAATCGAAAACAGAAACAAATAGTCTAAAAACCAGAAAAAACAGGACCTTTTCACTTTGCAACCACTAAAAGCTTGTAAAAAAATATTTACCGCATTTAACAAGGCTAAGGAGTCCACCAGTATTAGTGTTCAAAGATGATGAGATTTCGATAATTTTCGACAAACGAGCATCGACAAACGATGTTCGACAGACCAACGTCGAAATCTCATCAAATCTAATAAATCGCAAACACTGCAATTCATTAACAACCAGAGCTACTAAAAGTTTCAGCCCGTCTTCAATAAACATCGAGGCGACCCCAGAACTAAGCGATTTCTGGAAAACAGTTTGCAAAAGATTCGTTTTTGCGAAAAAGATTCGCAAAGGCAAACATTGCGGAAGATCTATAGCAAAATTCTTTTCTGGAAGCTCACATTTTTACTACCGGCAAAAACAAATCTAAAAATTTTGGACAGAATAAGGCACAGCGAAAACGCAATGATAATGCCCCATTTAATTCTCACCAGATCGAAAGCGAAAAAGATGGATCCACAAAAAAAATATCTCTAGAACACTGGATCAATGTGTCAGATGCAGTTTCGATGACCTGTTCAACGAAGCAAACACACTTCAGGAACGTTTACATAAGAGCAATAGAAAACGAGAAGTGGATTAGAACAAGGCCTTTGATAAACAAATGGAAACCATTAGGATATCGAGAGCTTGAGGACTCTTGTTTGATGATGCCAAAGGTGGTGTCTTCTCCAGATCAGATAAACTTAGCATTAAAGGAAAAAACTCAGACAGTGCCCGAGACCTTACGCAAAAAGCATCCAACTAGTCGAAAATCGCATCCAAAGTATGTAATATCGGACTTGAAAGAACCCTTCCATCTATCCATCCGTCTTCCAAAAAAATGAATCGAAATTAGACGCACAGCAATGAAAACAAGTGATAGTCACAAATCCTCCGGTCTTAACGCAAATGAATGTCAATGATTATTAACATCTTTTAAGACTTCATTCAGCGAACTTTGAAAACCATTATCAAAGAAGCTCCCATTCAGAATTGCGACAAGGATTTAGCTTTTCTGGCTCCATACAAAGCTTGCCGTCTGATGGCACACGAAAATTGACCGCGGTTCACACATTTTGGTATAAGCGAGGTGCTAAGAAGAGTAATAAGCAGTATTGTAAAATGTGTTAAAAATGATTGATGACAAGAAAACTGGGAGAAACGTACAGCTATCTCTAGGACAAAACTGTGGCATGCGCTCCGTCGAAGCCTCCATGATAAAAGAAGCAATATTTTAATCGATACCAAGAACGCATTCATCAGTCTTCACAGAGATCTTCCCTTACAGAACATCGCAAAACTTTACCCATCACTTTAAGTGAAAATTTGTATAAGACACCATCAGACCTATTAATAGATAAAAAACACCAGGTGACTTGATAGCAATGGCAATGTATATTGTGGCTAATATTCCACTCATAGATTTACTCGAACATCGTCAATAAGTGGTTTGCAAAGGACGGCAATGCTGCTGGTGGCCTTCAGTAACTGAAAGTTACTGGAACGGCTAAAAAAATGGAAATACCTTTCAATACAACCTAATAAGTGTCAATCTAATTGCTAAACCTTAATAGGTAGAGCGAGCTAAATAAAACTTTCTTCGTTGTAGATGATATCGTGATTGAAAATCATCGTGTTCTAGGCTCTGAGATATGCCCAAATGAATGTTGCAAATAGTTCCTGAAAGAAAAATTGGACAACGATTCGGTCCTACAAAGAAAACTCACCGTTAGGTGCTCACCCGAATGTCTATACGTCTTAGACAAAGAAAGAGTCCAATATAAGCTCAGACTCAATGAAAGAATCACGCGAGTTTCCACCAAGCTACTTAAAGATGCAGAAAATATTTAAAAAAATGATCAATTTAATGCTGAACCATGTTGCCATCAACGATAAAAAAAAGTGATATCTTTTTCTTCCAGTGAGAGAAGTGTGCCTAAGCTTATTATCAGCTGAAGACAGGGTAAATAAAACTATAGAAACTGTTCACTTCTGTGACTCCTTGTAGGAGTCTAGTGCTGTGATTGCAGTTGCTATGCATGAACAGATCATTTATAAACTCCCAAAATATGAAGCAGCTACAGACTCAAGATAATTTTACAATTGAGATATCATTGGTGAAACTGCGTTGTTCTCTCTAGATCTCTCATAAGAAAGAGTAGCGTAGTGCTGGTTGAATGCGCTCGCGTTGAAAAGTTAAAATATTGATTTAAACGAGGAAGAATTTAGAGATTGTATTGCCGCAAGATACGGCTGAGAACCTGTAAAAAATACCAACCAACTGTGCATGCGGATAAAAGTTAAAATTAGCTCATGCGTTAAACCGTCCAAAAAGCGGTCATACCCACATCAGGCACAACTATATACGCGATTCATTTGCCAAATTGCTCGATGAAGAATGTGATGATGTCGAAGTAGAGCCCTGTCTTCAGACTTTACAGAGAAACCTTCGCAAATAGAAGGACCAAAACTGACAAAGCTCGATTAGATATCAAAGCAAATGGGCTGTTTGCATAGCGCCTCAGTAACACTTTCTTGATGTAAAAGTGTTTAATCCGTTTTGTAAGAATTGTCCTAAAAGCATACCGGATTCAAGTTAATATCCATTTTGGCCAATAGATATAGTTGACTAACAAAGTTATGTTGAAATAAGAAAAATCGTCTGGCGTACAATATATTAAAGTAGTATTATTCATATCAGTCTTTGTCACCAGCTCAATTCAGCTCCCTCATCTCACTTGACAGATCCTCAATTAAAGCGCAAAAAATCTTTTAAATTCTTAATAGTTTTTGTCATTAATTAGTTTCAAGGCCATATTTGGTTATTTCCATTTAGAACCGTTGCCCTTAAACGTTTTTTATCCAAGACAGCCAGATGACAAGATGATTAATGTTTATGTAGAAAGTAATCAGTATCTAGAGTGCTGGAAGATATACCTTTCTAAGTTTCTTGAAGTTAAATTTGTAGTCTTGGTAAACTTGTAGAGAAATTTTTGTTATTCTTTACTGCTTAAGTGATAATATTTGATCATCATTACTTCAAACACACGCGATCAGTTTTACGGCAAATGTGGGTTGCACAATCATTCTGTATCACTCTATTCGGACCCATTTGTTGATAAAAACAGCTTCTGTTTATAAAAATTCGCGTCAAACCGCCCGGTAATTGTGTTCACCGAGATCTAATTAATCATGAGGTTCTCCGAAGTTGTAAACATCGAGCAGATTGATCTGGAGTCAAAATTCTGCCGATTTTGTAGCTGTCTTAAATCCGTTCTGACTCAATTTGCTAATACGTTCACCTTTTCTCTCACCGTAGATATGTTTATTTCTTGAAATGTCGAAGAGTTTTCAACTAATCCTAAACTATGGCCCTTGCTCCAATTATGCCAATAAAAAGTAAAAATTTACTATCCCGCTCCATTATTGTTACAATTATTCTTACCCTTTCATTATTTCAACTCTGTTCATTTTCAATTGCTTGGCTGAGCAACAACTGTTTAAAAGTGCTTTGAAAAGAATGAGGGAAGACTAAAAAGCCTAGAGACGTGTCAAAATGTTGAAGAGAATTTATGCAAATGTTGAACAAGTTGTGACTCACGGAAAAGCAAATCAAATTTTTATCCGACAAGTAAGCAACAGAGTAAGACAAGTCCTGAGGTAAAAATCAATGAATTGAAATTTAAACTCCTTTACCTGACCAGTAGAACAATTGAACAATGCCAGTCAAACAGATAAACATGATTTCACAAATTTAAGAGAAAACCAGAAGTAACAGCATTCAAAGTTTATGTACTTTAGGATCAGCGTGTCCCATAACACGGTCTTCGTTAAAGCTGCTTAAATAAGAAGAAAATTTTGCAATTATGACAAAAAACGTGCTTGATATATAAAAGATGCGACCAGAGACAGGCAAAACAACAAATAGTATTTAAAAAATAGAAAAAGAAAGATTTTACATATTTTTTTTTGCATTTAAGCGTCAATAGGAACCATTGTAGAGGTAGGGAGGCTGTTGTCCTAAATGCTTTATATTTTTTCTAATATTGATTCAAAATCACTACACATTATATTTTGATTGCTATTTAGAATATCAATTTTGATTATAATTTTGATGCTTTAATTTCTCTATCTTTTGCATCTGATGCTTTAATTTCTGACTATCGTCAGGATTTATAAATACACACAGGAGTTGACTTAATGCCCCCGAGTTGACCGACTACCCTTTTAGGGAGGGGGGCTTTCTTTTAATTGACCTTTTTTACATTATACCGGTGATTTCGTAGTTGCATTTTACTAAATCAATGCCGTATATTATAGCCCTTAAAATCGGCAAATTTATAATTTAATCTTTAATCAGTTTAACAAAATCCTTTATACGACCGAGCGACTAGTAGTTCCAAAGAGATTGTTAGTCAATTGGAACAGAATGAAGAACTAGGCCCGCGTAAAACTCAAGAACCACGTCTTGAGTTTTCTACACTGCCTAAGTCTGTGGGATAGCCTTGTGGCATAATGTTGTCATTTTAATTGACGAATAAAGATCTGTGAACCTTATATCTTGCTCAGATTCGTGAGAGCATTCTCGATCAAATTTTTGAAAGTAAAACTGCTAGCCTAAATATTGTTCTACCTAGTACACCTAAGCAAATACAGGATATGCAAATACTGTTCAACTATAAGATCCACCTTCGTAGAGAAGCCGGCCAAAGTGTTCTTTATTTTCAAATATTTCCAGCTGGCCAGTAGGCTCCCTATATACTTTCTTGTAGATACTTTTCACAGCTATGTCTCTCGTACTATCACTTCCATGCCCACTAAGCCACAAATCCCCATTGGGTCTTCGCTCCCACACCTGAAAAAACCGAGACTATTCAAAACATGCCGTAATTTGTCCAGTGAAACCAAAAACTTGAAAGCCTTGAGAAGACATACTAAAACATGGTCAATCTTGCCAAAAAGTATCAACATTAGTACGAACTTAAGATTTTTGCATGCGCATCTTTTTAATAACTATCATCTTAGCTGTCTTCAATTACAGATTGCTGATTCTTAAGTCCTACTTTTGGGACTTCAATTACTCTAACTTCATTTACTCTAAGTTCTTTCTTCTAGAGCATAGAGTTAATGATGATCATTAAGCGATTGAGCGTTATTTCTGCATTGAGCTCTTTCCCATCATTGCCCCTAGGAAAACTGCGTCTGTAAAGAGATTTTGGCAATCCCTGAAAATAGCAGAGCCAAGAAGAATCTTCACTTTTGGCATGTTTCTAGAGAACTCGAAGCTTTGCTTTACAGACGCAGTTTTATTAGGGCAGTTTTCCTAGGGGGAAGGAGCTCAATGCAGACATCCATCTGTAGTTAACTGAAAAAAAACAGCTGCATGGATTCAGAACGAGCAACTAAACAAATGGTGCACAAAATAACCAAAGTGATCACATTTAACTGACCATTTAGATTTGTTGAATGTTTCGGTATTTTGGAGAGTTTTCGATAAAACAATAAACTATGAAAGACCTGCTCATCGCTACGCTATCAGTAGATCTATTACTTCACATGATGAATTTGTAAGTTTTAATTTTAACACTATTAAAAATCAAACAAAAATTTTGCACGGATACTTTGTTCGCATGGAAAATTTTTCCAATTAATTCAAACTTGTTAACATAGCTATTTAAATTATTATCAAAATTTGCTGAATAACTGGCATTTTAAACCAAATATCAGGCAGACTGTAGGAAAATAGCTTCGATAGCCTTCTAAACAATTAGTCTCAAGATACCAATGAAAGGAATGAGATTGAAACGATTTCAGAAAAAAAAACGTTTTAAGCCAAGTGCTATGATGTCTTGAATTGGTATATAGTCGCCTCAAATAAAACCACTGGATCACATCAGACACAAATTTGCATGAAAGAAGGAACGACAACTAATTTATGAAAAGAGCATGACCTCAAAAGCGGTATAAAAAATTGACGAAATAATGATCAACTTAGCAGGACAAGTTTTGAACACGTTCGAAGAGTCTTCATTTAAAAAACCAAAAAAGACTAGACTGTAATTCAATAGAAATGAAGATTAAAAAAAACGAAAAAAACATTGAAAATAGACGGCAAATTGCCACACAAGAACGAAAATTGTCTCAAAAACCAAAAATTTGTTCAGACTCCCTTTTATTACTCAAATTAGATGTAAGAATAGATCATCAAAGCAGCTTCTAAAATTAATTCATATTTTACGAACAGTAAAAGCAAGGGAATACCAATAATAGCTTCGCTCATGTATCGCTGAGGCAGCTAGAAACAAAATTATAAATTGCAGATATTATTAAATGAAAAGAAAACGATGTAAGCGTTGCTCACCTAACTTGAAATAACAAGCTGTCACGTGATTAAACAGTTCTTGAATTTAAAAGTTGAGCAAAATCAAGGAATGGGAATCGATTTTACCACCATTGCTGATTAGTGAGATGCAAAACTATTACCCGAATTTTCGATGCACTCAAGAGTATTTTGAGATGATGAAGAGTAACTGAGGTTTGGAGATCAAAATTCATTATTGTAATTATATCTTATAATCATTAGCCGACTAACGTCAGACGAACTGCTCTCGTCCTCTTATGGGTTTGAGCCCGCGAACTCCAGAGTAGCAGTCAGGCATCCTAAGCACTAAGCAACAACCACGCTGCTACTCAACCACTTACAATAACTTTTATATTAGCAACAAACTTCATTTCAGAATGAGAGCAATTGATATCACTCCAAACGAAGAAGTAAAGCTTGAAGGAGTCACTTGAGAAGTCGCCAAATGCTTTAGAACAAAATCGCAAAAAATAATCAAGCAAAAATGTTTCTTTAAAAAAGGGACCAACACGTTTACAACAATTGCTTCAAATTTCTTTCGAGAGCAATTAATAATGGCACAATCTGTATGAAAAACATTAACCGCCTGCTAATTTACTTGATCAGAATGTTTGTTCTCGGCCGATTACATTGAATTACAATGCATTTAAAAATAGGTGAATTTTTCAGTTTGTTTGCACAACAGAAACTGGTACGAACGAATTGTCTTGTAATCTCACGAATCCGTCTGCTAAAAACGATCTTCTATTGAAATAATGAGCGCAAAACTACAAAAGCATGTTTATAAAAAAAATTCGATTTAGAGGGAGAAAAACCAACTTATAAGCAGCACTTATGCAGGAAAAAAACAAGGGTAAAAATTACCTCATCAATAACTGCTTTACTCAACTTCGTCTATCGCACCTTAAAAACTTCGTCTATTATTCAACTTCGTCTATCGCAAAATAAAAGCAGTTTTACTGGCCTTGGGGCTAGAAGCTATATTGAATCCTTCCGTGTTCCTCAAGCAACCATGCCCCCTCCCCCAACAATCGCTGTACCCAATCCGTTATAGCGGTTGCAATTTAGAGGAGCAAAAATGAGGACGTATCCAATGTGCTAGTTTCTTTGCGCAATAAGACCAAAAATGCAAGTAATTTATTCAATAATTACCTTTCTAGAATGTTCTTTTAGTTTGTTCCTCCCTTCAGGGTACTTCAATGACTCGGCGGAGATGTCGACGAAGGTCAAAGTGCAAAGGTCAATGCCCTCTAAAGCCTCGTCAGACGAAAGCAACGTGTCAGAATGCGTCTCGTCACTGGAATAAAGTGAACACTGATTATATTTATTCAGGAAAATGATATGGGCCAATTTTGCTTTCAAAAAATGTTTTCTCTTCGACTGTGAAATCTAAATCTGTTATTTTGGCATAGGAGTTTATGTTATTTTGGCAAAAAACTTCTGGCAGGTAGCAACAAGTTTCGCATTTTATTTCTCATTATTGTCTTTTGCTTATAACACTTCCATTTTGTATAAGGTCGCAAAATTTCACAACCTACAAACGATTATTTCTTGCAGCATAAACGAATCGAGTGTCTTGTTCAAAAATTAAGTTGAACACAATTTCCAGGCCCAATTCACACAAACCTCTCAGAGAACAAGGGAACAGGTGAAAACTTGATCCTATCTTCGTAATATCTCTGCGCCTTTTCTCTCATCTCCTTCAAATCTTCGTTTGTGATCAACTTCACTTCCGTTTTATTCACGCAATAAGTGTTCATCTTTGGAGCGTGAACTTTCTCTAGGTCAAATTCGCTCAATTTAAGAAGAAGTTCACGCACTTCCGCATTTCGTTTCACCAAATTTGCGAGACTTCTGTTGTTGTTTTTGATCAAATCGCATTTTTCACATTGCAAAGTTGAGGACTGACATTTTTGTTCAAATGGTCGATTGGCTGTAGCGCGAACTCTCAGCAAACCAGTCGGAACAGAAGATTTTTGTACTACAGTTAAGATTCGTAAACCAGACATTTTTCCAAATTCACAAAACTAACTGAAACAAAAACAAAATGTTTACAAGTATGTCAAACAAGTTGCAAACCAAATTTCTTTAACCATATTACTAAAAACGCTCAAAAGAAGAGTAGCGCATTTAAAATTCTCGAGATAGCAAATTACAGGAGCATTTATAAAGAAGTAAATAGACATTACTATTATTATTATTATTTTAATAAGGAGCAACAAAATGCAAAAAATGGAAGAATAAATTCACAAATGCTTTTTGTTAATCCCCCCGCCCTAGGGTGCGACAACCCTCCTTTCCCTTTCTAAATTGTGTTGTTCTATGGCAACAGGGGTGAAAGGGAAGGAGGAACGATTTTACTCAGCTTCCCAAGTCGACTAACATCACAAGATCTTACAAGACCCATTAAGTGAAGTAGTTTAATATTCCTGAGAAAAAGTTTACAAGCAACTAAGGGTTCCCTGGTCGACATAAACATTGCATAGCACACGGAGAGCAATACCCTTACAGCTTAACACAACAATACACAGAGAACATTACACCTCAAAATGGGCTCTAGAGTTATTGAACAAAGCTGTGGAGAATTTTCGAAGGTTAACAGCCATAATGAGGGCCAGTGTCAAATTACCACACCAACGGTCTCACATCAACTCGAGTGCACGGAAGGTTCCCTGGTAGAATTCTTCAATTAAGATCGTTACACTCCTTTTGATGGCAACTTTCAATTGACTTTTAATGATAACTGTTGTTAGAAGGTTGAGAGAGAACAACCTAATGTAAATTGTGCATAAGATAAGCTTGACATAGGCTGACAAGAAGCTCTACTTGTTCAACGTATACTTGGCTAGAAAAATGAAGTCTTGAGGAACAAGAAAGAACGTGAGAATGGGTCATAAGAGATGCCCAACTTCGAGAGCTTAAGACCAGTTGGTGTAAATGGGTAGCACACTAGGCTTGCAAGTAGGAGATGTTGGTTCGAATCCAGTACTGGCCCGTTTTCACAGTAGTTGCATCTGCTTATATTCCCTAACAACTGTAATGGATAGTACCTACTATTATTTGATTTCTAATATCATAGGCTACACTATCATTACACACGCACTCACACAGGCTTTGAAACAAAAAATTCAAAAATTTTTCATAACACTGAGCTCACATCAAATACTACAACACCTATACATTGATGTATGTGCACAAGAGGAATATTATACTGCATTGTCAAGATTCAATGGCAATTATGTTACAGTGAGGTAAAATTAATTCAAGGGAAGGAGGAGGAGCAGGAAGAGTTATTTCCCAAATCCCTGTCCCTGTGAAAAGAACCCACCGGGTCCACCACCTGCCAATTTGCTCACTGCTCTGCTGGGTGCCAAGCCCAAGGCCTAAAACACATTTTCTCATCGGTTGTCTTTGTTGGACTAAAGTTATTGTTTTTAAAACACATTAATTTGTACCTCTAACTACCCATCCAACTAAATTAAACACAATTCAATAAAACATAACCGACTAACGTCGGGCGAATTGCTCGCAAACGACTGGCGAGCGGTTGGTTTCGTCAGTAGCTAGCCACGTGGGGTGCCTGGGGGCTGGGTTGGGGGGGGGGGGGGCAACAGTGCGGTGGGGGTGGAGGCAATAGTAGGGGGGGGGGGGGGGGGGCCTTCCCACCATAAGTAACATACCCGTCAGATTGCCGGAAAATAGCCGCCGTTGATTCCAATAAGCATGATTGGGATTGAAAGAATAGAAGATATCGAAAAAAAGATTTTTGTACAAAAACATTTTTAAGTCCGATTTATTTTGATGGCATTTCGTCGTTGAACATACTTCTGTTTCTTAGAGAGAGGCTACTGGGGCTACATTCAAAACCAATAAGCATAAGAGATGGTAACTAAGACTTATAAGAACGACGTTCAAATAGCGGGCATCTAAAATTGGGCTTTATGGGTTTAACCCGTTTCTATTTCTGACTTCAATTTTTTATTCTGAATCTGTTCATTTTGAATTGCTTTGCTGAGCAACTGATGTTCAAATATAATTTCAGCAGAATGAGAGAAGAGAGAGACTAGCCTAGAGAAGTCAAAAAAATTTCACGCCAAATGCTGAAAAAGCTGCAAAATGGTAAAGCGAAAAAAAGTTCGACGAAGTAAAAAAACATAGCAGGACAAGTCCTGATGTACAATTCAAAGAATTTTCATTGACTTAACAAACAACTAGACCTAGAACGGATAATGAGTGAATTGGGAAATACATTTCTAAAAAAATCAGATAAAAAAACAAAAAAAAAACAGAAAATCAATGTCAAAATGCTGCTAGGGAGAACAAAAACCATTAGTGAGATATGTAAATTTGATTCTAACAAAAAACTAGGTCCAGAATTAGCTGTGAATGGATTGGGAAAACTATTTAGAAAAAAAATCCGATCCAAAAAATCGAAAAAACAGTAAAAATCGGAGTAAAATTGCCGCATGTGAACAAAAAACCACTACCGAGAAACCGAATTTTTGTCCAAACACCGTTTTCTCACTCTACTTTAAAATTAGAGCAAAAAAAATTCACGCCGCAAAACCACTCGCTTTTTCGCTCCATTTCCTGTTTCGGCGTGACCAAAATCACCACTCCAATTTGACTTCAAAAATCATGAAAATGTGTGAACAGATCTTAAAAAAAAGACAGCGCCCCAATACAATTCAAATTCTTTGAATTGTAATAGGAGCGCTATAATAGCCGGCTGAGAAGATGAGGGCGGCTATTAATAAGTGTAAGTCTCCAAAGCAGTTTGAGCTGAAACAGAGCTGAAAGGCTCTAAGAGCACTTAATGCCCGCTGGGCGCTACCTGTTTATCCCGTTTTTGAGGACGAAAAGTCAAAAGCGTCAGACGAAAAATCGGACAAGCGAAAAATCGCATTGAAAAAGACCGACAGGACTAATATAATTGCTACAAACTTCGTTTGAGAGCAATTAAACATCCAATTCATACACATAGAACTTCACTGAAAGTTAACGAGTCGTCTCTTTATTCACGTCTTCCACGCAAAATCTGTCTTTATACGCATAGATCAAAAAATTTAAACGAATAAAAATTATAGTAAAGTTTAAATTGGGTTTAATTCGAGTACTCATTAGACATCATTAACAGAAAAAGTAGGTTAGATGCTTTCTCAGCAATAGAAAATCACTAAGGGATATTTCTACTTTTCAGGACTTCATTTTCAGCAACTGCTTTACGAATATTACAGAATAATTTGACAAAATTCTGCGTCTCAGAAATGCCAGAACATCTTTCAAGTTAAAACTAAATAAAAAAAGGTTTCTTGAACACTTTCCATAATCGCTTAGATGGTTGAGAAAATGCAGGACAGCATAAGGCAAAATCGTCAGAAGGTAGACTAACTACACTACGAGTTGAAATATTATAACAACGAAGTGGGAATTACAATTAAAATTGTTTTGCGCAGCGCAAGAAATAGCAAAGTTTAACTTGGTTAATAAGAGGGTAATTGATTTCGCTAGGTAAAACTAGGCTGAACATGGAGTATGGACATTTTGCATTATTAACAAACCTAAAGAGCCGAGGACACACCAAACGCAGAAAGGCATCAGCTAAGTATGTGTTGAGAAGAGACAATAACTGACATGATATACTAAACCATTAATAAGTTAACTAAGGGCTACAAATTACATTTCGGGTTTGCCTTTAAAAACTTTTTTCTCCTTTTTTTACTTGATAATTTTCAAATTTTGAACAAAGAGCAAATGTAATACATTCACGCAAACAACAGGTGGGGGGGACTGCTTCATTGATCCAGCCCACAAATAGGGGGACGAACTATACGCTAAAATGTTTTTTTTGTTTTCTAAATTTTGGCTCACCGATATATTTATAGCAGAAAGCTGTCAGCGTAGAAACCATCCATTTTTATCAAAAATACTTAATTGTAGCTAAATGTCTGCTACATCCTTATTTTTATCATAATGTTCTAATTTTGCTATAATTGTATTAAAATTGAGACCACTTGTCCATAAAAATAAAATTCTAGCGCAATTTTTTTGGTAACAACGCTTAAAAATGTTCCTCAGATTATATCTAAGCAGCATGAGGGTATTGAATTTGGTTGATTTTCCACTTTTTGCCAGAATTTATTTATTTGTTGCAGCATTTCAGCATGCTTGTATCATATTAAGCTATTTGAGGTTTTTCGTTTCTTTATCCTATTCTGATATTCTAATCGTCTTTATTGATTGCTATGCGCCGTTTTAGAGAAACACGTTGAAACTTCTCGAAATCGATTTTGTTCTTTCTAAATTTTCAAAACAGAGAAAAGCCATGAACTTTTTCTGGAGCATTATTACCGAGCAGCAACTACAAACCAATACTCATCACCGTGCAATGGACTATAGTATAATTTCTTTTGACATAACTGCCTCCCAAAGGATATGAAACATACGATGATAGTGAGAAAACATGAGAGACTGAAAAAATATTGCCAGAGGTGTTTTACCAATTTTCACTAAAAATTGCAGGTTCCAAACAATTGCTCTCCAGCGACATTGTGATACCAGATTTGGTCAGTCAGTGACTATTTTTTTTAACAAAAGAAGACAATAAACAACAAATAAAGTGAGGTGAGAAAACAGTGCTGCAACTAATTTTCGGTTTTCGAGAGGTTTTTATGTCCGGCAATTTGACTGTTTTCTTTTTTATTCTGTTTATTTGTTCACGGAATCCAATCTCAAACTAAAATGGCTTTTTTAGGTTGCATAATTTCAGAATTTTGATTCACCCGACGGGCATGGTATAGAGAACTAAGCAGCCATTTGTTTTCAAATTAATGAATTTTACCCACATTGATAGTTTTTTCCGCTCTCATCTCACATTGATAATTGGTTCAACAGGTTCTCTAATGAGACAAAATTGCATCTTTCAAAAACTACACATCTAAATTTTCAACAATTTTGGCACTCTCTTGTTGAAATCAGCCATTTTTCAAGCACTGTATTTTTGTATTTCAACTCATATATGAAGAATGAATAACTTTGAATCTATTCGTTCAAATATTATCGTAATTTTTACTTTTGCTTGTTTCTATATATCTCGTTGTCCTGAACCTTAATCTTAATGTCATCTGGCCTCGTAATGAATATTGTAAACGCTTTCAATCCATTTCTAAGATTTATAATGACTTCAACACTACTTGATTTCAAAAGGGGGAAAAGCAGGGAAATTTATAAGTTATGTTCATTTTTATAGTTCTTTGTAGCGTGTCATTTAGTCTCAATTGAACCCATCGAATCGTAAAAAAATTCACTGAACCTATAGAATCCAACATGATTGGATGGAAGGAATAGGAGAAAAAAGCTGGATGTGCGAATGACGCAATAATAAAAAAATAAAATAAACTTGACTGGATCTACTGTTTAATTTTCTCTGCCCAAATAAATTCTAACTAAAATAAGATTAACAAACTGAAAAAAATATAATTTCTTAGTTTTAAATCTCCTGTTCATTTTGTGAAAGATGAGCCAATGAGGCCGATTCGGAACGTTCTACTGGAAAGCTTATTTCCCGGTCTTCTTACTTTATCTTCAACTTCATTAGTGAAAACAAGAGAAATTTGACAATAATTTTTTTCAAGAAGGCGATATGACAATACACTTCTTCGGATGTTAAATCTCAATGACAATGTGAGAGCGTTGAGCAATGATTTGGTGCAATGCTTGCAAATCAACTACAACTGGGATATATATCTTTTTCAGTTTGTACCAAAAAACATTCCAGGCAGACTGCCGGAAAATAGCCTCTATTGATTCGCATAACACCGATTGGGATTGAAGGCATAAAAAACCAATAAAAATTGATTGTTGTACAAAAAACATTTTTAAAGTTCAAACTATTTGTTTTGGATTTTGTAGTTATGCATGCTCTTGTTTTTTTTAATGAGAGGTTGCAGGGTCTATCATCAATGCCAACACGCAGTATAGATGCAAACTGAGACTTAAAGGAAGACAGTGGAAGCAGCGGGAGATTGGGCTTTACGGGTTTATAGTTTCTATTTTGATTCCCTTTTTCGATACTGATTCTGTTCACTTTAGATTGCTTTGCTGAGCAACTGCTGTTTAATAGCACTTTGAGAAAAATAGGCGAAAAATGAAACTAGCCTAGAGAAGTAAAAATCATGCAAAATGTTGATCAAGCTGTGCACTAAGTTAAAGCAAAACCAATTTTTGTTCGAAGAAGTAAAATAAAACATAGCAGGACGAGTCCAGAATTACAATACAAGGAATTACAATACAAATAAGTACCCGACAACTACCAATTTTACATTAACATCAAATTAAGACAGTCAACATAACCCATTGCCCTATATGCGCAAAACGATTCAAACAATTTAAAGGTATCTGTTTCCAAGATCTAGTGTTTTAAGAGTCAATATTAATCAAATTATAGAAATATGGATCTACTCATCTTTAAATTGACTAAAAAATAAAACAACCCTCTGGGAATTAATGACAAATAAAGCAAAGGACGCAAAAACCAAAGAAATGGCAATAATAGCAACAATAAACATGTTTGAAAGTCAGTGGCATCAGGGTAAGAAAATCACATAGCTGGGCTACAGGCCAAAATCTTAACCACAGTATACCATAAAACCTTAGAAGCCATAAAATACTTCACTTCTAGGAGTTCTAATGGCAGAAAAAGAGAAAAGATAACTACAAAAAAAGCTACAAATTAGATACAAATTTACAAAAAGATACAAATTAATCTGATTATTTCAACAAACGTTATCTCAGTCACTAAAGATTATAGCTCAAAGTTGCAGCTAAAAAATTGACCAAAAGTACCCCACATTTGTGGTGAACTGTTGCTTTCGAGGCCAAGGTGAACTGTTGCTTTCGAGATGAAGCAATAAGATCATAAGAAAAATACAAGACTAACAAAACAACTTATCATTTTGAATTTGAAAAAATGTCAAATAACTGTAAAAATCACAAAAATCATAAGCAATAGCTTTGAACAGAAACAAAGCCATAAAAACCAGTAACAGTCAACTCAAATTATTAACGATGTTCAATTATTCCTCATTCACAAAGGGAGGCTTCAAACGTCATCACAGGCTATTATAAGCCACTATAACCAATAATATAAATTTAAGTTAAAACATACCCGGCAGATTGCCGGAAAATAGATTTCTGTACAAAAACATTTTTTAAGTCCGATTTATTTTGATGGCATTTCGTCGTTGAACATACTTCTGTTTTTTAGAGAGAGGCTACTGGGGCTACTATCAATACCAATAAGCATTCGAGATGGTAACTAAGACTTATAAGAACGACGTTCAAATAGCGGGCATCTAAAATTGGGCTTTATAGGTTTATCCCGTTTCTATTTCTGACTTCAATTTTTTATTCCGACTCTGTTTACTTTGAATTGCTTTGCTGAGCAACTGATGTTCAAAATCACTTTTAGCAGAATGAGAGAAGAGAGAAACTAGCCTAGAGAAGTCAAAAAGATGCCCGTAATAAACGTGAAAAAGCGCCCAAATGAGGTAAAGCGAAATATATTTTTGTTCGACGAAGTAAAAAAAAATAGGAGCGCTATAATAGCCGGCTGAGAAGATGAGGGCGGCTATTAAAAATGAACAAAAATTTTGGTGCACTTTTGATTTAACTTTTTGTTATAAAGTGCCGCCACTTCAGTTCAAGTAATGTCACTTACGCATGAGAGATATTCAGATCTCAGCAAAAAGTCAAGGGTGTAAAAGTCAATCGAAAGGTCAAAACGGTCAAGCAAAACTTAGGCATCCAACACGTTTACAATAACTGCTTCAAACTTCGTTCGAGAGCAATTAATGATCAGACAATTTGATGATAACAAAAAGAGTTAAAGTCATGAAAACCACAAGCTATGGTACAGAACAAACATAGCCGGCAGATTGCCGGAAAATAGCCGCGATAGAGGCTTGTGGAGTTACATGAATTGAAACAACTACAGAAATAAAATAGACAGATCGACCACCAGTCCATTAATAGACCACTAGACTTTTTGGGTTAGCTTCGGACTGTCATTTTATGAGACACATAAGCTCTTTAAGGAGAAAGCCCTAATAGGGCTTTTCAAAATTAGGATATTTTCCGTTTGTTCCCCCTCAGCTTAGTCGGCGCATATTATTTGCACCCCCCCCCCCCAGATGCACGTGCAATATTTGCGGGGGGGGGGGCACAAACGGAAAAGATCCCAAAATTAATATTCGAAATCAAAAACTCAAGACTCTAATATTCAAGAATTAGGGCATATGTTTGGCACTACTTAGATGCACACTATTGACCTTTAATAAGTAAATGTTCATAAAATTTAAAGTTTCATAAGTGAGTTCAGAAGTCAATTTATTGAGTGAGGTAAGTCATTGAAAAAGTCAATTCCAAGAAGTCACGGTAAGACGAAACAAAAATCTGTTAGACGAAGTAAAAAAACACAGCAGGACGAATCCTGACGTACAATTCAAAGAATTTTCATTGACTAAACAGAAAACCAGACCAAGAACGGACTATGAATGGATTGGGAAAACCATTTAGAAAAAAATCCAACCCAAAAAATCGAAAAAACTGTAAAAATCAAAGTGAAATTGCCGCATGTGAACAAAAAACCACTAGCGAGAAAGCGAATTTTTGTTCAAACACCGTTTTCTCACTCTACTTTAAATTTAGAGCGAAAAATTTTCACGCCGCAAAACCACTCGCTTTTTCGCTCCACTTCCTGTTTCGGCGTGACCAAAATCACTACTCCAATTTGATTTCAAAAATCATGAAAATGTGTGAACAGATCTTTAAAAAAAACAGCGCCCCAATACAATTCAAATTCTTTGAACTGTAAAAAAATTTAGGAGCGCTATAATAGCCGCCTAGAATTGAGGACGCGGCTATTAATTATTTATATTCTTTTATGACTCATTAGCAACCAATGAGACCTGTAAATAATAAAACTAATTGTTGAAACAACACACAACATAACCGTCTACCGTCGGGCGAATGGCTCTCAAACGACTGGCGAGCAATTGGCCCATGAATTTACGTCTTCAAATCAGTTTCGGTGAATCACACACTGAGTCTCGTAAACCGAAACTAGAACTTAAAGCCCTCTGGGCGCTACAGTTTATACCGTTTTTGAGGACAAAATCAGTTCAACAAAAAATCGCACATAAAGACCACAGGACTAATATAATTTCCACAAATTTTGTTTGAGATCAGTAAATTACAAAAAAGCTGCAAAAATAAATGACAAAGTAATTCATGGCAACAAATAGTAACGAAGTCATAGAAAGCATTAGCTAAACAAATTCACGACCCAAACCGACTCACTTCTTCGCTCCTTTTACTACTACAGCACGACTAAAATCACCACAGTAATTTGAATTCTCATCCCGGCAATGGCTCTGGAGCTAATAATTATCTATAAGAATAATAGTATACCAATAACATCATTCTCAATTTGTAAATTGTTCTATGAAGGCAATGATCCCCCCGATGATCAGTATAAAACTATAGGATGAAAAATTTACACAAAATCATCGGAAAATTGCGAAAACCCAGCAAAAATTGGTTGACTTAATAATTTTGCCAACCTGGTCTCAGAATTGTTTCGCAATTTTTTTATATTCTCCAAAAATGATTAAAAATAGAAAATTCAATAGAATAAGTCGCTAACGTGATTATCTGTCTCCTCTTTTCAGAGTTAACTCTTTTCGAGGGAAGGGCTTAATTTGCAAACATAACCGACTAACGTCGGGCAAATTGCTCTCAAACGACCGGCGAGCGGTTGGCTTCGTCAGTAGCTAGCCACGGGGGGCGGGGGGTGCACCGGGGGCTGATGGTGGGGGACACTGGGTTGGGGGGGGGGGGGGTGGGGGCAACAGCGCGGTGGGGGGTGGCGGCAATAGTGGGGGTGGGGGGTCAACAGGGGGGGGGGGGGGGGGGTATCTCAACCCCTTAGAACCGCCCTTCACACCATAAGTATAAGTATAAGTCTCCAAAACAGTTTGAGCTGAAACAGAGCTGAAAGGCTCTAAGAGCACTTAATGGCCGCTGGGCGCTACCTGTTTATCCCGTTTTTGAGGACGAAAAGTCAAAAGCGTCAGACGAAAAATCGGTCAAGCGAAAAATCGCAAAAAAAGACCAACATGACTAATATAATTGCTACAAACTTCGTTTGAGAGCAATTAATAATAGTCTGTTTTTCTAGACGAATACGAGACCCCTAATTTATTGATAAAACGTATTTTCAAGATATTTTCCCATCAGGAACTAAATTTGGCCAATCAACCGCTGTCTTTTTAGATGAAAAGTGATCAAAAGTGATTTATCACGAAAAGTTTAAAAATTCTGAGGGAACACAAAGGGTTTTTCACAACCTTTGTTCACAGTCCTGTCAAAAATTTGAATTCTATTTTCAAAAATGAGCAGATTTCGAGCAAAATGAGCAAAATTTGACGAGGATAAAACCTCACAACCCTTAATAGCAGTGTCTTGCAGCCCTTATAAACTCAAAAAGAAGTTTGTCAACCGCAGATACCAATTCAGCTAAAAATTCACAGTTGAGCGAAGCTGTTTAACTTGGTTTGAATTCATACTATTTTCACAAACTTACATTACACAAACTGAATATGTCCGAAATAGATTATTCCAAGTCGTGCAGAAGTTAAGCTCAGAAACCAAAATAATTGTACCTATATATTAAAGCTGCTAGCAGGGGGCGTGATTTGATTAGAAATTTTTCTGTGCAGACAACTATGAAAAGACCTATTCTTATTATTAAGTGAACATAACTCAGCAGACCTTTTGTATGTTCTGGCGTACACTCATAGTGCATAAGATATATAGGAATATGAAGCTGCAGTCCGTGGGGTCATTGCCGAGGAGAGAACGATGGCTGAGTCCCTGGATCCACGAGATGGGTTGGAAGGGAAGCTTAGCCACCACTCGACCATCAAAGATGGAGTTAAACATACCTAAAACAATCAAGGTCTATCTTGCAAATCACAGTGAAATCATAAACAAAATAAATTTATAAATAAAACGGCCACAAGCAAAGTGGATTTTATATCTTTAATCACTTTCAGCCCATTTCCAAGTTTTTCAATACCTTTTTCTACTATATGTACAGATCATCACTTCGAGTTAATCTTCCGATGACCCATATATTGGGTTGTGGTTTGGTTCATTCAGCAACACTGCTGGAAGACAATTATTGTTATTATCTTGTGTTGCGCGGTCTTTCCTGTTAACAGTATCCCCACGCAATGATCAATATTGCCCATCATTAACTTGGTTTCATAACACTATGCACGGCTGTGTGAAAATTAGCCGGCCGTTTGGCAATTAGTGGGGGCATTGGTTCTAGCCCATATATGGTGGAGCCATTTATATTTCTATATAATTTTGATTTATGTTATATCTCTCTCACAGAAAATAAACGCGAGTGAAAGGAAGAAAACAAAGAAGGATCACGTGAATGATCTGATTTCCTCACAGCTTTCCTGTTTTGGACTGCATTTAATTATGCTACATTACTTTTTACAAACTTATGATAGCATGTTTTTTGTACTCTTAACAAAGGAGTACAAGGTGCAATGATTTAAGTGATTGAGATGAGCGTACAGTGATTAGAGATCATTCAATTACACAAATTATTCATTCTTCACAGACGAATTCAACTTTGAAGTTATGCTAAAAAGACGTTTCATTCTCAAACACGACGCAACATGTAAAATTTGTCTGAAAAATACGAGAACCATCTTTAACTACTCATAAATTAGAGTCGAGCATATTTTAACTTAAATCCTTTCTAGAAATGGAGCAATAAGTAAAAGCAACACCATCGCATTATAACCCAAGTAAACAATTGACTACTGTTTTCCGAGGTGGTTAGTTATAGATCCGAACCACCTTAGTGGGGGAGGAACTATATGCTCAACTGTTTTTTTTGTTCAATTTAGGACGATGGATATATTAGAGACTTATTAGTAGCATCATTAAAAAGCCCATCCACCGTAGGATAAATACTTAATGAAAAGTTACACTGGTTAAAGGTAGTATTACTGGTTTATTGGTGTTTCTACCTTTAAAGATAGAGGAGTGTTGCAGAACTGTTCGATTCGACTTTTTTGGCTAAAAAATGGGGCAAAACTTCTCAAAATTTAGCCCTTTTCCATTAAAAAAAAATGCCACCAAATAAGCTTCTTTAGCCCACTTTCATTAAAACTTTTCGGAACTACAAACCTCTGAAAACTGCTGATACAATCGTCTCCAACTCGTCTCCAAGGATTAGTTTAAATTCCTCTTCCTATGAGACTTATGGATTTAAAATTTTTCCGTTTTTTTCGCTCATTCAAATAGATAATTAACCAATAAATCATTTTGATTATTATATTATTATAAATATTGATTATTATGTCAAATTGTCCATTTTTCTAGCATTCAGAACAGGTACGTGATTTATTAGAAGCGCAGCAATAATAAGACTAGTTTTTTGCCGTAAACATGGATATTTAAAATCCGAGAATTATTCGAAATCTATAGGGGCGCTATCTTTTTTCGGCTTTTTTAATGTTAATTACAGACCAGAGTGATTTCACATTAAAGCTCAATTATTGATAGATTCAACTGATGCGCAAAAGGCCCAATGAACATCTATTATGACAGTGAAAAGCTTTAAAGCGCATGGCTTTATAGCTTCATTACAGTTTGCAAAAATTTGTTTATGAAAATTTTGAGTTTTGGCTGCATTCGTTATTCTGCAGTCTTTTGACTTGTTCTGACTAATGATAGGTCCAATTGGCTTCCAATGGAATTACAAATCTATATAGCAATTTTTAGTTGAAAGCTTGCTTTTTAGTTGAATATTTATTGTAAAAAAACAATGGATTATTGAGCTTTGCCATTTTTCATCTGATTTGTCAACTTGCAGCTTGGTCTCAAGAAAGATAGTCTCTTCCTCTTTCAAGTGAATTAAAACCATTTTTGAGGCTTTTTTCTCTCGTCATAATAGTATTGAAGATTCACACATCACATTAGTGGCATGGAAAGAAGGCGCAATTGAACCTGTCAAATGTTTTTAGTGACTGTTTTTGTCGAATGTTTTTCACACATTCGACACCGTTGTTTCGCCGAATTTAATAGAACTCTATAGAGTTTTGTCAGTGATTTCAGTTCTTATTGTAGCCGAATGAGATATTCTGGACAATGAAGGCTCTTAATGGTTTCCCATGGCGATATAAATAAACATATTTAATGGTTTCAATTGACAGCTAATGTTTTCACGACTTTGAAATTGATTGTTTTCAAATAAACTTAATTTTTAATGTTGTACACTTCTTCCTTTTTGTCTACTTCCTACCTGGTATCGTTAAGGACCAGTCTCATTTAATTTCTAACTAATTGCAAATTAGTTTGTTCTTTCAATAATATCAGATGTTTTTTAATTTCCTATTAAGAGTTTTTTACAAATAGAATGAATCGTGGTCGTAATTAACGTTTGTCATTAATATTCGATTCTGTTGATTGACTAGTCTCCTAGTCGTGGCAAGTGCAGGTCTCATTGGCCTCATAATGGGTCCTTATTTTATTTGTTTGCTCTGAGTTTAAAGAAGTTATTTATCATATCTATACACCAATTATTTTCGAACATCAAGTGCTAACACTATGTGCAAACGCACATTATAGAACCTCCTTATTAATGGATTGAAACACGATGGACACAGGAATCTATTTGTTTAAATTACAAATCTATGTTATTATGTTCTCTGTGCACCTGTCAAACAATAAAAGCTAAATATTAGTGCAAAACTTGGATAATTCTTGGCCACTGATAAAAATCAGCGTAAATCGACCGATTCTTTAGTTTCAACCAAAATAGTTCAGCTTTAGATTTCAGAGGGAAAATTAGAACAAAAACCGACTAATGCTGCAATCAATTTTATTTTAGCAACAAGCTTTACTTCAGAATGAGATCAATAGAGATCACTCAAAAATGAAGAACGAAAAAGTCACTTGAGAAGTCAAAGAATGTTCTAGAAGAAAAGCGCAAAATGGTCAAGCAAAAAATTTGCATAAAAAAACACGTTTGCAATAATTGCTATGAACTTCGTTCAAGAGCAATTGAAAACAATCTAATGAATTGGGATGACTGTTTAGGAAGGCTACCTCCGACTGGCTTCACCCGTAGCTAACTTCGGATTAGGGAGGATAGCTTGAACTTACTCGAGAAAAGTGGCTGATATTACGTCTTATAACATGGCTGATATTCTCGTAGAATGTGAGTCGTTTTGAAAATTAGAATATATTTTAATATAATATAAATAATACAATTTTTAATATAACTAACATTCTATGAAAATATAAGCCAAGACTGCCTTGAATTTTTGTAAAGTTGGCCCATCAAGTAATGCAGAAAACAAGAAAAATTGGAGTAGAAGCAAAAGAAAGTCTACTTCCAAGCATTGGTATGTTTGAATCCGGATTGAGACTTTGCAATAAACATTAGAAAGTAAAAACTTCCGCTGTCATTATGGCACAAAAAATTAAACGCTAACAAATCAACATCTTATATATCCATCTTTACCCTTTTACTAATTACTGTTAAAAAACTGTTAGATTTTCTCACCCATGAGAGCAGTGAAAGTGAATCCAATGGCAAACATGCTCTTCATCTTGACCGTTGAGAGTTCTCTGTTCTGCATCTTCAGTTTCTCCTCTTCTCTTTCCAACTTCTTCTTATTCCTGATTAAAAATATCACAACATTCGTTACACAAAGCCAGGACAACAAATTCCTTTCAAGAACTTGATAAATTGAGACATTTGGCGAAACATTAAAGAAACGACGGCAATTAAGCCGTAGAAGCAAATATTTTACATATAAGATGTAAAGTTTCTGAATCGTTTCGGGTTAATTCTACACAACAAAAATTGAAGCAATAGGTTTTTACATCAAAAACGACATTAAAATTGGATCAAAATGAAGTATGCCTTGTGACATTGTTGACTGATGGCATTCCGCCTACACCTCCACCTCCGCCAGCTCCACCCAAGGAGGAGGAGCCAAGAGAGAGGTCCCCGTCTTTGTGTCGTTCCACTTTCTTACTCTGTCTCTCAACCTGAAGCAACAATACACCTCATGATAAGATTTTTTGGGCTGCAAGCCAAACTATCGCCAATACAAAACTGAACAATGGCATGAAATCAACTTCCATCGAAAAATCAGTTATGTTAGCCTCCTCCGCTATGAAACACTTTCTTGAGACAAAGTCAGATACACTTTAGAAAATTTTCATTCGGCCCTTAATCCCTAACAAGGGTGTAGTTAGCTACACAATGCAATTAATTCACGTATTAATTAACAATTCATTAATTTTTAAACGTGACAGTGCTGTCCATAAATAACTAAGCACTCACTAAACTTTGACGTCTCTAAATTCCTTTACATTTTTCGCAAAGATCAATGATTCGAGAAGAATTGAACATGTGAAACAGTCAGGAAAGGTAAAAAGCTTAGAGCAGAAAATAATGGCCATCGAATTATCAGTTTAATAATTCAGGTAATGAGCGGTAAAATCCAAAGAAAAAATTCAAGTGAGGGGTATTTGAAGTGGATAGTTTGAACAACTGATAGTTTGAAAAATGAGACAACGGACCAACAACCGAACAATGAAAACTTCTACAACGATGAAAGGAAAAATTGAAGAAAGAAAACGGGACGACAAGCAGCTATTTTCCTGCTCTGTAAACACGAGACTTGAGATTTCTGCCTCACAAAGCTATGAGTAGTATGGGACTCCCAACGTTTGGCTCAGCAGGGAACAAGAACAATATGGGTTCAGAAAATGATCGAGTTATCACCGTTTGTAGGCAACTTTTGAATGAGTTGATAATTTGCCACTGTATGCCAGCCAGCCAGCAGCATTGGATGTTATTTTGACTTTTCCTTTGTAACCAAGCCTAATCGCAAATGCGGCAGAAAAATGTGGTTTTGCCCTGTCAGCTGCTGAAGACAGGAGGTACGAACAAACAGTAAGCTCAGAAACGCAGCAAAGTTTGGAATTCAATTAATTCGTTGCCCTTTGATCTCTTTGGGGAATTTTCCGGGAAAGTTGGTAAGACTCTCAAACGAATCGCCATTTTGGCGGATAACTGAACTTTGAAGCCCATTGGGTCATCTCTATCCTTCGCTACATTATCTGTCCATATCTCAATCAGTCAATGTTAGAAATAAACAAGTCTGGAATCATTCTAATTACAAGAGATGTCAGATTATAGGCACATGTGGAAAGCGAGCAAATCTTTGAATATATAAATTTCATCCGATAAGAGGGAATCTTCGTTGGAATATCTGTCAGCCAATGAGTGGTCAGCTCAACATTCTATGTCTTAATGTATGGACAGAAAAACACTGATGGAAAAAATTTGGGAACAAAAACAGGGAAAGTGCTCCAGTTTTTTATAGAAGAAAGAGAGTGATTTCATTGTTGATTTGAATTGAGTTTCTAACAAAAACCGATTGTCAAAAAATTTCATTTATTTCAATTTCGGTATTACAAAAAATGGCCCCATCAGGGTGAAGAAAATTTACGGTAAATTAAAAATCGTGATTGCAGTTAATAACAACCAATGTTCAAGCACAATTTTCGCGGCAATTTGTTCGAAACTTTAAAAGATGAAATTTCCAAAAAAGAACATAGCTGGCACATTGCCAGAGAATAGCTGCAATAGCTTCGCAGACTAAAAAAGACAGACCAAAAAAATAGTGTTTTCATTGAAGGCTGAGATGTTATATTTTGATTAAGAATCTGTTTAAGTTATAGCTGCCTCTATCAGCTGCTCTTAAATAACCTTCATTTAGAGTGACACATACACATTTGACCTTATCCCTTTGAATTAAAGTAAACAAAAGTCAATTTCAAAGTGAGGAAGTCGTTTATGAGAGTGAGGCAAGTCAAGTGTGACCAAAAATTTAATCACGCGAATGAACAGAAAAACTCGCTCCAGTAAGAGCAAAAAATGACGTCCTGCACTCGTTTCAGTTGAAATTGCATGAACGAATGAACAAAAAGTGGTTGTGACGTCTTATGGTCGTAATAAAAAGATTGACAAAGAAATAAAAAACATAGCAGGACAAGTCCTGACGTACAGTTCAAAGAAATCTCATTGACTAAACAAAAAACTAGACCTAGAACGGACTACGAGTGAATTGGGAAAACCATTTCTAAAAAAATCAGACTAAAAAAAACAAAAAATCAATGTCAAAATGCCGCTAGTGAGAACAAAAAACCACGAGCGAGAAATGTAAATTTGCTTCGAACAAAAAACTAGGCCTGGAATGAACTATGATTGGACTGGAAAATCCATTTAGAAAAAATACAATCCAAAAAATTGAAAAAAAAACAGTAAAACCCAAAGTGAAATTGCCGCGTGTGAACAAAAAACCACTAGCGAGAAAGCGAATTTTTGTTCAAACACCGTTTAGTCACTCTACTTTAAAATAAGAGCGAAAAAATTTCACGCCGCAAAACCACTCGCTTTTTCGCTCCACTTCCTGTTTCGGCGTGACCAAAATCACTACTCCAATTTGACTTCAAAAATCATGAAAATGTGTGAACAGATCTTAAAAAAAAGAGCGCCCCAATACAATTCAAATTCTTTGAATTGTAAAAATTCTTTGAATTGTAAAAACCAAGAGAAGACCAATAATAGCCCCAGCTGTCGCTGTGCGGCTATTAAAGAAAAAAACCGCCCAGGAAACTTACGACGATCTCAATATTTGTCACGCACTATGAGTTTTAAAACTATTACAGGGCATGATCGAACGTATGATTGTTCATACATTGATACTTGAACTGGTAGAACTGTACCTTGTAAATACAATTTCTGGATCTTCAACGATTGTCCCCCCCCCCCCAACCTTTGTTGGGTGCATATCATTTGCAGCCCCAAAGCGCACGTGGCATATTTGTACAATGATTTACGCAATTGCAACACGTGGTGTGTAACTGGGGGCGCATAACGTGCTAGGGGAGGGGGGAAGACCTCGATGATATCTATATAACATCATAAAGCGCAAAGTATCAGGTCAACGGGGTAGTTCCACAACCTTTTCCACGAAATGTAACATACAGGTAATTCAGGCGATTATGTCTCAATTCAACTGAAGTGAACTCTACTAACCTCCGCTTTTAACTTTTTGTAATGTTGGGTTCTGTACACTAGGACATAAGTGAGGGCCTCACTTAGGAGTGCAGTGCACACTGATATGAATAGAATGAGGAGGGTGTCAATCGGGGACACTGTCCCTATCATCATCATCTGCTCATGCAGCGCATCATTCCTACTGCTCATCCTGTTACTACTACTCACTCCTCCTCGCTTTGCTGATGATTGACAATTGAGAATGTTCTAGAAGGATCTACAAGTCACCTCCAATCATCCAAAGCTCTGAAAAGGCGGTGCCGTAAATAAAAATAACAAATTTATTGGTCATTTCTTACTAAACAGTTACTGGGTGGTGACGGTGAGAAAAGACAATCGGTGTACGATTTATTTTCCAAACATCTGCTTCTGTATCAATTTTTGTTTGGCAAAATACAATTTTGCATTGAAAGTTCTAGTTATCTCTTTCTAATTTGCGTGGATTACTGTATGTTTATAAGGTTGAGGCTAACATTGTGAACGATCTGTCCATAAACATCTAACACGTGGATTCGTCCTGAAACCTTTATGATAGAAGGCCAACAAGTCAGCCATTCTTGTCAAGGTAGAAAACGAAGGGTGTCAGGGCAATTTACCCAATGCCATTACACCCAACATGCCATTTCTAGAACAACTATTTAGCCTTCTACATAATAAAACAGCTCGTACGAATTGCTCTCACAACGAACATGGGATTATATTGTCGGTTTAAGTATGCTAAAACATCGTAATTACTACAACAAATTTGTAATCCGATTATTGAAGGAAAAGATCAAAGGGCATTGGGTAAAATGGTATTGGCTAAAATGGAATTGGGTATAATGACGTTGGGTAAAATTGAATTGGGTAAATTGTCATGTGACGGTAGAAAACAGCTGTAACTCAAACGCTCATCTCAAACAGCAGTCTTTCTCTCAAACGATTATTCGAAAGGAGAAAAAAAGAGAATATTTTGGCAAACATACATTTTCAAATATATATACAAGATTGTAACATTACTCAGTTAATAATATAAATGTACATTTTAAAATAAGCAAAGTAATTAATCAAAGAGTGATTTTAGAATCCAACAAAAGTGAAATATATCATCTGTACATGGCTCACAAACGAAGACAACTCTGCAAACATTAATGGCAATTTATTCACTTGCTAACCGACAGTTGAAAATAACGCCAGCAATAATATTATACGATCACATGAAATGAAATCATTGCAACTTTTTGAGGTTTCCGAGACAAATTAGAATCCCGGAGAATCGTGTGTCTAGAGAATCACCACGTGCATTTACCATACCGTGTATTAGCCTGCCTTTTAAAAAATATTTCAAAAAATTATTAAAATAATAACAAAATCAAATAAAACCAACCTGGTCTGTCAGGTAATTGTATTTATTACATGCCTCTGATTTATTGTACAGCCACGTTCCCGTAAAAGTTTATTTAGCAACCAATTACTTGCTTTAAATTACGCAATAAAACTACAAAGTAATTGGCTGCTAAATTGTTATCAGTAACTTACAAAGCTGAATGAGAGTGATTAAAAGTAAATCACACCAAAAACACAATAGCTACAAAAACGTTAAAATGATTGACAAAAACATGATAAAATTCTCGAGAAATCAAAATCTGCTAAACTAGCTCCTTAGTTTTCAATTACCCGTTTTAAGAGCAGAATCTCAATAATTTTCAGCCAATATCATTGTTAAAGACTACAAGGTTTCTAAGAAAATTTGCTCAGCGACCTAATGTCCTCGGGCTGTACCAGTTTATACCGATTCTCAAAATCCTTCCGTCACAAAATAAAGGCTCACAGATAAAACAGTTCTTAGGATCGCGTAAGAAACACCAACAAGACCAGCTTTGTTTGATCAATTAAACATGGTACATTTTGCGGACAAAACTCAATAAAGTGAAAAAATAACTCCAAAAAACATGAAACGCCGAAAGTTTTATTTCCTGTCGTGTACTGATTAAATTTACCATTTTACGCTCGTTTTTTTCCAACAGGCTTTGTATTCGATAAAAGATCCGAAGCATGTTCTTTTGTTTAAATTCAATTCTTCAACAGGCTACTCTCCAGTTGAAACATAAATGGACAAATTGCTCTGGAACGACAGGCGGGGTAACTTAATTCAGAGGGGGCTGTAGCATAGATTATTTTTATGGGTGAAAACAATTCCGATGAATGAGGGGTTTGAAACCCCCCCATTCTGGGTGAAAATACTCAAGAATTAAGCAAGTGAAATCGAAAGAATATTCTAGTACAAAAAAGTCACGCAAATATTTTGTGAAAAAAAGATAGGCACGCTTACAATAATTGCTTCAAACTTCGTTTAAGAGCAATAAAAAAGCCAACCAACCAACTTCGAACAAATTGCTCTCGAAAGATAGGTGGTGCAATTTAAATCAAGGGCGGCAGTCCTAGTCTTGTAGCCTTCACAACTGGGCTATACGGCCCCGTATCAACCTACAATGGCTTTGACTTTACCAACAAAACTTTACTTATGAAAGAGCGCAATTGAAATAACTCAAAACTGAAGCAGAGAAGCGTGAAAAAAATCACTTGAGAAGACAAAGAATGTTCCAGAACAAAAGCGCAAAATGGTCAAGCGCAAAAATGGAGAGCAATGAAACAATTATTTCAACAAAATATAGATTAACATTTTACTAAAGTCTATTTTGTCTATCATAAATATCTTGATATTCAGACTCCCAATGGGAACGAAATATGATAGTCACCATAGCAACCAGGACCGAAATATGGCAGAAGAATTTCTATGACTGAAACAAAATGCGTAATTCTTTTGAACTGTTTGAATATTAAGCCGATTGAACAAATTATGAGACATAATATACAGCAGAAGAAATATGGGCGCCGATAGGCACTGACTCGTCATCCAATCAGAGTCAAGCACGAATCGGCGCCCATATCCCCTTATTTAGAGATTCATCTAATTAAATCGTACCCCCCCAAAGACATCAACTACATTTTATTCATATCCAGGTGAAAACCGCAATTCCCTTCATCCAGTAAATCCATCATACAAGCAGGTGATTTGTGCTCTTTTAATAAATAATAACCGTACTGATAAAAATGAGTTGCGGTTTCTTTTGTCTAATAAAACAAAACTTGAAGTAGGAGCAGGTGGGATTAATATTTAATGATAGTAACGGTTGTTTTGCGGCGGGGCTCATTTGAGTTCTAACAAATCATTTCTGCGGTTATCTAAATTTTATCCATCTCTTTTGTTTCCCTCCAAAATTTATTTTACATCCTAAAGACAATTTTATTATAATAATGCGAGTCGCTGCTGCGGTTTTAAAATTAAAGGAGAAAAGAATAATAAAAACATGCGCTACAGCGCAGAACTCTGCGCGGTGCGCAGATTTCTGCGTTTTACAAAATTTCAAAAAATGTGTTTTAAAAATGTTTCTTTTCATGCAGATATCACTATATTCAGGATTTCTGTACATCGCGCAGAAATCTGCGCGGCATTAAAAATTCATCTCATATTTGAGTCATATGAATCTTGCGTGGATTTTTTTACGTATCTGTACGTTAGGTGCAGACATCCAATGTAGACACACCCACTCTCACACACACAACACACACACACACACATATATATATATATATCTATACATATATATATATATATATATATATATATATATATATACATATATATATATATATCGCGCAGATACATACATACATACATACATACATACATACATACATACATACATAAATACAAACATACATAAAGACATACATACATAAGCATGCATACAAACATACATACATACATACATACATACACATACACATACATATCTACATACATAAATACATACATACATACATACATACATACATACATACATACATACATGCGTATATACATACATAAATGCATACATACATACATGCATAAATATATATATATATATATATATATATATATAGATATATGTATATATAAATATATATATATATATATATATATATATATATATATTTACATACATAGATAGATATTTAAACGTCACGCGAACGTCAGAAGCAAACTTGCTCAGTCAAATGAGACGGAACTTATTAGGCTTAATAATCTGGAAAAAATATTTCATGCTTGTTGTTGTTTGTAGTTCTACTTCTGTGTTCTTTACTGTTTTTATAGGTTGAATCTTTTTATTGAACTGATGCAAACAATTTTTAATGCTGAAATCCAGCCAAACTGGCTCCGTAACTCAATTAACAATTCATCTACTGTAAATTTCTGGCCTTTTTTGTTTTCATCTTACGACTTACTTGATGTGGTTATAAAGCAATTTAATAACATCTGTCTTCGAAAGAGGGCGCCCCCACAACATTTAGAGAATTAATTTAGATTAAGTTGTTTACTGTCTTCTCATGTTGCTGAGGATAAATACTTGTCTTTCTAATTCGGCTCCACTTAGTCTTTTAGTCTTTTGTTGTGTTTGTTGCTTCAGACTGAGAGTCTTTTTCTGCGGTTTGATGTGCAATTATATCGACCTGGCTGCGTGCACTGTTTCCTTTGAGACTTTATACTGCTGCTAAAACAAACTCAGTATTGTCATTTGTTGATTGGCTGGTTTTGTAAGGTCATTTGCATCTTGTTTTTTCTTTTTTTTTACAAATTTATTGCAATCGTTTCTTTTGATCGTAGAGAAAAATGATTGGTTTATTTTGAAACAGAATTGTGAAAAATTGGGCAGGTACTCGGACACAAACACAAAAAATGATCATTTTTGGCCAATGAGAGGTTTACTCTAAGCAGTTTTTAAATTTTATTGTATCTTTAATTTTTTTCAGTAAATTAGAACAAAAATTTCTGTTGTTGGTTCAGTTCTCGTTTTCTCATTTTGTTGTACTCAGTTCTGCAAATCAGTTCCTCCGTTGAATTCTTTACCCTTTTCGCTTCTTAAAATTTTTACAATCTCTTGTAATACTGTTATTCTGTTGTCGATTCTCACAATTTCGTTCACTTTCCGTTGAATTTAAGTATCTAATATTTTTCAATTTCTCTTCGTTATTTAGACATCTCTCAGTTGGGAACACTGATTGCAAGATTTCTTTTCCGCCGGCCTAACTTTTGTTCTATCTTAAATTTCAGTTTCAATGCTTCCTTTATTTCGGTAGCTAAAAGAAGTCGATCAAGTAATATTTCTGACGATATATACATTTAGCGGCAAAAATCGATTTCATATATTTGCTTCTGCTTTACCTTCTCTGTTAATTTCACAAGATGGAGTATTTTCTGGACATGGGCTGCAAGTACTTACAGCTCTGTCTACTTCGCTGCACACTGCGTGGATTCTTCACTTCGGAGCCTAAACATTTTGTTGTCATGGATCTTGTAGACCAGAGCACAAACAAAGAGATTCGATTTACTCTTTTCAACAATGGCCACAAAACTAATGATGAACTCCTAAACTTTCTGCAGTCTGATAAAACTACCTTCTTTCTAGAACACGACAAAGATCTATTGTTTTCAGTTTCCGATCTAAAAGAAACACCTATTGAATTATTTTTCTAAAATTAAAATTTTTGAGACAGCTGTTTTAAAATATTTCTGTGATTTTTCGTAGATGCGATTTTGAGTTTTCAGCAAGATGTTTTTCCTATTTCAGATTTTGCTGGTTCTATTCCTGGAAGGATCCTCGTTTACATTACTTCTGTTGAATTCACATATCTAGAACTTGGTAAGTGTCATTTTGCCAATTACTGCTCTTTTTGTCTAGTCGCTTTTTAAAAGAAAATTTTTCGGTTTTCATTTTTACTACTTATTGCAAAAATCAATGGCATTTACACTTGAACTGGCGTCAAACTCTTCGCTCAATGTTTATCCCGAGAACACTCTCGCTTCTTTTCGTACTGTTTTGCCTGAGTGCATAGAATTGTTTGGTAATTGGGAGGTGTCCCTTCTTGAAATTTCGTATCCTAGAAATATTTTTAATATAGTTGAGGGGACTTTTGATCTTTGCTGGCCAAATAGCCCTAGACTCTACAAAGGCTGTAAAATGCGCTAAGGCATGTATCATACAATTGAGGAAATACGTATTGAAATGAACAATGCTATCGAACGAAAAAGAAAGCGATCCGATAAATTGATTGAACATCTCGATTTCCAATACGATTCTAGTCATGCACTCAAAATTTATTCCTCGACAAAAGCGTCAGAGGTTCATTTTATTAGCGTTTCTAAGGACCTTCAATAGAGCGAAAAAAACTTATAGGTCGATTGTTAACCTATGTGCCAACGTACGCAGCCGATATTAATCGGTTTCATCACTTGTTTATATACTGTGACTTTATCGATCCTCAGTTTGTTGGCGAAAACAAAGACCCTTTGCTACGATCCTGTCCGGTATTTGATGTTTCCCATAAGATACCCGGGGAAGCTGTAAAACCGGGAGGGTTTTTTGGTTATGGTTCTTCAATTATTCGAAGCTTTCACCAGGCTCAATTCAAGAAAGTAGCAAAACAGTCTATTGGCGATGTGCTAATAGAAATAAGATCAGAATCGGGAGAACTGCTGCCCTTTGTTGGGGATGGCAGAACTCAGCTTACTCTACAATTTCGACAAATAACTATCTAATACGTTTAGGAAAACAATGGCTTCTCAATGGATGAAAAAGAGAAAACTGATAACTGGAGTTACCGGCAAAGACCTGTCACTGAAGATTACAGCGGAGGAAGATACTCGAATGAATCCTACGGCAAAGCATTTTGACTTGAGAGCTCAAAATGGAAGATTTATTCGTTTATCAGTGAAAAAATATGAGTCTGGAGTTTACGCCCACATCAAGTTATTCAAAATTGAGGGCTGTACGAGCGCGAAGTCAGCAACAGATTGTCTCAACTGGGTCCGGGTAAATCAACTGAGATTAACGATGGATGAATTGATTGTTATAACAGGAATCACAGGCTGTGTACCGTCTGAATCCTTATCAAGTGAAGATCTTGAGAAAAGGGAAGAGTTTGAGGAGGTCATATCAGATATGCTAGAGCCTAATCAAAAATGTGAGGAAGTGCGAGCAGATCTGAAACAAATCACCTCGACAGTTGAACTTGGAGATTCGGAGGAAGAAGCTGATGCTGAGCGATTGGAAGTTGTGGCAAAGCAATTTATTGATCTGCCCCAATCTCAACCAAATGCTGATGAGATGTGGCAATCAAAAATTTGTATCACAAATAAAAATGGGAAGAAAAAGATTCCAAAGAAGTTTTGACCCAGTTCGTTTCTTTGTCCCTAATAGAAAAACTACACAATGTGGCTGCTCATAGCGCAAATTGTGGGCTCTTTTTACTTATTTCAACGAATTTGTTTGGAGCTATCATTTGTTTGTGTGGCCCCTTTAGTAGTTTATTGGGTTGACAATTTAATTCTCAAAGCTGAACCACAATTTTTTCTGTAACTTTTAGTTTTTTTGAAACTCATTTGCCCTAATTTCTAATCTCATATTTCAGTGTTAAGAGAATGGGTGGTGAGGAGTTACGTGTCAATATTTGTTCCGATTCAGAGAGTGATCCGATGCTCTCACCGGTAGTATCAAGTGGAGAAGAGGAGAATAATCAACCACAACCGGGCAACTTATCAACTGCTGCTTCCATTTCTCAAAACACTGCAAGTACTAATAATGAACATGCACTGGATTCTCTTTACGAGCAGGGTGCTTCGGGTTTCTGTAAACGATTGAATCAAAGGTTTTCCAAGCATCTGCAGCTGATGCAGAAAGGAGTTGTTTCTGTTTATAGTGGGGGTTCCGTTGGGCAGAATATGGAGTTCGATGATGCCTGCCTCGCACTTCACGTCCTGGAAAATATGTTGGTACAAGAATTGAAAGAGCTGAAAGTATACGATGTGATACAGGATCCTGGAGTGCTGCTGGTACTCCTGAGGCGGTTCTCTGGCGTTCTCAAAGAAAATGCAGAAATGTGCGAGCAAAACTATTTACCCAATAAGGCTTCCAAGAGAAAACGTTACTCCAAGAAATTGCTAGCAACTGATTTAACTTTCCGCGAGCTCTTGAACATCGAGGACCCAAAATATTAAACTTCTGGATTATATGTCATACTTTGTGTTTTATACAGTTATTTACATTTTGAAAGCGTTGCTTTTGTATTTTTAATTTCTAGAATCGTTCCGTTTTTGTTTGCAAGTCTGAGGCTGTCCTCGATTAAATTAGTTTCATACGGAAAAAGTTACAGAAATTTTTTGATTTTCAGTGCCTTATTATGACAGAAAATCAGGATATAGCAGACAGACTTTCTGTTTTGAGCAATGAATTACTGGAGGCCGATACTTTATTGTTTGGTTCAGTTCAAAAACAACCTGATTTTCCGCTTGTTCTGCAGAGGTTGTTGCATATTAGAAATTGTTTCCAAGATGTAATATGCAGTGGTCAACTAACGAATAATATATCCCGTTTCCAGTATTTCAACTTGATGTTTCGTTTGGAAGCAGTGTACAGATCACTTAGCTATTGCTACAACATGCTTGGAATGCCCACAGATGTGAATGCGTGTCGAGCTTCAGCCATCTTCTTCAAAAGAAAGTTTGCAAGCTATGTTGCTCCAGGTACTGTTTTTGGCAACCTCCAGGACAAAGATGAGCAACCCAAGTTTCTCAAGCCCTCAACAAAACAGAACTGAGACTCTGGCTGATCCTTCGATCTCTTACTGAAAACATGTCATCATCAATAACTCTAAAAGACAAAGTTGACAAGAAAACTTTGGTTCTCTTCTTTTTTCTACTTTCTGTGTTTGTTGTGATTCTGAGTATGTTTGTGTGTTTTATAGGTTTTGTTTGTGTACTTTTTATGTTTTTGTAATTAAAATTGTCTGAAGCACATATCTTAAGCACATAGTAAATCGACGTGCCGTTAGTTGATCCATGCTGAGTTCTAGTTTGGTTCCAGAAAACAATGTCGAATAAAGCTGGTGTCGATGCAACTCAGGATGAAGCTGAGAGCATTTCTCAAGAGAGTGAACCGCGAGACCATGTATCTTCACAGAACTTACAAACAACTGATGAACGCAACCAGAGACCGTCTGGGTTCGATCCGAGCCAACATTACACTATCATTAGACGGCCTCAGAGAAGAAGCAGCCTTCAAGCCGTTAGCAGGGATTTCGAAGTACTATTTGTTGATATTGAGCGTTACATCCCCCATCTGAGAGAAATTTTTGAACGCCTAATCAGTACACTCGTGGCCGATGTGCTGAGCGAAATGAATGGAGTCTCCCATCGTGTTAGAATTGTTTTGAATGCACCCAGCTTGAACTACCCCATTCATATACCCTTTCAAGATGCGAGTACTATTAATGTTGATCTTATTTTAAATGAACTTGATAGAGTTCTCAATTCGCATGAAAGTTTTGATATAAGCAGTGATATCAAATTAAACTTGCTTTGTATATCCCTCCCGTCGATGGGTGGCAAAAAATTGGTGGAATTGTAAACAGGTCTGTGCCCGATTTGTACACATTCTTGTCAGCAAAAAGATCTGTCATTACAATCAAATCGCAAAATAATGATAGTCTGATAAGAGCTCTTGCCGTGGGTCTAGCTATCAGCAAGGCATCAGCAGAAGATAAAAAGCAAAAACGTTGGACCGAGTCTATTCAGACAGCGGAAGTTAAGCAGCTTCTATTTCGATTGAAACAATTCAAAGAGCTCAAGATATTTCAAAACACTGGAGACAAACTCACTCTCGAGGATCTCAGCAGCATTGCGGCCACGCCGGTTTTTAATAATGTCAACATTACGATCTACGACAGAAATTTTATGGGTGTCTATTTGAAGAGCTTCAATGACCATAAGGAGCTCCATGTTGATCTGCTTTACGACAGGGAGTCCGGTCACGTTGACGTAATTAAGTCAATGAAGGGCTTATTTAGCTGTCGTTTTTACTGCTATGCGTGCCACAAAGGTTACTCTTGCGTAAAGCATCAATGTCCAGCGAGTGGTAGTGGCTTATGCCGACAGATGGGTTGCTTAAATCGCACTGGATATATCACTACTGCACCCGAGTTTGGCAAACGTCAAGAGTTCAAGTGTACTGTCTGTGGTCTATCATTAAGGAGTCAGTTTTGTCTAGACAAGCACATCGAGAAGCAGATATGCCTGTATTACTTTAAATGCCCGTTGTGCAACTCAACGATACCCAAACATTCGTTGACTAACCATGTTTGTGCTCAGAAGTTCTGTCTTGTTTGTTATCAACAGTATCCAAAGATTGGGTCAAAAGAGCACGAGTGTTATGTGCAAAAACCCAGAAAGCGCAAATCTACATTTTGTACAAAAGAAGTCGAAGACAATGAGCCACAAAGAAAGTTGGAGAGATTTCAGGAAATTGAGTTTGGTGAAGAAGATGGCTTCCACGAGGTTGATGTTGAACAAAGGGATTCACCGGCCGTTGATAATGAAAATATTTGGGCATTTGATATTGAAACAGATCAGAGCTGCTTGAATGATAACGAGCACAAACCTGTTCTCCTGGTTGCGAGAAATCTTAGTGGCTCGCTGGAGGAAATCTACGACGGGTACGATTGTATTGACCGTTTCTGCTCAGAAGTCTTTCTGAAGAACAGTCAACGGGTGAGAAAATATGAATGGTTTATTGCTCATTTTGGAAGTGGCTTTGATTTCCTTCCAGTCTTGCAATGGCTTTATACTAAACAAAAGTACGTGCCCAAAATTGTTCTGAGAGGAAACAAAATAATTTCGCTCAAAGTGGGCAACAAACGGTTTATTGACTCATATCTCTTTATTCCTGTTCCCTTACGGAAGTTTCCGGAGACATTTGGAATAGCAGAACTCAGAAAAGGATATTTTCCTCACTATTTGACATCACAATCTTTGAACAACGACATGACGCTGCACGATCGGAAGAAGTGTGAAAGGGGAGATCTATGTTTGTGGACATTTATTAGGACTGATGACTGTAGCCACTGTGTGGGAGATGAATCAAGAACCCTAGAGGCAGGCAATTTTCCTCCTATTTGTGTGTTTGGTGCCAAAATGTTCTCTAACAAAAAAGAGTACGAAAAGTTCAAACTGTGGCATGACGGTCAAAAGGAGAAGTAGCGAGAAGAAGGTCTTCGATACAATTTTAGAGAGGAGTTGTTACAGTATTGTCGCTCTGATGTTGAACTCCTCAGGATGGGTGTATGCAAGTTTCGTCAATTGATAGCAGAGTCATGTTTTGGTGTTGATGTCTTCAAAACCGCATGTACTGCTGCTTCCGCTTGCAATTACATTTATCGACGTTTTTTTTATGCCTTCCAACTTGATTGCAATTTTGCCTATGAACGGCTATAGAGCTTTGGATAGAACATCTTTTTCAGCTAACCAGTGGCTCGAATGGAGAGAAAGGCAAGAAAGAAGTTTTCTCTCTGACACGCCTAATGCATCCCTCAGGATGTACCGTTCAAATGTATTTTCACAGTCGCCGTCAAATATCAGTACCTGTAAACAATCAGGTGAACAAAGAGTTGGGCAGTTCAAAGTTGACGGAATTCTTTTAAAAAACATCTCAAATATTTGGGATTGCAAAGAAACCTACGAGGCAACAGTTTTTGAGTTTTTCGGTTGCTATTACCACGGCTGTCCAAAATGCTTTAAAAATTGCAAAGAACTTAATAAAAAGGCCGGAGTTAGTATGGAGACTCTTTATCAAGACAGTTTTGTGGACCGTTTAGCTTGGTTCTCAACACAGAAGGAGTTAGGAACACAATTTCTTACTAAAGATGGAATTCAGTTTTCAATTGTCGGCGTTCAGCATATTTGGGGTTGCGATTTTGATAAATTAATACAACGACAGAATGAAACAACTTGCAGTTTTGACCGCCCTATACTTCCAGCAGAAGAGAAATTATCAACAGTTTTGAAGAAGAGCAACATCTTTGCACCCCTTAAGGCAAGAGATGCTTTTGTTGGAGGACGAACTGAAAATTTTTACTCTTACTGGCACAAAGGTGAGAGTAAATTCAATTTGAAATATGTTGATGTTTGCTCTTTGTACCCATATGTTAACGCTCATTCCTTCTATCCTGTTGGTCATCCTGATCAAGTTTTGGTCACACCCATCTTCAACGATGATCCAGAGCATTATCTGTGCTCCAAAAATAGAAAATTAAAAGCGCTAGACAATTCTGTTTACAGTGAAAGTTTTACTTATGTTGAAAACTGTGTTTTGACAAAAACGTTCTTTGGCTTAATAAAGTGTGTGGTTCTTGCTACTCGTGATCTGCTGATTCCCGTTCTGCCTTTCAAACATAACAAAAAATTGTTCTTCCCTCTCTGTAAGGAGTGCGTGGTAACTAAAAACATGGCACAACAACCTGTTGAAGAGAGCAATTTCCAATTTTGTTCACATACAGCACCTTCGGAAAGATCATTTTTGAGGACATTTGTTTCGACGGAATTGAAGCTTGCTGTAGAGAAAGGATATCGGATACTTGATGTGGCTGAAGTTTGGAATTGGGAATACTCAAAGAGATCACAGAACTTGTTCAGAGATTATATAAAGACCTTTTTGAAACTAAAAACCGAAGCTAGTGGTTGGGGAAATATTTGTGACCGTGTACATAGCAACACAGACGAGCCATGTCAACACAGAGAAAAATTCTTGAGACTTTGAGCAAAAAGAAGTGACTTTTTTTTAGCTGGACGTAATACGTACCAAACTGAATAGGACAGTTCGTCGGAGGATCAATGTTAGAATTGTTGAGACAGGAGAACGGCTGAACGATCCTCACCCGAATTTACACGACCTGACCGCTATTCAGATAGCCCAGGCGTTTCAGACCATAAACTTCAGAGGAAATGTCGGAGCTTTCCGGAATACAAAGAAGATCGGTGTACTGGTCGAAGCGCTTAGGGCCAAGTGTTCGACAACTACAGAGTTTCGTGAGCTCACACAAGTTCACCTGACAGGTTTTGCTGGCAGGCGGCGGATACAGCAGATGAGCCGGACGCTCAGAGTTCTACTGGAGTATCCACTATTGACAATTGAGTATGAGTGGACTCCAGGGACAATCTGGGACAATATTCCGCTCATTGAGCTGGTCTGCCAAGAAAACTCGCAATTCTGGCAGCTGAACGAGCTTCCAGATAGTTTATAACTGTTTAGAGCCGCCTATGGCGGAAGAAGAGCCACTGTGCTCAACTATATACACAGCATTTTAGAAACGGTTTAACATTGTAATTTTATTTATGCCTCGAGAAGAGGAAGGAGAGCCATGAGCTCATATTTCGTAACATGTGATATGTAATTGTCTTTTCATAATATAAAAGCCTCGTAAGGAGGAAGAAGAGCCAATGTGCTCTATTTTTTTTTAATAAATGTTTTTCAAATTTCTCAATAATTTTTAGACCGATTTCAACAAGTAATCTCTGCAGCATCGGTTCGCGATTAGTAATTTATTTTTCAGAGTTGTTATGATAAACATTTTAATCATCGGAGCGTCCAACATTAACCCCAATTTCGAAATTTGTAAATGCCCAGTTTTTTGCCAAAATTCTTACCATATCCACTGCCAATCACAAGGAGTTAATCTTAAAATTTCCAGTGCTCCGGGGGCACGATTCAGCCACCCAATAAAAAATCCATCTAACTTAATTGCGGAAGCTTTGTTCCCTAATTTTTATCCTGATTTCATTATAATCTATTCTGATATTGCCCTTAATTCGTTTGAGCAACATAATAATTACGAAGGATGCAGTGTGACTTTTTGTAAGAATGAATTGTTAAGATTAACTTATATTTACAAGACCGTTAAATTTTTAGTTCACCTCAGTCAACCCCGTTCGACGACTCCAAACAATTTTAATTGGGATTTTAATTGGCAAATTTACCACAAGGCCAAAATCATACCGAACCTCCATCAAAAATTCATTAAAAACTCCCTATCCCAAAATAAACCCTAAAAAAATCCATAATGTATTATTTCTCCATTTTACCCCCGAGGCAGTTGCCAAAAATTTACAAAACCTTATCAACACTGCAGTCAGGATTTAATTGGTAAGTTGCATTCATTAATAGAGCACAGTCATCTAGTTGTTTATTCAGTCATTTCCATATAAGGTTTGGAATATGTACTCTGATTCTTATTCATGGGAATATGGGCGCCGATTCGTGCTTGACTCTGATTGGCTGACGAGTCAGTGCCTATCGGCGCCCATATTTCTTCTTACAGCTCCAACCGTATACCAATTTAGTTTGATAAAAGTTCACCAATTCGCAATCCCGAATGGTGAATGAACATAAAAACCTGAGAAATCTCCAAAACGGTAGAAGGTGAAAAACTAGACGGACCACATCTAAACTAATTATATTTTCCGAAATAAACTGCTGTAAGACTATAGACGTAGGCACGCATTACCAAAAAAAGTTTCAAGCAATTCACAAAACTGTCTATCGAGAACTGTGATGAAGAAAACTTAAATTTTCGTAACTCTTCGTAAGATTCATTTTTATTGGTACGGTTTCATATCTGACATGTCTGAAACAGATTTTTTCCTTTCAAAAGACAAGACGATCTGAAAATAGAAAATAGTTCCCGTGAGTGGTCCACATGTTGAGAGAGAACCGCAAGGCTAATAAGGTGGTAGAAAAAAACCTATCTGAAGGCACTTTCGAATGAATAATGAAACAAGCAAACATATACAGTACATTTGGCGAATGGACTCATGATTTTAATAATTTTGGTACATTTTCAATCAACAACTTATATTGCACCAAAATATGGAGGATCAATGTTAGAATTGTTGAGACAGGAGAACGGCTGAACGATCCTCACCCGAATTTACACGACCTGACCGCTATTCAGATAGCCCAGGCGTTTCAGACCATAAACTTCAGAGGAAATGTCGGAGCTTTCCGGAATACAAAGAAGATCGGTGTACTGGTCGAAGCGCTTAGGGCCAAGTGTTCGACAACTACAGAGTTTCGTGAGCTCACACAAGTTCACCTGACACGTTTTGCTGGCAGGCGGCGGATACAGCAGATGAGCCGGACGCTCAGAGTTCTACTGGAGTATCCACTACTTTTGACAATTGAGTATGAGTGGACTCCAGGGACAATCTGGGACAATATTCCGCTCATTGAGCTGGTCTGCCTAGAAAACTCGCAATTCTGGCAGATGAACGAGCTTCCAGATAGTTTATAACTGTTTAGAGCCGCCTATGGCGGAAGAAGAGCCACTGTGCTCAACTATATACACAGCATTTTAGAAACGGTTTAACATTGTAATTTATTTATGCCTCGAGAAGAGGAAGGAGAGCCATGAGCTCATATTTTGTAACATGTGATATGTAATTGTCTTTTCATAATATAAAAGCCTCGTAAGGAGGAAGAAGAGCCAATGTGCTCTATTTTTTTCTAATAAATGTTTTTCAAATTTCTCAATAATTTTTAGACCGATTTCAACAAGTAATCTCTGCAGCAACGGTTCGCGATTAGTAATTTATTTTTCAGAGTTGTTATGATAAACATTTTAATCATCGGAGCGTCCAACATTAACCCCAATTTCGAAATTTGTAAATGCCCAGTTTTTTGCCAAAATTCTTACCATATCCACTGCCAATCACAAGGAGTTAATCTTAAAATTTCCAGTGCTCCGGGGGCACGATTCAACCACCCAATAAAAAATCCATCTAACTTAATTGCGGAAACTTTGTTCCCTAATTTTTATCCTGATTTCATTATAATCTATTCTGATATTGCCCTTAATTCGTTTGAGCAACATAATAATTACGAAGGATGCAGTGTGACTTTTTGTAAGAATGAATTGTTAAGATTAACTTATATTTACAAGACCGTTAAATTTTTAGTTCACCTCAGTCAACCCCGTTCGACGACTCCAAACAATTTTAATTGGGATTTTAATTGGCAAATTTACCACAAGGCCAAAATCATACCGAACCTCCATCAAAAATTCATTAAAAACTCCCTATCCCAAAATAAACCCTAAAAAAATCCATAATGTATTATTTCTCCATTTTACCCCCGAGGCAGTTGCCAAAAATTTACAAAACCTTATCAACACTGCAGTCAGGATTTAATTGGTAAGTTGCATTCATTAATAGAGCACAGTCATCTAGTTGTTTATTCAGTCATTTCCATATAAGGTTTGGAATATGTACTCTGATTCTTATTCATGGGAATATGGGCGCCGATTCGTGCTTGACTCTGATTGGCTGACGAGTCAGTGCCTATCGGCGCCCATATTTCTTCTTACAGCTCCAACCGTATACCAATTTAGTTTGATAAAAGTTCACCAATTCGCAATCCCGAATGGTGAATGAACATAAAAACCTGAGAAATCTCCAAAACGGTAGAAGGTGAAAAACTAGACGGACCACATCTAAACTAATTATATTTTCCGAAATAAACTGCTGTAAGACTATAGACGTAGGCACGCATTACCAAAAAAAGTTTCAAGCAATTCACAAAACTGTCTATCGAGAACTGTGATGAAGAAAACTTAAATTTTCGTAACTCTTCGTAAGATTCATTTTTATTGGTACGGTTTCATATCTGACATGTCTGAAACAGATTTTTTCCTTTCAAAAGACAAGACGATCTGAAAATAGAAAATAGTTCCCGTGAGTGGTCCACATGTTGAGAGAGAACCGCAAGGCTAATAAGGTGGTAGAAAAAAACCTATCTGAAGGCACTTTCGAATGAATAATGAAACAAGCAAACATATACAGTACATTTGGCGAATGGACTCATGATTTTAATAATTTTGGTACATTTTCAATCAACAACTTATATTGCACCAAAATATGGAAATATACACACTGTATATAATATATATTTGATTATCAATCGGTAGCTGGCGAATTTGAGCAGTAAAATTTAGGGTCATTTTCTGCTAGCTTTTGTTTCCTTTATTTGCTTTAAGATTCACGTTGTCTAACTACCCCAAAAAACTTATCGTAAATAGATTTATTTTCAAATCTACGCACTATAAAATCTGGCTTCATAATTATCAAAGAAAAACAAAGCCCGGCGTATTAAAAATTGGTCACCGATCATTCAAACCGAACTTTTTTAATGTAAAAAGGTAATTAAAATCTCCCATAAAATGCCACTATTTTACTGTCGATAATAAGCACACAATTATGAGATATGAATTGAGATATTATCAACTAATTAAATGCTATTTGCACCAATTATCGAATCAAGATCAAATTGCATCCGATCATCAACGATACGGAACTATAATGGAAGATTTACGACGATGAAGATATCACTAACCAGAAAAAGCAAAAGGCAGGTATGAAGAATAATAAAATTATTCACACGCTAAAAATTATTTAAGACATAGAATCTTTGATCTTACGTCAGCAATCTTGGTCGACATTTTTCTGGTGTCGTGGACATAAAGAATCATTTACAAACACAACATAGCCTTCGTATTGTAATAAACAAGCTATTGTAACTTTTAACTTGAGCAGCAGTGATTTGGGTAATACTCCCCTCCCACGTGGAATATATTGTAGCACAGTGTAGTGAGGCGGGAATACTCACACATCTTTGGGAAAACGTTTCCAGCTGTTTCCTTCTCTAATGAAGTGCGATGCCGACCGAGGTCGATCGCCGAATTGGCCGACAGGTGGTTTAGCCGACAACCAAAAATGATAATTTAATGCGACAACTCGACCGCACACCAATTGTAGTAGTTGGACGAATTATATTTTGACCAATCAGATTTGTCGACCAATCATAGGCCGCCTCATTTTTCCTTGTCGGCTAAACCTCCTGTCGTACAATATTCCTAGCACCGAAGTCGATCAGAAATCAACCGACTGGACTGTTACTAGAAATCATCGTTTTCAAACCCTCTACGATCCCCATATCTTATATTTGGGTTTATAATTACGGTGCAAGATATAATAATAATAATACAATAATTTGAATGACGTAAAATTTGAAAAGATGTTAATTGGTTCTCTTGTCCAATTTTCTAGCCGATCTTGAAAGCTTCTCGTACGACTCTTAGATCAAATTGTATAACCTATTAAAACTTCTGACACATGTAACAGGAGAAATGCTGATATGCTGGTAATTACCAAAGTCACTAAACTGTTCATTGGATACCAAGTAGGGGATTCATTTTTAGTTCCGTATTAATCTCAATCGAACGATGCAACATTGTCCCTGTAGTCAGAAATGTCTTTTTCATTTATTACAAAGAACTTTTGTGTGATGGAGGTCAGACTGAAAGGCTCGTGCAAATATCCTGGTTGACTATTCCCTCCATTGCTGGTTTGTTTGTAATTTCAGTAATTACAGAAATCGATTCTTTTTCTTCTACAAAATACCCATTTCGGATGTCGGATATTATAGAGTCATACATGCTTCGTTGAAATAAGCATTAATTAGGTAGGTGACGCCAAAAATCAACAGAGCAGATCCAAAATATTTACGGAAACAAGCACTGAATAGATATGTTAAAATGGAAAATAGAGGGAAACAGAGGCAGACGAGTCTTTCACACTCAACTGTAATCACTCTTCATGAACTTCTGGTGGTGAGGTCTCCAAGTGACGTACCACACACCTTTGATCTTGCCTTGTTGCCTGTAGTACTGCACGATAGAAAACAGAACCACCCCAAATGTCACGATACACGCACCCAATAGTCCAGACAGACGGAATGCACCAGTGCCGGCTATGGAGTCCATGAAAAAGGCCAACGGCACAACTGCGCAGTTGATCACTGCATATCTAGAAAACAAGTTTCCTATTTTTTTTTAACTCTCCACGCATAAGAGAGCGGCGGCAGACAAGTTCAAACATAGCCGGCAGATTGCCGGAATAGCTGCGAAACAGATTTGCGTGCTGTATAATATAGATAGATAGAGATACAGACGTAAGTTGAAAAATTTATCGACGCCGCTCAAAGAGCTATGTAAAAAACATTCAGCGATAAATTAAAAAAGCCTGTTAAAATTCAAAAATAACCTCTCAAACGACAGGTTACGCTCACTTTAGCGGGATGGGATGCTTCCTCAAACGTTTCCTATTAACTTATTTTTTTCTTTAATTTTTCAACTAAAAATATATAAAACATAACCGACTAACGTCGGGCGAATTGCTCTCAAACGACCGGCGAGCGGTTGGCTTCGTCAACAGCTAGCCACGATTTAGTGACCTCAGGGCGCTACCTCTTTATCCCGTTTCTGAATACGAAAGTCAAATGAGTCAGAAAAATCGACCAAGCGAAAAATTGCATAAAAGAAACAGGATCAATATATTTGCTACAAATTGCTTTTGAGAGCAATTAACAACGGTTTCCTAAAAGTGCCTGTTAGATCATTTATGATAAAAAACATTTCAACAATAACTCATTGAGGATCAGAGATGGTGACATTACGCCACATAACAGCTGAAGTGCGGAATAAACAAAAAGAGAGAGAGAGAGAGAGAGAGAGAGAGAGAAGGAAATGAACCCCAACCGAAAGAGAGAAGGAGACAGGAATATATTCCATGATTGGATTCGTTAATGCAACTTCTAGTTTTCTAACCTTCTTAATAAATAAATCATATAGAAAAAAACTAAAAATAAGCAAAACTAAAAAAAAGTTTTTAACTTCGCAATAAAGAAATCAAAACCATTTTTTGTCTCGGAAGTTCTGTAAAGTAACCCATCTCCGAGACTTGAAAAATTTGGTCGGCCAGTAATGGTCGTTAAACTCAGAAAAGGGAAAAAATATCGAAAAAATTGAAAAAAATTGCAAATTTTCACAAAATCTTGCTGACATTCAAGACAAAAATATCTTAAGAACCATTTCCTTGTCTCAAGATACTATCCAGAAGGGTCAAAATTTCAATTTTTATCCAAATATTACTAAAACTGGAGTCCAAAAAAAGGTTGATCACAATCCCATTAAATCTAGAAACTATCCAGCAGCTTATTATCAAACCTTGGAGGAGGCCCCAGGGCCTCTTTTGCCGGAAAAAAAATCAAAAACATGAACAAAATTGCAAATATTTTAAAAAAATTGCTTCAATTGGTGATGTTAAAATATTGAAGAACATTCCATTACATCTCCAAACTATGTAGTAACATATAATCAAACCCTTGAGGAAATTCCGTGGTTCTTGAGAATAAGGAAATCTAAAAAAAATGACAAAAAATTTCAAAAACTTTATAAAATTGCAACTTTTATAGAAAAAAATTGCTAAGACTTGTAATATTAAAGTTGAAAATTAATGACCAACAACAAATTATCCAGTAACTTATTATCAAACCACAAGGGAGGCTTTTTTGACCCTTGAGGCTCAAAAAAATGAATGACTAAATGTTAAAAATTGGAAATGGCAAAAGTATCAAAAATATGCTCAAATTGGTGATGATGAAATCTTGCAGACATTCCGTTTAACCTAAAAATCATTCAGTAACCTATCTTCAAACCCTAGAGGAGGTTCCTTGGCTCTTAAGGCTGAAAAATCTAAAAACCGTCAAAAACTTTAAAAAAAGCAAGTTTCATCAAAAAATTGCTAAAATTCGTGACAATAAAAAGTTGAAAAACTATTCCATGACCGTATAAAATTTGTCAGTAACTTATTATCAAACCCCATATGATTTTTTCTGGCCCCTGGGTCTGGAAAGACCTCAATAAAAAAAATGTCAAAAAATTTGAAAAAATTGCACGTTTTGTCAAAAAAATTGCTAAATTTCGTGATGTTTAAAAGTTGAAACCATTCCATTACCATTAGAAACAATTGAGCAACCTATTATCAAACCCTAGAGAAGGTTCCTTGACACCTAGGGCTGGTAAAAAACAAAAAATGTCAAATTTTCAAAGAGCTTGAAAAAAATTGCAAAATAGTATGAATTTGCGTTTTTAGCAAGCGGCTGTTCGTCAGTAGCTAGCCATGGGGGGGGGGGGGTGCATCGGGTTTGATGGGGGGGCAACACCCTCGTGGGGGCAACAGCGCGGTGGGGGGGTTGCGGGCAATAGGGAGGGGGTCAACAGTGGGGGTGTCTTCAACCTCCAAGAACCGCCCTCTTCACACCATAAGTAACATACCCGGCAGATTGCCGGAAAATAGCCGCCGTAGATTCCAATAAGCATGATTAGGATTGAAAGAATAGAAAATATTGAAAAAATAAGATTTTTTGTACAAAAACATCTTAAGTCCGATTTATTTTGATGGCATTTCGTAGTTGAACATACTTCTGTTTCTTAGAGAGAGGCTACAGGGTTACTATCAATACCAATAAGCTTTAGAGATGGTAACAAAGACTTATAGGAACTATGTTCAAATAGCGCGCATCTAAAATTGGGCTTTATGGGTTTATCCCGTTTCTACTTCTGACTTCAATTTTTCATACTGACTCTGTTCATTTTGAATTGCTTTGCTGAGCAACTGATGTTCAAAATCATTTCAGCAGAATGAGAGAAGAGAGAACAAGCCTGGACAAGTCAAAAAGAATTCACGGAAAATGTTGAAAAAGCGGCAAAATGAGGTAAAGCGAAACATTTTTTTATTCGACGAATTAAAAAAACATAGCAGGACAAGTCCTGACGTACAATTCAAAGAATTTGCATTGACTAAACAGAAAACCAGACATAGAACGGACTATGAATGGATTGGGAAAAACATTTAGAAAAAAGTCCGATCCAAAAAATCGAAAAATCAGCAAAAATCAAAGTGAAATTGCCGCATGTGAACAAAAAACCACTAGCGAGAAAGCGAATTTTTGTTCAAACACTGTTTTCTCACTCTACATTAAAATTAGAGCGCTAAAACTTCACGCCGCAAAACCAATCGCTTTTTGCTCTACTTCATGTTTCGGCGTGACCAAAATCACTACTCCAATTTGACTTCAAAAATCATGAAAATATGTGAACAGATCTTGAAAAAAACATAGCCGGAAGAATTCCGGAAACGACTCGAAGTGAAAATCCATTTAAACGCCATCCAAATACTCATCAAACAAAACATGCCTTCACTAATTTATGATTATCTTGAAACAAAGTCATGAAACAAAAAAGTAAAAACAAAATCAAATCTGTTAAAATATGATAAAAAATCTGATCAAATTTTGTTATAAATTGAGATCCCGAAAAAACTATCTCTGCCAAAATAAGTTCATCAAAACAACTAGTACTTACAAAAACCATTTATGTGAATTTTGAAAAAAATGCTTTAGGCTAAAATTATGAAAAAAAAATAGCTCTTAAAAACAACTTTCACTGAAAAACTGGAAAAAGTTAAAAAATTTTTTAGTATTTCAAAAACAAATAAAACCAAAGAAAAATTCCCTTCAGCCAATAGGGTATCCAGGTGCTCGAAAAACAATAGGTAAGTCATAATAGGCAACGAAACTTAGCTGAAAACAGAAAAAAACGAAAAACTTGCAAAAAATTAAGAAAAATAGTTCCAATTTTCGCCATTTTTTGTCATATTTCTCAACAAAAAAATGATTCTTACCCACAAAACAGTAACCAATTGTTATTATAAAATTGCTCGAGTAGAAGGGGTTTCTTTAATACCCATTTGAACCAGTTAAACAAAATAATCGTCAAGAAAACGCAAAAATTAGCCCGAAAATCAGCAAAGTACATTAAACACCTCCGAATTATCAGAAAATTCATATGAATTTCCAGAAACCTTCAAACCACTACCGAAACCAGCCTAAAATTAAAAAAAAATCATAACCAAACCTCTTAACCAAAAAAATGAAAAAAACTGCTTTAAAATGCCGCACGTGAACAAAAAAATTTTGCTCACTTAGAGAAAATTTTTTCACACATCAATTTCTCGCTCTCTCAAAAACAGCGGTATGAACAAAAACCACTCTCTTTTCGCTCCGCTCTTCACTTTTGTTCAGCACCAAAATCACTCCAAATTTTTTCACGTGTTTCATTTCCCGCTTCAAAAATCACTCCAATAAAATTGATTAAAAAAAAAGGACTTCTCCAATACTCCTCTTCGAGTCGTAAAAAAAGACAGCACCCCAATACAATTCTAATTCTTTGAATTGTAAAAAAAATAGGAGCGCTATAATAGCCGGCTGAGAAGATGAGGGCGGCTATTAATAAGTATAAGTCTCCAAAACAGTTTGAGCTGAAACAGAGCTGAAAGGCTCTAAGAGCACTTTATGCCCGCTGGGCGCTACCTGTTTATCCCGTTTTTGAGGACGAAAAGTCAAAAGCGTCAGACGAAAAATCGGTTAAGCGAAAAATCGCATAAAAAAGACCGACAGGACTAATATAATTGCTAAAAACTTCGTTTGAGAGCAATTAAACAGTTTCATACAACAACTGACCATTTTGTCATTCATCCAAATGACAATTTATACCCTACTGAAAACTGATAAAAATAAAATTAAGAAGCAGAAATCCTTTAGTCCAATTTTCATTAATTCTGCGTTCTTATCATTTTTTTCTCACATTTCATTGAACATTCAGCATTGATTAATATGTCAAATATTCCGGAACAGGCGCTTTTCATATATATAATTCTGCGAGCAATAAGGACAGAAGCGTGAGTTATTGAGATGTTTGGTGAAGAGGTGAGTTTGGTCAGTGGTGAGTGTAACCTTGCGGAAGAGATGTAGTCAAGGCTGATTTTGAAGAGTGCAGATCCACTCATGGCCAGTAGAGAGTAGACACACATGATTGCATAGTCACTGCTTGTCTTGTTGTAGAGGGTGGAGGCAGTGCCCATCATGTTCAGAATTGTCAGTCCAAACAGACCAAAGTGTAGTAAGTAGTCTGAGGCATCCGATTTAAACTCTTTCGTACCACGGGCTAACGCGTATCTACACAAACACACACACACATACCCAAATGTACTCCATTGACTTGAAATTTGGCATCTTGACATTTAGTTTAGTATAACATAATTCATTTATAGATTTTTTGCGAGCATGATTTTAATCTCATATTACAAAACATTAGATTATTACTACAGCATACACAAAAGTAGAGTAACTGATATCAGTGTTGAAAGCTCTCGAAAGCTGAGTTGAGAGCAGACATAGAATCTTTTATTTGCACAAAAATCCGAAAAATGTCCTAATTGGGCGCTGGAGGTGGATCTCCCGTATTGCACTTTTTCTTTTTAGAGGTCTTAGTCAAGCTCGGATGGCTATATTGCAAGATACTGTATGATTCATACAAGATAACAACGATTCGTAGTCCAGCAGGGTGAGGCCTTAAAGATAACGCAGTCGATTTACGTCACTTTGCTTGAATATCTCAAGTATAATTTTTCTTTTGAAAATTATATATTCGTGAACTCGATCAAACATTTTTCAAAAATTATATTGGTTTATATAGATTAAATGAAAAGCAAATTAAAGATTTCAAAAGAAATAACTAACAGAAAATTAAAAAAAAAAAAACTAACGTGGAGGCAGTTTTCTACAGACCAAAAAATGAAAAAAAATTCCGTTCAAATTTTGCTGGCTTCTCTGCATTCATCAAGAAACTTTGTGAAACTAAGGCTTCTACGATTCAACAATAACAACATACCATAACCAATATTACAAAGATTTGCCATAAAGACAAATACGAATAAAGACAAAATTGAACTTTTTCTGTAAGAACCTGATACCCATTATCTCCTCGATCAATTGAAAACTTAGTTGACTAAAATGCAGAAAACTGACTTAATGCGGAATACTTTAGACATCTTTAGTGATGAAAACAGTGCTCTTGAAAAACAGTGAAAACGAGTTAAATTTCTTCACTATAGTTTGTTAATTGTTCCTGATACGTCCAATGCCTTTCAAATTTAACTTCAAATTTGGTCTTCCACTTGATTAGCAGTTTCACTCAACAATAACGGTGAGAGAGTAATAATTTTCTTTTCACATTAAAAATTTTAAACATAAAACGACTAACGTAATACTAATTGCTCTGGAACGACAGGCGCTTCAATTTAATTCACTTATTTAGATCACTGCATATCTAGAAAACAAGTTTCCTATTTTTTTTTAACTCTCCACACATTAGAGAGCGGCAGACAAGTTCAAACATAGCCGGCAGATTGCCGGAATAGCTGCGAAACAGATTTGCGTGCTGTATAATATAGATAGAAAGAGATACAGACGTAAGTTGAAAAAGTTATCGACGCCGCTCAAAGAGCTATGTAAAAAACATTCAGCGATAAATTAAAAAAGCCTGTTAAAATTCAAAAATAACCTCTCAAACGACAGGTTACGCTCACTTTAGCGGGATGGGATGCTTCCTCGAACGTTTCCTATTGCCTTTATTTTCTTTAATTTTTCAACTAAAAATATATTAAACATAACCGACTAACGTCGAGCGAATTGCTCTCAAACGACCGGCGAGCGTTTGACTTCGTCAGTAGCAAACCACGGTATAGTTAGGCTAGCTTTAGCTTGATTCGACTCTGCAACTTTAAGTTTTCTAGCCTTGTTAGTAAATAAATCAAATAAAAAACTGATATTTTAACGATTTACAAAAAATGGCCAAAATTTAAAAGCTTCCAGATTTCGCAGTGAAAATCCAATTTTTGTCTCTGAAGTTTAGTCAAGTAACCCATCTGCAAGACTTGAAAAGCTTCGTTGGCCAGTAATGATCGTTAAACTCAGAAAAGTACAAAAACATTCAAAAATTTTGTTGAAAACAATAGCAAATTTTAACAAAATCTTGCTAAAATTCAAGATATTAAAATCTCTAAAACCATTTAATCATCGCAAGAGACTATCAAGAATCGCTATTTCAAGCTTTAAATAGATTCACTGGCTCATAAAGATCCTTTAACTTGGAACAAGATAATAATTTTCCGAAAATTTGAATAAAAAAAATCAAAATTTATCAAAAGATTGCTAAAGCTGGAGTCATTAATATATTGATAACCATTCCATTAATTCCAAGAACTATGCTACAGTTTATTATCAAACCAAAAAATTAAAAAACCAGCTAAAATTGGTGATAATAAAAGTTGAAACCTAATCCATGGCCGTAAAAAATTGTCCAGTAACTGATTATCAAAGCCTAACGGAGATTTTCTGTTAGGCTGAAAAACCTTAATAATGTCAAAATTGAAAAAAGTTTGCAAAATTTGTTTAAAAAAATTCGCGATGTTAAAATGCTGAAACCATTCCACTACCACTAGAAACCATGCAGTAACCTACTATAAAACACTAGAGGAGGTTCCTTGACTCCTAGGGCTGAAAACTTAAAATGGCTGTGAAAATTAGTATAAAATTGCGTGTTTTTAGCGATCGGTTGTTCGAGCGAAGCCACGGGGGGGGGGGGGGGGGGGTGCACCGGAGGCTGATGGGGAGGGGGTGGTGGGGGCAACAGTGGGGTGCAGGGTCAACACCGCAGTAGGGGGGTTGGGGCAATAGTGGGGGGGGGGGGGGGTCAACAATTGGGGTGTCTTCGACCTCTAAGAACCGCCCTTCACACCATAATTATAAGTCTCCAAAACAATTTGAGCCGAAACAGAGCGGAAAAGCTCTAAGAGCACTTAATGTCCGCTGGGCGCTATCTGTTTATCCCGTTTTTGAGGACGAAAAGTCAAACACGACAGACGAAAAATCGGTTAAGCAAAAAATCGCATAAAAAAGACCGACAGGACTAATATAATTGCTACAAACTTCGTTGGAGAGCAATTAATAATGAAAAAAGGCAAAACCATGTCCTCAATTTAGTTACGGCTTTGATTTTGCAACAAATAAGATGAACTCGCCAAACATGAGAAGTTCAAAACAAGCAGAAGAAAACAAATATTTTAGATGTCCAAAAAGTTTTTCCCAATTTCAAATCTGTTCCGTCTTCACCTGCTGATGCTCACTCGACTTACTATGTTTCAGGGTATACCAAAGTTGATTGAGTTAACAACGTACAGAATCCAGTAGTAAGAAATAAATGCTATGCAATAAAAATCGACATCACGATCATGTCTAATCATTTACATACTTGCAAATTTTAGCAATTAAACTGATCTCAGCATTATGTTTTGCAAATAAATTGTCTTAATGGATTTAAGCTGAAAATTCTTTGCAATTGTGCTATTATGGAAAAAAGCTGAAAATTCTTTGCAATTGTGCTATTATGGAAAAAAGTTTCATGGAAAGCTGTTTCATATTGAAAAAATGAAAATGCACGTAGTCTTAAATCTGGAAACATCATATCAAATAGACGACCATTAACTTTTCAGCCGAGTTTATTACACTAAATAAAATTGTACTCAATGTTGCTCCAAAAACAATTGCTTCAAGTTGAGCTCCGCAAAATTGATAGTGAAAAAAGTTTCAGATGTATCTTTGAACATTCTGTGCAAACCACAGTCTCGCAAAACCCGTCTTGTTTAAATGTGAAGCACCAGCTGTACTCAGTTTATTTAAACATAACTGTCAAATCTTTAAATCTTAGTATTTAAGATGAAAAAACGCAGCTTTTGAATAATTGAAACCTCGATGTCCCACGAAATCATTAAAATCGGAATCTTCAGAAATCAATTTAAAATTTTACGCGCTTTTCAATAAATCCTCTTTGATTCATCAGCTCAAATCAGACAATTAGACTGCAAGACTATACCATTTTACACTTCCCTGTTGATATTACCCGAAAAAATCAGAACCGTGAAAAAAAAATTGCCAATGTTTGGAAAAGTATGTATTTGGTATAGTTTTGCTTTGCGTTTTCAATGGTACAAATCACTTTTTCAACTGTTCGCTCTTTTAGAACACACTCAATTCTATCGTCTGCTACATTTTATCAAGGCAGTATAGAATTTTTCAACGTTTCATCAATTATTCAACTTTTCCTTGTGCTTCGCTTGCGCTTTTCTTTCTGCTAAGCACTGCAATGCAGTTTAACGCTTTTTCAGCTAAACACACAGTTTATACAGAAACGCAATATATAGTGTGTTTTCTCGCTGATAACCACAACAAAAAAATATCACATTGTCTTTGGCACTGGAAATTATTCATCAATTGAATCAAAATAGTGAAAAAAACAACAAAGTTTTAAATGGATTCTTTTGATTTATTTGATATACTTTTATCATTGTATTACTGATACGAAATAAATATGGTTTCTTTTTCACCGTTTCTAAAGCGCGTTCTTCGCTTGGTTTTCAATATTTCTTCCAAATATTTTAAACGAATCGTAAAATTTTTACCTCTCATAATATTTATAACTATCATTACTTCTTCAGTTATTTTGGCTGGTTACTTAATTTTGAATCAATTTAGCCCGGAAAAGACAAATAGCAAACAAAGTCGAAAAACAAAACGAGAACTATCGAAACAAATATCTGATCTTGAAAACAAACTGCAGTTTAAAACTCCTTGTGAAATGTTGAAACTGAGTCCAGGAAAGTATCAGAAAATTACAATAGTTCGTTTATTAGGACCAAGTCTAAGCCCCTTGCAGAGTCCACAACAAACAAGTTTAAACTTAATTCACACATTAAAAAACGAAAAAGATTTGAAATTATCACGACGATGTATCAGAAGTTTTTGGTTAGTTAACTGTATTATCAACAAATCGGAACTCAAATTAATTTTGTCAACTTTGGAAAGTTACAAAGAAGAATTTTACTTAATGCCTAATTGCTCCGAAAATTCAGCTGAACTTTTTAGACAGCTTATGAGTGTAAATAACTTACGAAATCGAGCAATTAAATTGGCGCGCAAACAAAAAACCGACTGGATTTTACCCCTAGACGGTAATATTTTTATTCCACGAGACGCTTTGCTCAAAATAGTTCACAACTTAGTAATAGCATCATTAGTCGGTAGCGAAATACAAGTTATTCCGTTTTTTCGAGCAATTCAATGCCAAAACACGACGTTTACAAATTCTTTTCAATTTGATCGAGAACTCTCAGTGTCTATGTTGAAATATAACCGAAAATTTCCTACAATAAGTGAAGATTTATCGCGAAAACAAGAGGGCCAAATAGCACTTTCATCAGATTTGAAGGGCGTTGAAAACTTTTTCTCCGAATCTTATCTCTACAGCAAGAAATCAAAAATGTCGCTAATTGAAGATTTAGAAGAAGGAAACAATACCAGAGTCCGCTGTGGTCATCGTGCAGGAACTGAAAACTCCTCGGAAACCAGAGCCAAAGTCCGCCAATACGTTTTATCGTGTGGCTACGTAATACGGTTGCTTTACTGGCCCGAAAACGACAAATGCCAAAAAACGATCAAGCTACCGGATTACCGGAATGCCAGCATGAACTTAACTGGAATTATTTGGGCTTCCCAAAAATTGATAAAGAGGTCAGAAGTGAACATGGAAGTACGAGGCAGATTAAGAGACATATCCGTTATGAACTTGAAAAACAGACTAATCAGAAATGAAAATTGATATATTTATTATGACCAATTATTACAAATTTTGTTGTACATAAAATTAAAAATTATATTTGTTCAGTCATTGCAATGAAGTGTATTTATAACGACGGAATGAGGTAGTTAAATTTACTATTCTCACGAAACATCATAGTATATCCTTTACACGGAGGTGCCAAAATTGTCAAAACAAAGAATGCTCTTTTGAAAAACCTGCGAAGAATGCAATTAAATGTAAACTGATCGCAAAATATGATTACTCGAAAGATACACTATACAATTTTCTACGTCAGCCGAGACTTCTGAGATAAAAACAATAACAGAAAAAGTTTTTTCAAGACCAAAATGCCGGGCTACTTTCCAATCTACTAGAAAAAGTATATTTCAACGAAATTTCTAATAGAGAGGTTTTCTGTTTTCGTCAATACAAATCTGTCTATTCAATCATAATACATATTATATGTAAACGGATTGCACCAATTAACTGAAAAAAAAATCGTGTGCGGTGTCCGACCGAACGCGACGCGTTTGCTTAACGATAGATCACAAAAAAAACAATGTTGAAAACTTCGAACACGTTAAAATTTATTGAAGTTCATTTACTGGCGTTTCTTTGAACAGAACATTTGCAGCCGTTGCCGTTTTTTTTGCAAAAAAAATTTATTTCAAAATTAATGAAATTTAAAGTTAGGCTTCAAAACTTTAAATTTCGATATCACTCAAGCAATGCATACCGATGTAGCCTGGAAATGTTTTATCATGTGAAAAACCTCCGACCACAACGTGGTTCGAATCTCTGACCTCCAGTATGCAAGTACAACATCTTAATCCTTATGCTACAACTGCGTTGATTCGTGATCGCTCATAATCGCTTTTACATTAGCAACAAACTTCATTTCAGAAAGAGAGCAATTTAGAACATAGTCAGCAAATTTCCAAAAATAGCCGCCGTTGACCCACTTGACGCACATTGGTATTGAAACAGAAAATAAAACGAAATAGAAATTGACAGAAGTTTTCTAAGTGTCAAAACTTCTTTGGTGCGCAAATTCTGCATATTCGGTTAGATTCTGAAAAAAACACAAAATTCAGCTTCAAAACTGAACGCTATTTAGCATAATACTAATGCTAGCTAGCAATTGCGTTAATGCACTTTGATAACCTAATGCACTATGACCTAATGACCAGGCTTTATATGATTATCATGTTTCTTTTGATCCTTTGATTTTGCTCTTTTGACAATGACGGTATCCACGATATTTCGTATTTCAATGCGTGAAACAAATTCAAATCCATTCAGTTGAAACAGCGAGTGAGGTAAGTTAAATGTGAAAATTGCTACTAATGTAAAACGAAAAACGTGATCAAAAGGTAAAGCGAATTAAAGAAAAAGGAGAGCGTCCAAATAATAGCCGTTGAGAGGCTGAAGGCGCTACTAATCACTCAATAAGAAAAAAAATTTAAGCCTGAAGAAGTCACTAAAAAACGGTCAAGCGGAAAATTTTGCAGAAAAAAAATTAATCAGATATCGAATGCGTCACACTTTGATGCAAAGCGAAAGCAATTTTGAAAATGAAAATTAAGTAATTCACAGGGGGTCTTTTTTCGAATGGAGAGAATTTTATGGCAGTGAGCCTCTTTTTTCATTAATTTGTACTTTTTCAATCAACTTGAAACTAGATAGTTGATTATTTATTTGAAACCGAGAAGATAAAAGCAATCAACTATCTAGTTTCAAATTGAATGAAAAAGTACAAATTAATGAAAAAGGTTCATTGCAATAAAATTATCTCTTCATGGGAAAAAAACTCCCTGTGAATTCCTGATACATCGCAAGAAAATAAGAGTCGAATTAACCAAGAAAACACATTCATTTTTGAAGCAGTTACCCAAGAGTTAGGGTGGTTTAGCAAAGGTATTCGATTAATTTTAATTCAAGTTTCTAATCTTTTTTTTATTGCTTCAGAAAAGTTACCGCGTCCCAGATATTAACAGCTACGAAAAATTAAATAGTCGCATAGATTTTGGAAAATAAACATTGTCGCTCACACAATTTTGAAGCCACAAAATGTTAAAGTTCCTTCAATTACCAAAATACGCATTTGAGCACTATTCAGGTAGTAAAACTGCTCAGTAAGATTCCAAACAATCTGTCAAAACGATTAATTATGTTGAAAATTCTTACAGAAAACTTTGTTCAATCTCAGTGAGATTGAACAAAGCTAAACACATTTTTCATGAAGGTTAAAAGACCGTGTAATGAACACATAATGAACTTGACTTTTGAGCAGTCAGAGCCATAATTTGTAAATAGAACGTGCAAAAATGAGCAAGACCAAGATAACACACCAAGACAATATGAATTGATGATTAACAACTTTAAGCAGAGTTATAGATGTAGTTGATGACATGGCGCCCAACGTTAGAAGGCACGAACCCTTGACTACAGCCTACCCACACTTGAAGACGGCACCCCCTCCCAGGTAGCGGAGGAATCCCAGCCAACTTTCGGTCTACCAAGCCCACCCTCAGCGGTCGAACCCAGTGGTTTACGGACAAATCCCCAAATAGGGAGTGGAGGAACCCCAGCAAAGTTTCGGTCTACCCAACCCATCCTCAGAGGTTAAACCCCGTGGTTTTACGGAGGGCACCCCCAACCAGGCAGTGGAGGCGCCCCAACCAAATTTCGGTCTGCCCAAACCACCTTTCTCCGGTCACTCAGCATCCCCACCCACAAGCGGCATTCCCCAGCCTAGTCTTTACTGGCCAACCAGGATTCCCCACCGGCAGCAGCATTCTGCAGCAGTTTCCCTGGCTAACCAGGGTTCCCAACTGCAGCAAGCAACGACAAGCGTCTTTCCCCAGCCTAGTTTTTCCTGGCCAACCAGGATTCCCCACCAGCAGCTACCAAACAGCAGCAGCAATCTGCAGAAGTTTTCCTGGCTAACCAGGGTTCCCAGCAGTAGCAAGCAACAACAAGCGTCTTTCCCCAGCCTAGTTTTTTCTGACCAACCAGGATTCCCCATCAGCAGCTACAAACCAGCAGCAGCAATCTTCAGAAGTTTTCCTGGCTAATCAGGGTTCCCAGCAACAGCAAGCAACGACAAGCGTCTTTCTCCAGCCTAGGTTTTCCTGGCCAGCCAGGATTCCCCGTCAGCAGCTACAAACCAGCAGCAGCATTGTGCAGCAGTTTTCCTGGCAAACCAGGTTTCCCAGCAACAGCAAGCAACGACAAGCGGCATTACCCAGCCTAGTTTTTCCTGGACAACCATGATTCCTCACCAGCAGCTAACAACCCAGGGCAGCATTGTGCAGCAGTTTTCCTGGCAAACCAGGTTTCACAGCAACAGCAGGCAACGACAAGCGGCATTACCCAGCCTAGTTTTTCCTGGACAACCATGATTCCTCACCAGCAGCTAACAACCCAGGGCAGCATTTTGCAGCAGTTTTCCTGGTTAACTAGGATTTCCAGCAGCAGCAACTCAAATCCACTTCACCTGAGCACCCAGAATCTTTCCGCTATATCATAACTCACTTATTGTCTTGACGCCCATTGATTGTATGTGACAAGCGATATCATCTTTTCAAGTCTTCGAAAACGAACTTCATATTGATCACAGATTCGCAGGGAAGACATTTCGAATCTCTGAAGCCTGAATATTCTATCTCTTCCCGGCGCAACCATCAAAGACGTATATAACTTTGTTACCCCTATCAATTAGTACTGTAAAATTCTACTGTTTATTGGCGGTAACGACTTGTATAACGGCTGCAAACCTTCAAAACACTTATTGACATCGTAATCAGTTGATTGAACTCGCAAATTTTCTGACCGACCGAACGAAAGAAGTATACCTCATAGGAATACAAGAACGAAACAAAAACAAACAGCGATCAGCAGCCGTTCACGAAAGCCTCGAGAAAGTGTCCCACAGAATTCGTAGTCACAAACCCTCAGTCAACTGGAAATATAGAGGAAGCAGTCAGCACATATCAGGCGCTAAATACTTCAATCCTAAAGATTATCTTCACCTTAACAAATGTGGTCGCTCAAACCTTCACCACCTTATCAAACAAAAAATTCTGTACAAGGATTATAACGTAACGTTGAATAACAGTGGTCACAGCAAAATTTACGAGTGTCAACGGAATTCATGTACGTGCATCTGCTCAACCTGGTTGTTTTTACTTCAACTTAATTTTCACAAAACCTCTTTACCTTAAATGTTCACCAGGCTCTGTGAGTTGCCTCTTGAACTACTTGAGATAACAGATTACATCCAAAAACATCTTTACTAGCTGTCCCCAGGTTCCGTGAGGTGCCATCGGTCAGCTGGCAGAGACAGCATTGTCTTCTAACTGTCCCCTGGTTCCGTGAGGTGCCACTGGTCAGTTTGCAAGACAAATCTCCCAAAGTCAAAAGATCTCTTAGATATTCAACGTAGTAATTCAGATTTCTTGTGACCAAATATCAACATCAAATCGTCAGCATGAAAATACAATAGACCAACACAGCCTTAAACATTCTCTTGAGCACACGTAAAACAGCCGTTTTCTTGAAAAAGAAAAACTTTTACTTACGGAACTATATATAAAAAGTTCATCATTCCTGCCAAAACCATTGATAGTCAGCGTAGTTTTCACAAATATTGCGTTACGAGCATAAACGATCTGATCGAAGACATTTCAACTGATGATAATCTGCCATACGACGAGTTCAAAGAAGGAGAAAAGGAAGTTCAGCAGTTACTATCTGAGCTAGAAAAGACTAATGAGTTCCTCCTTCTCAATCTAGACAAATCACAACATTGTCAGTTTTTAGATGAGACATTAGCAGTCAAACGCAACTCCTGCATAAAACTTAACTTGGTTCGGAGAAAATTAAAAGTCAGTTCTGATCTTGTAAACAATTCAACAGGTACACAAACAAGATTGCCAACAAACATCCAACAACAAAAACTACAAAACGAATCAGAACACAGAGATTCCGCAGGAAACCTTATCAGCTTCAACAGGTATAATACTTAGTTCCAATCAACCGGCAACTTTTCAAAATACAGAAACATCAAATTCGTCCTTCCATGCACCAAGTACAAGAAATTTGTTTGACCAAACTACGTTTCCAAAACATCAAGCCTCATTTGGTCTCGCAAATTGTCAGGATCACACTCATAGGCAACAATTTATCACTACCCTGGTCTCATCAGGAACTCTCCTGACACTAAAACTTGACACTTTTAATGGCAATCCACTAACTTGGACAGATTGGGTACAGTTATTTGAGTCTGTCATTGACTCGAAGCCACTCAGCACTACAGAAAAGATGACGCACCTACAAACATTTCTCACTGGAAAAGCAAAGAGCCTAGTTAAGGGCTACGGTTGCAATGGTCGATGCTATCACCAATCTCTGGCCGACCTGAAGAAAAAGTATGGCAAGGCTAGCGTCATCGTAAATTCGTATTAAAAAAAACTTGCATCGTTTCCAAGCCCGTCAGCCCAGCGACCCAAAAGTATTGGCTATTTTAGCATTTTATAAACGACTAGGTGAATACTTTTACACGCCTGGAATACGAACACGACCTCAAATCAACAATGAAAACCCAAGTTGCAATACAGAAATTACTTATAGCCAACTAGTTGACTGGAGCAAACATTGTGCACAACATCAGATCGAATCTCCCTCCTTAGAGCAGTTCGCCGAATGGCTCTCTCTGACTGCTCAAACCTTCGAGAATTTAGAACCTTTTTCTCGAAACAAGCTGGGCAAAAATGACTCAACAAATCCGCGGAGCAATCTTTCACAATGTGGGAACAATCACTCTACTTTTGATTAAAATCACATTCAAGGAACATGCAGACAACTTCAAAATTCAACAAAGAACGTAGTCAACATCAAAGACAGTTCAAGAGTTGCAGAAATCAGCAGCAACAATTAGAAGACCAAAATGTTCCAAAAACCAGCAGAGCTTCAAAGTGTGTTCGAAGACGGCAACCAGAGAATATACATGTGCGAAAATTCAAAAACATGTCCGTTAAGCAGCGTAGGGACGCCATCTATCAACTCAAAGCCTGTTTCAATTGCCTGAAAATGGGACACTCTTCAAAGGAGTGCCCTTCTACGCAGAGCTGCAGAAGTTGTAACAAACGTCATCATACACACTTAAATGATGAGTCTAGTCAGTCAGCAAACTGAACACATTGCAGTACCGCTAGATCATCAGAACGTCCTTCACTCCTTCAGATACTCCCAAGGGAGTATCTTCCACTAGATAAAACGATTCCAAACATTTGGCACATTCCGCATCACCCTGTCACAAACCCTAACAAAGCAAAAATAAGAAAAGTTTTATGAACGCAGCATCAAAATATCGTAGTGTCTCATTAAATAACCAAATCATGCCAGGGCCTGACTTGATGGAAAACTTGACCGGTGTTATCTGCAGGTTCAGGCAGGAAAAAGTTGCGACATCTGCGGACATAGAAGGCATGTTTATGCAAGAAGAGGTTCGACCACAGGACAAGAAGTTTTTAAGATTTCTGTGGAAGGAATGCGAAAAGAGAATTTGCTTCCAATTTAGAAGGCACATTTTTGGAGCAGGGTGTTCAGCGATTCGTTGTAACTTCGCCTTACGACGAACAGCGGAGGACAACTGTCAGCAGTACCCTTCAGCAGCCAAGGCAGTCTTACGTTCCCTTGACATGGAGGACCTGTATCACGCAACAGACACAGTCGAAGAAGCAATTTCCGATTCCAAGGATCTGAAAAATTTACATTTGCTAGGAGGTTTCAATTTAACCAAGTGGTCTTCCAATTCACTTGAAACAATGAAGTCAATCCCTAAAGAAGACCAGAATCCTATCGATACAAAAGAGTCTAACATTCTGCCACCTATTCCAAAACTCGGAGAAAGAGACGAACAGCCATCAACAACTGATAACGAGAGAGTATTAGGAATACAGTGGTCTGTGTCTAGAGACTCCTTTGTTATAAACAGCGAAACATTTAAAAAAGTGGATCTAGAGAACCCCCCAGAGAAAAATTTTGAAGAGTGTTTCATCCATCTATGACCCAATTGGTTTATTGCGCCCTTCAGTGCGGTTAAGAACAATCATACAGGACGTCTGGCGGTTAGGAAAACAACGGGACAACCTGTTACCTAACAGTTTTGATGCAACCTTGAAGTCTCTTATGACAGAAATCAGAAACATTTCCAGCATCGAAATACCACGATTCCTGTTCGAGGAGAAAAAGACCCCTAAAAATCAACTCTTCATATCTTTTGGGACGCTTCTCTAAGTTTTTTGGCATATTTAAAAACAGATTATAAAGATTCAACTTGTTCAATCAATTTTATTATGGGACAAGCAAAAGTTGCCCCGATTCGAAAGCAAAGCATACCTAAAATAGAACTGGCAGCAGCTGTTATTGGAGTTTGGGTAGCCTTTTTCATAAAGCAACAACTCGATGTAACAATTAGCAAAACCACTTTTTGGTCGGATAGCGCAACGACCCTACAATGGATTTACAACTCCAAAGAAAGACAAAGTGTATGTAGCAAACAGAGTTGCCGAAATTCTTGAAACAACTTCACCATCAGACTGGCGTCATGTTCCAGGTGTATTGAATCCCGCCGACGACGGAACAATAGGGTTGAAATTAAACGAATTCAAACCGGAATATCGTTGGTTTAACGGGCCACTTTTCTTCGAAACATGACCCAACAAATTGGCCTCCGACAAACGTGCCAAATTACCCTTTTGCAGCTTCAATGGCTCTCTCAAGGGCAAACCAGCCACTGATTGACCCAAAACGGTTCTCAAGCTTTGAAAAACTTAAACGCGTTCTCGCATTTGTAATTTTGTTTAACAGCAACCTCAAAACTACAACGAACAGTTTCCACTTGACCATAAAGACGATCAATATGAGCAAAATTTATCTACTTAGGCAATCTCGAGAACTATCAATTGAGGGAGAGCTAGATTGTCTTCGCAAAGACCAAAACGTTCCAGCACACTCAAATTAAAAATTTCTTACCCTTCATTTCCGACGACGGAGTTATAAGAGCTAATGGACGTCTTGCCTATGCAAATCAACTGAAAGAAAACTTACAAACCCGAGTAATCCTAAGCGGCAAAGAACATATAATTTTTCTTATGCTTAGAGATATTCACAACCACAATGGACATTGAGGACTCGACCATTGCCGTTTCATTGTTCAGCAGTCATTTATTGTGATCAGCCTTCGCTCCACCTTTTGAACAATCATCAGCCGATGTTTCGATTGCAGTCGACAAAAAGCAGTAGCATTGCAACCTCAAATGGCACCCCTGCCAGACTTTAGAATTCCAAATACTGAAAACTATCTTTTCAAAAACGGGTGTAGATTTCTTTGATCCTTTCGCTATAAAAGCCAGCGCCAACTTGTATACAAAACGATACGCTTGCATCTTCACTTGCCTTACCACAAGAGCTGTTCATCTAGAACCAGCTTACCATTTAAGCACTGATTCTTTTATTCAAGCGATACTGAGGTTTACTGACCGTCGAGGAAACCCTCACCCCATTGTCTCTGATAATGGTAGAAACTCCGTTGGCACTTCTCGTGAACTCACTACAAAAGTAAACCAATTCGACCACCAGAAAATCAGTGACCGATTACTCAAAGAGACCATCGAATGGAAGTTCATCCCACCATACGCATCCCACTTCGGAGGAGCATGGGAAAGACTCGTGCAGTCCTCAAAACCAATTCCCTACTCAGTGATTGGCTCTCAAATGTTGACCGAAGAAACAGTTCACTCGTTCCTAACTCAAGTCGAAGAAATCCTGAACAGCAGGCCTGTAACTTACGTCCCAGACAAAGGTTTGTCTTATTAACCAATCACGCCTAACCATTTCCTTATGGGTCGACCTCAGAAACGTTTGCCGTCAAAATTGTCAATCACTAAAGATTACAACAAGGTCTGGAAGAAATGTATTACCCTTTTACATCAATTTTGGACACGACTCCTGCGCGAGTTCATACCCACAATGGCTAGGAGACCCAAATGGATAAAAGACCAGAAGCCTCTCGAAGTTGGTAGCCTTGTATGGATATTGGAAGACATGACTCCACGGGATATTTGGCCCGTCGGTATTGTGGAAAAGTTGTCTCACAGCAATGATGGAAAAGTTAGATCTTGCGAAATCAGAACTGGGTTCGGGAAACAAACAAGACCAATAAACAAGTTGGCACTAGTAATTGACGACTAAGAAACGGATCACAACGTCGAAACAGGACACAAATTTAATAAACAGTAACCACATTCACAACTTTTAACCCTTTAGGTTTTGACTACAGCGCCAAAACGAGAGGGACTGTAATGAACTCATAATGAACTTGACTTTTGAGCAGTCAGAGCCATAATTTGTAAATAGAACGTGCAAAAATAAGTAAGACCAAGATAACACACAGAGACCATATGAATTGATGATTAAAAACTTTAAGCAGAGTTATAGATGTAGTTGATGACAGAGCGATTTTCGTTACCGAAACCGGTTAGCCTAAAAATTTTGTAAGTACATCTCAGAACAATTTTCACCCTATATGAAAGGACAGTTGAAAAAAAGCTGCTGATAATGAACTGCAGATTAGAAAACTAGATTAGAAAAAGGATTAGATTAATAATGCTGTTCAGCTGCGATTAAGCAGAAATAATTACTATGAAATTGATTAGTTTAATTAAGAAACTATTAAACATAACCAACTAACGTCGAGTGAATTGCTCTCAAGCAACCGGTGAACGGTTGGCTTGGATACTACTTAGCTGGCGCTGAGACGAAAAATCGGTCAAGCGAAATATCGCATAAAAAGAACAGGACTAATATAATGGCCATGTTCCAGGTTCTTTCTACCGGTACAATGCATAAGTGGGGCGGGACAAAAAGTTATTAATTTTGAAAGTTTGACACCCATAATTAATAATAAATTAATTTATTTTAAAAAATTTCAGTTTTATTTGAATCTGTTTAAATTTTGAAGCAATCGAAATGAAGTAGTTGAGTAGAATGTTTGTACTCACACGCATACACTCTCTCGAGCCTTCTTAACTTTATCAAAAAAGTGAAAGTAAGTAACCTGAGAAGGACTGGTTGGAATCCAGAGGAGAGTACTGAGCTGAGGACTATGAGCCAGTTGACGAATGTGGCTCCAGAGTATACGGAGAGATTACCTCCAAATATAAGAGGAGGCTGTGCTAGCACTATCTCTCCTGTCAGCACCACAGATGCACACAACAGTTCTGAAAGGAAAGGACCATTCTGAGAAATTAAACTTCAATTAAGGTTTATTATCTCAATATTTAGTTAACTTCAATGGCCATCAATGGTCTGTGGTTAAAATGTTACATTACTATAGAAGGGGGAAAATTACACAGAGTGTTAACATAGCTTTCTAATTTGAAAACTTTACCACGCTAAACTTACTGCTATCTCTTCAGAAATTCAAAACAATAGCCATATTTGTTCAAAATTTCAATTTACGCAAGACAAAAAATTGAAGAATGGGAAACCGAGAAAAGAGAAATTTGTGTGGCACCCAGGAGTGTAGTTCCGGTTTTCCAATTTCGTCAAATTTATTTCCGTCCGTATATCTTTCAAAAATTTTTGAATAAATTGAATAATGCATTTTTACAGTTGTTGTCTAAGAAATCAGCAATTCAGTATTTCGCATTTACTTTTTGGTCTGTATTCACTTCAAAATTGTCAAAAAAAGTAAAACATGCATCTTCAACACAGAAGTAATTTTCCCGCCTGTGTCCTTAGACCAAATTTTCGAATAATAAACTGTATTTGCCGCTGATTATATCGATGCACACTGGCAGTAAGAGAAAATCATGGTCCAGGGACAGGAAAGGTGAAAGAAAAGCCTTTAAGGCCTGCTCTGGGAACTTAAATGCTTCAACGATCGATTCAATCTTGTTTCTCTGACTTGTACACCGTTATTTTTTCTTTTTGTCCGATTTGCTCGCTGTTAAGAAGAATTCAAAGTTTGACTATGTATATTTTTGAATATAGCCAGCAGATTGTCGGAAAATAGCCCCGATAGACGCTTGTGGCTTTTCATGAATTGAAACAACTAAAGAAAAAAAGATCAATTGACCACCAGTCCTTTATTAGACCACTAGACTGTTTGGCTAGACTTGGACTGTCAATTTTATGAGACACAAATGCTCTATAAGGAAAAAGCCCCAATGGAGCTTTTTCAAAACTAACATTGACCTTTAACTAGTAAATGTTCATAAAATTCAAAGTTCATTCAGCGAGTTCAGAAGTCATTTTTTAAATCAGGTAATCACGCAATTGACCTAAACGCAGAACAAATAAAGTCACGCACACAAGTTTTAACTGCAAAGCAGTAGAAATCAGAAATTGAAAAGGTCAATTCCAAGAAGTCAGGTCGCACAAATCATCGATTGCTCTTGAACGACTAGTGGGAGCTCTAATCAATTGCAGCCTGCTTCAGTCGGGGGGGGGGGGAGCCTAAATGGGACTAAGAAGTTCTATAGTGGGCTTCAAATAACCACATTAGAGGTTAACAGATACCACTATTAAGATTTAAAGTAAAAAATGGCACCAGTTTCGGCGCACTTTTCATTTGACTTTTAGTATTAAATTGCCGCCATATGTGTTCAGCTGCTTGAAATTGTGATTGAGAGGGAATTTTAGATCAAGCGAAAATTTTGCATAAAAGACACACACGTTTACTTGCTTAAGAGCAATTAAACTTCAAGAGCAATTAAACATAGCAGGACAAGTCTTGACGTACAGTTCAAAGAATTTTCATTGACTAAACAAAAGACTAGACCTAGAACGGACTATGAGTAAATTGGGAAAACCGTTTCCAAAAAGACCAGATCAAGAAAATCGAGGTTAAAATGCCGCATGTGACCAAAAAATCACTGGCGAATTTTTGTTCAAACACAGTTTATTCACATTACTTTAAAATATGAGAAAATTTTCAAGCCGCAAAATCACTCGCTTTTTCGCTCCACTTCCTGTTTCGGCGTGACCAAAATCACTACTCCAATTTGACTTCAAAAATTATGAAAATGTGTGAACAGATCTTAAAAAAAGACAGCGCCCCAATACAATTCAAATTCTTTGAACTGTAAAAAAAAAAGTAGGAGCGCAATAATAGCCGGCTGAGAAGCGGAGGCGGCTATTAACAAGTACAGATTCGTTATAGTTGAAAGTGAGATGCATTAGGAATGAAAGACAAGATGAAGGTGAAAAGTATCTTACCTAATGATCCAAATATTTCTCCAAATACGATCATTGATGTAACTCCGGTGACGATGATTTTTAGTTTATGGAATGCGAACATGTCAGCCGGGGGAATGTACTTGAGAGAGTAGAGGTAAGCCAGGTTAAATACAACTCCTGAAATAAATACCACAATCCATTTTGCTTTATAAGAATTGAAAATTATAAGAAAAATACAAATGGATAAACTTAACTTTTTTAATCATACTCTACACATGATAATTTGAAGCTTAGGATATCATTGTATTCTATTTTTATGGAACAGATCGATATTTTAATGTCGCGACAACTTGTATCGTAATGTTAGATAATACGCTCTTTCAAAATTCTATCGACAATAATATTTCTTCTCTACTCAATTGATTTAATTACAATTTGACAGAAACTTCAGTCACACGGTTATTGAACAAATTCATGGACGCGTCCCAATATCTACAGTCAGAAAACAACTTAAGAGTGATACCGTATGGAGCTTACACCGCGTGCATACCCTATAGTATTTATCAAAATTACAAAATGACCAAAATTACAAAAAAAAGAGACAAGCAATGCATTATTTCTAAAAAGATTACAAACAAATTATAAATTCTATAAATGGCCATTAGATTGTAGTTAACAATGGCCATTAGAAAAGTTCACAAATTTTCGCATTCAGCTGAAAACAATTTTTCAATCATTTAAACTTGTGAAACATTTGAAATGTCACTTAAAATAAAAAAAAACAAAACCAGTTGAGCACATGCACCCCCCCCCCCCCCACTAAGCAGGGTCGGAACAACGAACAAATATAAATTATGGCCACCTTCTTACCTAGGAATCCAGTGAGTACTGTGGCCATGAGTGGTTTGGAGTTTCCTTTGGAGAATATGGAGAAGTTGCGACTCCTGAATTTGACATAAGACACTGCCATCAAGTGTAGAATACACCTCACAAACAGGAACTCCATCGGTGAAATTGTAGAGTACTGAAACACCCATACCGTATTATTCACAATATCATCAAACACAAACTTTTGTCCGAAGGAAAAGTTTTTTCTAATATTCATGTGCAAACAAACTGGCGCTTTTTGTACTCAAAGATTTGCTTCGAGTGACAAAACGCAGTTGGCTATACACATATCTAAATTTTAGATAGCTACATTCAATCGGGCAAGATTGGAGAGATTAATAGGTCTTCGAGTACTCAGAACTAGCTGTAGAGCTGGGTTTATTATGCCATCGCGGTAGTTTTACAGTAGAGCTTCAGGCAAATGTTTTCAACCTCAAAAGAAGTCAGCTGAATTTAGACGAATCAAACCCAAAAATGGCTGAGAAAAATAGTTGACTATTGACTGAACACTTTGCTGTAGAAATGCAAAACTTAAAGACTTTGATCAATATAGACACCAAAAGCAGGACGATTTGAGTTCAGTAAAGAAAGCATTGATTCCTACTTCAAAGTAAAATCAGAGATTTTTAATTTTCATATAGAAACAAAGAGGACAAATGGACGGGGTCAAAAGACTCACTTAAAATTACCCATAATTCACACAACAGAAAATCGCGATCGCGCAAACAAGTTACTTTTAAATTAAAAATTATTCTATTTAACAAATTGCTTCTATCCGACATATTATCCTAATAGAGACCAGAGACATATTTCACAATCTCTGAACTAAGTACCTCTGAATGAACTATGGAAACTGCTAATTAATTTGGCTGAGGTTTTTATGAATGTTAGGTTGCATAATTAAAACTTTTTCTGGAACAGCGAAAACTTCGCTCGAAGTTCATTCTAGGTTCTTCAGTATACAGTTGCTTGCCAAACTCCAAACAAATTGAAACATTTAACATCTCGAAAATCACTCCGCAAAACAAGTCGAATGCAAGGAAACATTTGAAAATCGATATGATAAGCAACAAAAATAATTTTAAAATGGATGACCGGAAAACATCTGATTAAAATTACTGGCTCTGAGTCAGAGAACTCGGAGCAAGTGAAATGTTGCAATGAAATTTGGAAGAGCTTAAACTCTTCTAATTCAGCAAGTAAAGAACAATATATAGAATGCATACTTATCAAGTAAAACACCATTTCAATAATGACTACTATAACAATAATAATAATACCGACTCACCTTTTTCGAAATCATAGTTGCAAGTACAAAAGCGAGTCCGTCCAGAATACATATTGTGTCTCCGATAGCCGTCTGTGACACGAGGCGGAACGAGTGGGTGGAAGAGGTGGAGGAAAGACCTCCTTCCGAGGTGGAAGCCAGAATGCTGCCAAGCGAGGTGGGAATGGTAATGCCCAGGAATCCGCTGCTCTTTCCCGAGGATATTCCACTGATACCACTCACGTGATGGTACTTGGCGTCAATTTTGATCACGCGTCACCTCTTTACACACTTTTGTTAATCAGAAACTTATCGTCGCTTAGAGATACGTTCTGGAATCAAGAATCAAGAAGGAGGTTGTTCCCTCAGAGAAATTTGCTGTGTCCGTTTATGGCAAGATTTTCTAAGTATCAATTCAAATCTTCTAGATCTAATTGCCAAAAATTACAGGTTGTTGGTTACAAATATTTACAAATTGGCACTGATCAGATCACGCTGAGCACTGTTGAAGGCTTTGGTCCGTTCCAACAAAATGAAAAGTTTTCGATCACCCAACTGCGGAGAAAATATGTACAGAAAAATGAATGTTGTGGACTACGCACACAATTGTCAAACGAAATACGAAACGAGCAAAATCTTGGATTTTTAGCCAACAACCATTGCCACCTGAAACGTAACCAAAACATAAAGGATTAACGTCTCAAGGATTGCTCTCGAACTGAAGGCGGAAGCTTGGTTCCACTGGGCGGGGGTTCCAATTGTCGAATGATTCAGCCCCGGGGCTTCAGCTGTTTAAAAAATAAGCATGAGAAAGCAAATTAAATACAAAAATCAAGCCTGAAGAAATCACTCAAAGTCAAATCGATCAAGCAGAATTGTGTAAGAATTCCAGAAAACGTTCAAGACGTTTTCTGGAATTCTTAAAACCAACTGCTGGTTGATAAAATACAAGAGTAAAAAAGAAAACTTTCTCAAAAACAACAGAGAATAAAAACTGCTCAGAAACTATTAGGCAACCACAGATAATTAGACAATTCAACGAGAAATTAAATGTCACCAAAATTGTAATTAGTCGGTCACTAAAACATGCCTAAGCATAATAAGTGTGTACAACATTCCCAAAAAAAGCAATAAAACAGACTATAAATTAAGAAAACACCGGAAAATAGCTGAGATAGACGCTTGTGGCCTTCCATGAATTGAAAAAACTAAAAAAATAAGATAGAAAGATTGACCACCAGTCCTTTAATAGACCACTAGACATTTTGGTTAGATTCGGACTGTCATTTTTATGAGACACAAACGCTCTATAAGGAAAAATACCTAATGGAGCTTTTTCAAAATTAATATTCGAAATCAAAAATTCAAGACGTTAATACTCAAGAATTAGGGCATAAACGTTTGGCACTACTTAGATGCACACTATTGACCTTTAACTAGTAAAGGTTCATAAAAATTAAAGTTCATTAAGCGAGTTCAGAAGTCATTTCTTGAGTGAGTAAGTCACTCAATTGACCTAAAACGAGAACAAATGACGTCACCCACAGTTAACTGCAAAGTAGTAGAAATCACTGAAACTGAAGTCAATTCCAAGAAGTCAGTTATCAAAAACATCGATGGAGACAACAAATTTAAAAACATAGCAGGACAAGTTCTGAAATACAGTTCGAAGAACTGCATTAATTAATGACCTTAAAATCATTTACTCAGCTTTAAAAGAAAAATGAGAGCTGTTAGTAATGAGAATAAGCAATAAAACAACACAAGAACAACAAAAACAAGCAAGAATAAAAAATCAACTTTTATTTTTTGAAAAAATTGAAATCAAAATAACTGCTATGAATTCAAACTGCCAACTAAATTCCTCTATTTCTCATTAGCAACCTGTCATTATATGTCGATGACTCCTCTCACTAATATTAAATGATAAGACAAAAATAACCAAAAATCGCAATGACCAAAACTCTGAAACTTTTTGAAAACACCTAGTATAAAAGTCACAAAACGCAACAGCTACTGAAGGAAACAATTACATCAATTAATTTTTCCTCAATGACCACCGTCATTATTGAGATTAAGTGAAAAGAAAGCATTAAGTAAAACGAATACTAACAAAACTAAAAAAATCGCTAAGACTTTTTTTAATAAAAAGGAACAAGCGTATAAGTCACAAAAAGCAATAGCTATGAACTGATAAAACTTTCTTTAATCGAGGCGTTTTTTGCAACCAATGAAACCTGTCGATAATGAAATTAAGCGTTAAGATGACAAAGTTGAAAAGAAAAACACGCAAAACCCAAAAAATTCGATAATTATCAATGAAAACAATTAGTGTCAAAGTCATAGAAAGCACTAGCTTTGAACAACATAGCCGGCAGATTGCCGGAATAGCTGTGAAAGAACAGACCTGCGGGCCATATAATAGAGATAGAAACAGCCACAGATCTAAATTGAAAAAAAATTGACGCCACTCAAAAAAACTAGGCCAAAAAACATTCAGCGATAAATTAATAAAGCTTGTTAAAATTCATTCCACAGAAGCCTCTTATTATGTACCTTTACTGCACATATGAGTTCCTTTGACCTTAAACATTCAAATTAAACTTAAGTTTTAAAGTGCAAAAGTCATTTTATTGAGTGAGGTAAGTCACGTATGATCAAAATCTAATCACGCAAATAACCTAAAAACTTTTGCTGAAGCGAGTGATAAATGACGTCACGCGCGCAAATGCCGTTAGTGAGAGGAAGAAGTCATTCAGAAAATTTGACTTTTTCAGCTTTGCTGTGTGAACAAATGTAAAACGAAAAGAGCGTCAGACGACGAAACAAAAAAAAACCAAGAGCACCGCAATATAGCTACGCTCAGCTTACAGCTTCGCAGCTATAAAAAACAATTAAATCGATAAACTCAATTTCTGCTAGCAGCATCAGAGACCTGTCCCAATGAGACTAAATAATAAGACATCAAAAAATACAATAAAACTCACAGAACTCAAAAACTCACTCAAAATTTTTGAGAAAAAGTAGTGTCAGAGCCATGGAAAACACAAGCTATTATCTGAAACCATTAAAAAGTTCTTTTGATGCCTTATAAGCAACCAATTAGACCTGTAATTTATCATACTATGTGATAAGACAACAGATAATCCTAAAAAAGGGGGCTAAATGTAAAATTCAATAATATTTTATGACAACAAATAGTGGCAAAGTCATAAAAAGTTTTAGCTGCCCTTAAATGAATTCAAGCAAAAGCGAATAGGCACAATTACCACAACACATATTTACCGAATTAAAAGCACCGAGGGAGAGGAAACTCTGAAAACAGAAGTCAAATTGACGCAACACCAATTTTTCGCCACTTTTAAAGGTATTTTGAAAACGTCACACATCAAACCTGCTCGATTCTTCTTTGAATTGTAAAAAACCACGATGTCCCCAATAATAGCTGCTATCGCTCCGCGGCAATTATTATCCTTTAATTAACGCAACTGCTCTTATTAGTGTTATTCATATTAGTCTACTGAAAACAAACCGCTTGGAATATCAGCATGTGAACACAAGTTTTCGTTTGCATAAAGAAGATTATTTTAGAAAATCAGTTTCTCGCTCTCTCAGAAACTCCCTATGAAGCAAAAATGACTCTCTTTTCACATTAGTTCGACAGTATAACCACAACGTTCATTCAGAATTTTTTTTTGTTTCAATTGGTTTCCACCAACAATATGGATTAAAAAGCAATGTTTTCAATGTCAATTGCAAATAAAATCTAATAAGAAAACAAAATTTTGAGTCGAATTGAATGGGTCACATTTCTTGTCAATTTTTCCTGAAACAAGCGAGTAACATCCTAATATAGCAATGATAAAGTTTTTGTTGTAGCAAATTTTAGGTATACAATAGCGTAGATAATGCAAACTATGTTATGATAGGAAAGCAGACAACGCAAAAGAAACGTGCGGCAAGAAACATTTGTGAGAGCGTAAGTGCAAACATCAGAGAAGATTTCGAGACTCAAGTTCTTAATCTCAGCTCTTCAATTTTTTTTTTCAATTAATCAATTTGATTATAAGTTTGCTCTACAAGGATTTTTGCTTTTCGTTAAAAAAAACCCGAATTATTTACAATGTTTCAATTGGCTCGATAGGTGCAGGCCAGAACTTAATGTCCGTCGGGCTTTAACTGTCTGTACCGTTTTTGAGGACGAAGTCAAAACGTGTCAGAAGAAATATTGGTCAAGCAAAACAGGCTAAATTACTAACTACAACCTACGTTTGAGAGCAATTAAGAAACATAAACCGACAAATATCGGAAGAATTGCTCTTGAACGACAGGCGAGGCTATTTAATTCATGGTCTTTTTATAGATCAAATTTTCTTTATGGGTGCATAAAACCTCGACCCCACCGGGACCCAAACCACTGAACTCCCGATCCATGGCCACACGCACTAACCACTGCGCTGCGAGTCACTTAATTTTTCTGTGCTGCAAACGATTTTATTAGCAACAAGCTTTGCTTCGGAGCACTAAAGATCACTCAAAAATGATGAACAAAAGCGTGAAAAAGTCACTTGCGAAGTCAAAGAATGTTCTGGAAGAAAAGCCCAAAATTGTCAAGCGAAAAAATTGAACAAAAGAAGACACACGTTTACAATAATTGCTATGAACTGCTTTCAAGAGCAATTAAAAAGAAAACCGATCAAACAGCTTCATAACATATACTCTTAACTTCTTGAAGACAAATCAGTGTTCCTTCATATCACAAATGAGTCAAAGTTGGATTGTTCACATCATATTAGGAAATCAAATCTCATTTCAGAAAAAACGCAGACATAAAGCGAAGATCGACCCAGAGGAAATGCAGAGGATATTTTTTATTAATAGCATTTTTTAACAAAAGCCATAGATTGCATATGGCAGCCGAACTAGGCATAAGCCATTGACAAAAATTGCGATAGCTGACGACATAGATACAATTCATTCACTTCGAAATACACAGATTCTTCGAAAAGTGCAAAAAAATGGAGGAGCGGCACTAACGGAAAAGTTCCAAAATCTTATGAAACTCTACGCTTGACGAGTTGATTCTAGTTACGTTGTTCACAACGAACCCTTGTCAACAACGTAACAGGAATCAACTCGTCAAGCGTAGAATTTCAAAAGATTTTGGAACTTTTCCGTTAGTACCGCTGCCCTCTCACCCTTTAGTTGGTGCATATTATTTTCAACCCCAAACACACGTACACAAAATTTTACATAAGATATTACTATGTAAGGGCACGCCCTCTGAAACTGGGGGGTGCATAACTTAATTGGAGGCATGAATTGAAAAGTTCCAAGATTTTTTGAATTTCACTTTTTCCGAGGAGTAACGGAGGATTAAATCTTCCATTGCTTTGTACGCAGTTTTTTTTCGTAAATTTTGCTTCAGTTTTAATTAATTTTTCTGCTAAAAATTTAATAAAATTGTTATAAAATTGTTAATAACATTAGTCTCATTGGTCTTACATTTAAAGAAAAGAAAGAGTCGATGAACTGTCTGAACAAACTGTCTCCGCTTAAATTTTGGTAAATTTTCCAAATTTTACCATTTTCCCTTTTCATGAAAAATGGCATCAAATATGCTCAATTGACCAAATTTATCCAGTTTGATCGGTAGCGGAGACATAAACAATTCTTTGCTGAATCGAACTTAGGGCCTAGTAAAGCTCTTTGAGAGCTGCTCATAGATGTAATGATTCAAACTGGCAAAATGACAAATAGCTCAAACTGGGTGTTATATAAATTAGAAAAAGCACAAAAACCCCTATACGTACAAACATCGTTAATTCATGTGATGAAAACCATTCTGGCCAAGACAGTTTGAAATAAAACTTAAGAATTTCGCTCTTAACCGAAAATGTTTCACACCTACTTAAAATATTACAAGAACAAATCCTTTTATTTTCTCTCTCTCTCTCTCTCTCTCTCTCGCGCGCGCGCTCTCTCTTTCTGCTTTTACCTTTTGTTCGGCAGATCGATCTAAACAGTTGTTTTCACAAGGTGCATTGATTTTTACATCCTGTTTCACAACCATTTGATCGATCGAGAAAACAGATTACAATAATTCCTCTTCAAAACGTAAAAAAATGGCATGCAAATTCAAGAGTCCACTTTCTCCAAATCTTATCTGAACCTTCAGTCTGATTTAATTTTTACGTTGATGATATGCAGTCAAAACCGAGTGTTAACAAAAAGATAGAAAAAAATGAGATATCTATAAACCATAAACCTTCATAGTGCGTGAATATCGCATGCTGCACTCGCAGTCATTTAACAGGGACAAAACAATTTATTGCAAACTTTGCCAGCAGAACAAATAACTACAAAGTGCATAACCAAAAAGTTAAATGAAAACTTGAGAAAAATAAGAAAAACAAAACAGATGTGACTACCACCTGAATTGCCCTCGATCGAAACGACAAGCAAAGGGTTGGCTCGTTTGTAGATAATTTAAGGATAGGGAGTCTGGCGTAACCGTCTACTAGAAAACGTTCATGCAAAAATTCTGCATTAAAAAGACACCGACAAACACTTGCAATAATTGCTTTGAATTTTGTTTGAGAACAATCAACAATTCAGTTTTGCGTAATATCATTCATAAATCAAAGTTGGATTGTTCGCATCATGTCAAACTTTATCAAAAATACAAGCAAAGTTGGAGTACCTCTACGCAAGCAAGGACACAATCTTTTTATTAAACCATTTCGCAATATAATAAGCTATAAAATTAGAAATGTAACCAAAATATGTAACCAAAAATCATTTCAATACAAACTTGGAGAAGAAATCCGAATAGCCAAAATAATTCTGTAGAAAAATGACAAACTCCCTGAGTGACGATACAATTGGTCACGTTGTACCTGATCAAACATGTCCAAAAACACTGCAATGAAACAGACCAGTTCCGTTTATCAAATTTATGAACTGGTGAAAATATCAAATAGTACAAAAACTCGAAGCAATCAAACCAACGCTTCGACGGACAAAGAGGGATATCAGATACATTTCACAAAAAAATTGAACCAAATGAGGGCAAAGAAAAAACAAAAGAAACAAATCTGTTAAAAAAAATTGAAAAGGATCATAAATGTTAAAAACTGCTTAGCAATTTTTCTAACCAACTCCTTATCTTTTAGCTCATCGACAAATACCTATGTACAGCAAAATAGACAACATTACTGCGGCCAAAAGCTATAAAATTACTGTTCACCTTTGAAATCAGTTTACCACATACAATAGCTAAATTTTGACGCCAGTTTTTTAACTCAATTAAAAGTAATTGAGATACCAAATAGCCTGCAAACAAAGGCCATACAACATTCTGTCAGCCATTTAGCAGCATCACATCAAATTATACCAATCCTCCCAAACAGCACACTCTGTTACCCAGGATTCACGAAATAAGAAATACAAAGTCATTTAAAGAACATTTGGGACAATTAAACTCAAATCAGTATTGCGTAATGTCATGCAAAACTCAAAGTTGGATTGTTCACATCACTTTCTGAAATCAAAAATCTGCTTCTAATGCAAAACCTAGTTACATGAGAACAACCAGCAAAACTAACAATCAGTCAGTTTCGAAATAGCACAATTACATTCCTAGCAAAAACGAACCATTGGTTCTCAGAAATGAGAAGTTTTGAACAAGAGCAACAAAATTAAGCCGCTGCAAGGACATCAGAAATGGCAAACACAACTTGGTTGATCCAAATAAAGTTTTCACTCACAAAAAATGCCCTTTATGCGGAAATAGAATTTATGCATTCTGATATCAGCATCTCTCATACAGATCGGACGGGACAACTTTTCCTCACAATCCAAAAAACTATGCAGATTTTGGCGAAATTTCAAAAATTTCAAGATGCACTCCAAGCGGTGATGACTGATTCGCGCATAGTGAACAAATCTGAGCAGTGTAACTTAGGAAACATAGTGAACACCACTGAAAATAGAGGCAACAAATCTATGAAAATAATTGAAACGGCTGAAAGATGTTAAAGAGTTCTTAGTAAACATTTTAACCAAATCCCTACCTTTTTAGCTCATCGACACATACCTATGTACAGCAAAATTGATAACATTACTGCGACGATAAGACAAATATTTGCTGTTCAACATTGAGAATCAGTTTACCACGAACAATACCTAAATTTTGACGGCAGTTTTTTAACTCTTGCGAGTTCAATTTGGAACGTAAATTTTTCAAACGTAAGGACAAAATGATTAAGATACAAAATAGCATGTAAACTGGTGACATACAACATGCTGTACCCACTGCAATTTAGCAGGATTACAGCAACATAATCCAAACCTCCCACGTAGCACACTTGGTTACCCAGATGAAACTTGAGACATTTGAAGTCAAGTCAACATTGCGTAATATCAAGAATATCTCAAAGTTGGATTGTTCACATCGCATTCAGAAATCTAAAATCTGCTTCTATTGCAAAAACTACATACGAGCATAACCAGCAATACTAACGATCAGTCCGTTTCAAGATGACGGGCATTCGTTGCAAAAACGGACTATTTGTTCTAAGTCTTGAACAAGAGCAACAAAATTAACCGGCTGCAAGTAAATGAAAATAGCAAGAGACTTTGTTAATCCAAACGAATTCAAAAAGAATTAGCCCTTGATGTGGAACTAGAACTTATGTAATTTGATATCAGCATCTGTGAAACCAATCGGAAGGAACAAATCTTCCTCAGAAATTTTCCTCACATGCTGTACCCCCAGCCCTATAGCAGCATCATAGCAACTCATTCCAAACCGCCCAAGCAGCACACTTGATTACCCAGAGTTCAGAACATAAGAAACAGTATTTGAGACCGTTAAAGAAATCACTATGGCGTAATGTCATGCATAACTCAAAGTTGAATTGTTCACATCACTCACAGAAATCAAAAATCAGCTTCTAATGCAAAACCTAGTTACGTGAGCATAGCTAGCAGTACTAAAAATCAGTGAGTTTCGAAACAAAAAACTAACCATTTGTTCTCAGAAATCAGAACTCTCGAACAAGTACAACAAAGTTAAGCGGCTGCAAGGGCATCAAAAATCGCAAACACAACTTATTTAATAGAACTAATGTTTCCATTCACAAATAATTAGCCCTTTATGTGCAAATAGAATTATGCAATTTGATAAGAGCATCTCTGAAACCCATCGGAAATTAAGAAACTTTTCCACACAATAAGAAAAATTTGCAGATTTGGGTAAAATTTATTATAAGATTTTAGGTTTCCTTTCGCAAACGGTGATAATTTATTTTTGCATAGTTATCACAGCTGATCAGTATGACTAAAAGAACATAATTACCGCATCTGAAACTAAAAGAAAACAAATATATTAAAAAAAATTGAAAAGGCTGAACAAAGTTTAAATGCTTAGCACATTTTCTAACCAAAACCCTAATTTTAGCTCATTGGCACGTACCTATTTTGCAGTAGCAAATTTTCTGACCAAATTCCTAATTTTAGCTCATCGGCACTTTAATCATCGGCTTTGTTACCAACATCACTGCGACCATAAACTAAAAAACTCCTCTTCAAGTTTGAAATCAGTTTACCATAAAGTATAGCTAAATTTTGACGCCAGTTTTGACTCTGGCGAGCTCAATTCGGAACCGAAAAACTGCAAAGTAACAAAGCAATTGAGACACAAAATAGCTTGTACACAGAGCATACAAAAAATCTGTATCCCCAGCCAATAAGCAGCATCACAGCAACTTGTTCCGATCCTCCCAATTACCAAACTCTGTTATTTACAGGTCAAGAAATAAGAAAATTAAAGTCATTTAAAGGAAATTTGGGACATTTAAACTCAAATCAGTGTTGCGTAATGTCATGCATAACTCAAAGTTGGATTGTTCACATCACTTTCAGAAATCAAAAATCTGCTCCTAAGGCAAAACCTAGTTACGTGAGCATAAACAGCAACTCTAACAATCAGAACAATCAGGAGTTTCAAAATAGAACAAGGCAGAAACGAACCAATTGTTCTCAGAAATCAGAAATCCCGAACACGAGCAACAAAAATGAGCGGTTGCAAGGACATCAAAAATCGCAAACGCAACTTGGTTAACCTAACTAAAGTTTTCATTAACAAAAAATTAGCTCTTGTGAATTTATATATTTTGATGTCAGCATCTCTGAAATCCATCGTACAGAAAAATTTTCCTCACAATTAGCAGATTATGACAAATTATGGCGATTTGAGTAAAGTTTCAAAAATTTTATCATGGAAATGATTTGGGACTTTCACAATGTAACTCGTTTCATATCCCCCACATTATACGACCATAATTTTAATTCCTTCTTGCCTCGAACAAAGAAATTCAGGAACATTGTTTAATGCAAAAAACGTCATCAGGTCACCAATAAGGGGTTCCCTCCACATTGACTAGGGGCCCTGAGATATTTGACAGTAGATCAAACCATTACCTTTTACGAAAGCACCGCAGAAATTGTTGCTTGCGTTTTCCTTGTTTGTAAAAGAAATAAGAAGAGCTACAAGGCTCTGAAAAGGTATCAAAAAACTTTTCAACTAGATGGACAAACTTTTGTATGAACTGGTCTTAAGTTGATACATTTTCGAATATGGATTTTTTGCAGTCTGTTATGAGACATTGTATTCACTATAATAAAGAACTCGATGAATAATTGTTTTGCATAATGGCTTTTTTAGCATCAAAAGGTGGGCGTCTAGCTTTTTTAGCATCAAAAGGTAGGCAAATTGCAACTTTCGAACTGAAACACTACTAAAAGCGATTGTGTTTTCTTTCTCTGCCGTCACCAGTTGCATAACGATATATCCACAACGTGCGTGAAAACAATCACCAGCACAAACCAGATTTATAATAAACAAAAAATTGGAACCTTTTTGACAACTTCTCAACATTTGTGTCTTAAAAAATAATTCCTTTGGTGAAGCACGCTTGAAGACAACTTGAAGTTAAACAACTAGAAGGATACATTTGGCATAGTTTTTCAAACCTCTCCAAGACAAATAAGCGATTCGTCATTTCATGCGTCAACATTCACATCATATTAGGAAATCAAATCTCAGAAAAACTGCAAAGACATGAAGCCAAGATAGGCCCATGAAATACAGAGGCCATTTTTATATTAATAGCACAAATGAGGAGCTATTGACATGAAAAACGTCAGGGCTGAAAACAAAATTTAGTTAATTAATTTAATTAACACTAAGAAGGAGATAGCTCTTGGGAAGAGATATGTTGAGAATCCGACAAGTTAATCTACCAAAAAAATTAATGTTCAATTCAAAAATTCTCAAAATAAATATTAAAGCAGTTTATGCAATATGATCACCACTCAACTCTATAAATCGATCGATAAAGAAGTATTCATTGTTACTCTCCATAGCACCTTCTCAAATAAAATTACAACAGTTATAGAACCGGACAGTTATACTGTGGTTTTTCAGAACTATGTTCACACCAGGTAAAGGAAACTGAAATTGTTCCTGAGAGATAAAGAGGAAAATCAGATAAAGACAGAAAACAACTGAGACGTTGTTTCCTTCGAACTGAATCGATCGAATTTCTAACAGTTGCCATATTCAGATACAAATGAATTGTTTGCTATAAATCATTAAAACGCAAAAAGCACATTACTTTGTACACACATGCTTCCTTAATTTGTTTGACCATTAATTTTATCCAAAAAGATTGACTGATAGGAGAGGAAAGGCTGTGTTATCTCGAATGAAGACTTTGAAATTTGTAGAATCGGATTCCGACAGGTGTTGTGATCCTGAGAGTGCAACGTGTTAGCTTGTCTGCTATGTCTCTGTTGAAACTTGATTGATATCCCTTTGACCGTGCCACTAATCCACCCTGAAACCAAAAAGGAGGCTCGGTAAATGTTCTGACCACGCTTATCCACTATTTTGGCTGAATTGTCTACCAAATGATGAAGAGATAGAAAACTTTCAAAAAATCTCACAGATTGATCAGAAATAATTGATGTAAGAATTTAAAAATTTGCTTCCACCTCAAATCACTAAGAAAAGTAAATGAGGCCACATTAGTGTCCCGATGAGACCTAGCGTTATTAAGACAACGAGACAACACAAACAAAAAAACAAATAGCAGCAACAAACATTCACATCCAAAATTCAATGTCTTTCTTTCAAAAAAAAATACATAATAGCAAAGTCAAAATAGCGTCAAGTAAAACCTAAAGGAAACAAATTGGTTTGTTATTCACCAGAAAAAAACATGGAAGCAGTCCCTGATGACGCTCAGTAACAAGTAAACAAAAATGAACAAAAACTACAAAGTTTAAAAACACGTTTGTTTTTTTGAAAACATAATTTCAAATAATCAAAACCATAAGATATCAATTGAAATATTTATATAAGTTTATGCTCATTTATACGTCAATATGACGACATTGTGGCCTGTAATTATCCGGAATATGGCGTACGTCCGCAAAAACAAACAAATTCGGACGAGAAAAACAAAAATTCCACAAAATTTAGCAAGAAAACTGTGTCGAAGCGGGTAAAACCATAATACATTCTGTACAACTTAAAACATAACAAAAAATCAGTGTTAAAACAAGACATGGTTAAAAAACAATCATGCTTTTCAACAATTGATTTCCAAGACATAAAAGCTGTCAACTGAAATCATTAAATTAGGTAACAAGTAGAGAAAAAGTACAGAAAAATCAGATATAAAAACCACGTCTATATAATTTTTTCTAACACATTTGATTTTGAACTAATGAAAAACTTGAGCTATCAACTAAAAACAGTAAACAGGTTCCTTTGCTAATCAATAGAAGCCTCTAATACGTGCAATTAACCTGAAACATTCTTACAACCACAAAAATTAACAATTAAAGACAACAATTTCCAAAAAAAAACTAAAGTTAATGTGATAAGACAAGAAAACGAATCTCAAAGTCGAAACCTACAAAAATCAAAATTTTTGTGGAAACTCATAGTATCAAAGCAGAAAAACCATTATTCAAAATGTAAAACCAAAAAAATAAATTTTAATACATTAGAGAGACGATGCGACCTGTCTTCAATAGCCTGAAGCTACGAGTTGAACAAAAAGAGAAAAATTCACATATAAGCCAACTTTTATTTGGAAAAAAATGTATTTTAAAAGGTGAAAACGGCCATAGGCTTTTGACGAGAAAATTAGATAGGTTTCCTTGAAACTTCATTGGAAGCCAATTGGACCAACAAGTACACTTTGATTTGAATTGTTTTTTCCGTAATTCACGTACAAAAAATCGACTGCTATTGCCGTTCGGCCATTAGTAACACGTACTTGTTCCGACTAATATGAATACTGACTGAATAAGTATCGAGTTAGGTTAGCAAACCGGCAAAATTTTAATTCAAGAACACTAACAACGGATGCAAAAATAAAACTAGCCTTCTCCGGAGGTAAAGAAGATTGTGTAAGCAGTTCTTAGGTGTGTTAGTCCGGTAAATTAAAACAAAGTGGACTAAAAAGCTTATTTTGTGCCGTTTTTGATGAAAAAAGGCTAAATTAAAAGAAAAATTAGCAACAACTTCAGCCAAAAATCCTCTTCACTGTATAGAGGTAAAACCAACATTTTTTTTTTACAAATCTTAGCATAATTTTGGCAAAAAATTGCGTAAAAATAAGGAAAATGTCAACAACAACAGCGAAAATTAATCAAATGTTTAGAAAATTTCGATAACTCCGTGGAAAAAAACAAAATTCAAAAAAATCTTTTTAGTTATGGATCCAACGCTGGACGCGCCTTCTACTGATACTACTCACAACTCTATACCATGAATATATCGATCGGCCATAATTGACTGAACAAAACATAACCGACTAAATGTCGGAAGAATTGCTCTCGAACGACTAGTGGGAGCTCTAATCAATTGCAGCTTGCTTCAGTCGGGCGGGGGATCCTATATGAGACTAAGAAGTTCAATAGTGGGCTTTAAATAGCCACATTAGAGGCTAAGATATACCACTATTTAGATTTAAAGTAAAATGGAACCAGTTTCGGCGCACTTTTCATTTGATTTTTAGTATTAAATTGCCGCCAATTTACTTCAGCTGCTCGAAATTGTGATTGAGAGAGAATTTTAGATCACGCGAAACGCAAGAAGTCAAGGGCGTAAAAGTCAATCGAAAAGTCAAAACGGTCAAGCGAAAATTTTGCATAAAAAAGACACGTTTACAATAATTGCTTCTCTACAAGAGCAATCAAAAAACCCATTTGAGTATATAGTTCTTACCCCCACTGAAGTGGGTCGGGAAAAATTACGTCAGTGATTAAAAATAATTGCTGAAACACTTGCGGTACACTTTAGGTCTTCAGAAAATTCAACTAACTACTGTCTGCTGTCGGCATTGCTGCTACAAAACGATTTTAAATCTTGGCTCAAATCCACAGCTTAATCAAATTCAGCTTGGAGCAAACGGTAAGCTTATTTCTATTTAAAAAAGAACGAGAAATTTGATTTTCCTTTTTCAAGAGCAAGTCAGCCATGAAAACAATAGCATTAACATCCTGAAATCTGCTTAATTGCCATAAAAGAAAGAAGCAAACTGATTGCTACACTGAGAAAGAGAAACTGTATTATTAACCTGAGTATTGAACATAGATTGCGGAGGGGCAGCGAACACCCGCACTTGTCTTTGTAGGAAGTTGATTTTGTCAAGTTCCAAACTGAATTTAGAATCCACTGCCACTTTTGAAGGAGATTTGAAATACGGAGGAATTTTTACCTCATGTACACCCTCACAGCACCACGCCCACTCACTGAAACAATACAACTATCATTGCGGAGAAAAAGCTACAGACAATATTTCCGACAGAAACACAAGAACCACTATGGTTTATTTACGGTATCAGCGAGGCCTGTGAGATCTGTTCACGTAAGCTTTTAGAATGAGCAACAATCTCCTACTTTTGATCAAACAAACGCTGATGCTTGATTATATATTGTTTTTTTAGCATCGATTTTCAAGAAACTCGGATTTAAATTGATCTGAAATTGATTTAAACTCGGATAAAGATTTAATTTGATATCGGCACCTTCGATATCAAATAGTAAAAAAAGGTTTGTGCTAAGAGTTAGTTGCCTCTTTTTGCGAGAAACTTGGCAAAAATTGGAATGGCAATCTTAGAAAGTTGGATAAACAATGAGGGTAATGTTCAGAGCCTACTCGTTTATGGAAAGACTTGTGGATATATATTTATATTAGAATCTGAAAACAAAAAGTTTACGTTCACTTAAGCATGTGTTTGTGATGTGTTTTCTACAGTAAGTTCACCTAGAATCAATAATTTATGGTACTCAAAACAGCGGAACTAGATCAACATTTGAACATTTTAAACCAATCTTTACACGAATGTTTAAGTACGTGTTTTTCCACTGACTCTTCTTACTCCGTTTCATATCTGCGGCTGGAAAATCAAGTTTTTCGGAGGCCAAATAATGAGGTCAACTTGATGGACCAAGGACTGTTCCTCGAAGAACACACCACACATTCAAAACTTCAACATTTTGTCCTATTTGTGGCGTGAATGCAAGCCTCATTTGAACTGTTTCTGGTGAAACCCTGTCAACTTCAATTTGTCGTAGAGCACATTAAGTTCTTTTGAATCAATCATTCAAGAGATCTAATAGTGCGGACGATACATACTCAATTTTATCGATGTGATCGAGTGATTGCTGTAACGTAAATTAATACGTTTTGTGCGCCATAACGAGATTAAGAAACCAAAATGCAGATAGGCAGTTTCGTCCAAATATGAATTAGTTCGAACTAAAAAATAACCTCCAGTCTTAATATAACCATTTATAGCTGATAGTTTTCATTTTCACAATAGTAAATATAAATTGTGATGGCTAGTCCAACCTCAATAAAAACAATCATTGGTTTGTTCACGCATGCCCATGAATGCAAAATTAAGTTCACTTAGTTGAGAAAATAGTTCGCCAGTTTTAGAGAACTTACCACTGTAAAAATGGCAAGTTGAGTGTCTTCTGAGGAGCTACTTTAGGCAAGACATCTTCAGGTAAGTTTAGCACAATATAAGGATCTGCTGATGTCATTGCGTCTAGAGACTGAACAGGTTGATAATATCCTATCACACCCCAATGATCAGAGCGGACTGATTGGTTTCCGCTACTGATAATAGTCCTGGACTGTGTTCTGGGTTCCCCAGGAGTATCCATCATCTCATAAGGCGATGCACTTCTGGATCTGGATGTCCTCGGCATTAGGTTTTGCAAATTTGGGTATCCTTTAGATTTTGAAATCACGATTAGGATCAACTTTTGATAGGCGACATCTGCAAGTTCTTTTTAACAGTGATGAGGCAAAAATGCTTTACTCACAATGATGTGTTTTCTACTGAAAAAACTCCCTGGGATTCGACAAACGTTTATATACGGAGTTCATCTTAGAGCTGGTTGAAGTATTTCGAATTGCACGAACAATTATGATGATGCTAAGGAAAAATCAAGAATATTTTTTGGGGAGGGGCAAGTTTTTTACATTTCAAAATAAAATAATTACGGGTTCGTGATTGATGTCAAAATCTTTCCTGCCATTGATTCCTCGTAACTGGGAGGAGCCGATGGCGTTGGGGGTGCTTGAGGGTTGAAAGAGTCTCCATGAGAGACAATTGGGATATTTGAGGGCGGCTGCATTTGACTGTCATTTTTGTTATCCATTTCTAGAGTTTTCCACTGGATATATAAGGGCTATTGGAGTTATTAGGGCGTATAATTGTAGTTGAACATTTCGCACTCTAATTCTTTACAATCATCGTTAACTGCACGTTTTGTAGTGCCACTAATTTTCATTATCTTCTGAAAACGGTACCAAATGAAAATCAGTACCGAATCATGTTTTAAAGTATTTCAAATGGTTATAACTCTCACAAAGAAGGTATTCTGATAATCAACTAACAATAAAAGCAAACTTAATTAACAAAGGTAGGAAGAATTGCTCTCAAACTAGTGACCGGGGAACAATTTTATTGTAGCCAGTTTCAGCCACGTGAGAGGCAGTAGGTTTACTAAATTGCTTCAATTATATAGGCGACTGAGATGAAAGTGAAAAATAATATTTTGGTTTTCATTTGAATTTTGACAGTAAATGCCCCCGATTGAGTTCAGCTGTTAAAATTGTGAATGAGAGCAATTTAGATCACGTAAAAATCAATAGTCAGGGTTGATGCTGACAAAAATATTTCAAGCTCTGAGCAAAAACCTAACCGAGTAACAACGGAAGAATTGCTCTCGAACGACTAGTGGGAGCTCCAACCTACTCCCAGTAGGGGGTTGGCTAACTAAAATCACGATGGTGGCTTCAAATGACGTCATAAGGAATTATATACCTCTATAGTCACTAATTAAATTTGAGGTGAAAAAAATTACACCAATATCGGCGCACTTTCCATTTGACTGTTAGTTGTGATCTGCCACCACTTGAGTTCAGCTGCTTAAAATTGTGAATAAGAGGTTTTCAAACCACGCAAAACGAAAAAATCACGGGCGCAGAGGTCACTCGAAAAAACAAATCGGTAGAGCGACAATTTTGCATAGAAAACATAGCCAGTAGAATACCGCAAACGACTCGAAGAGTCGCGCAACAAAAACTCTTTCAATTAACCCTAACTATTTCAGAAATATCAAAGAAATACAAAAATTGCAATACAAAGTTGGAAACAACCAATTTTTAGTGAATGTGGGTCGGTGGGAGGGGGGCCAAGGTAAGTGGAGGGGGATGCAGATGCGGGGTAGGTTTGGGTGATAGGTGTAGGTGGGGGATATCGGTAGTGGTGGTAGGGCTAGGTGGGGGTGGGGGTAGCTCACATACGTAGGAGGGACTTAAATGGAATCAAAAAATTTCGAAGCGACCTTTTCACCTTGAACATTACTAACAGTTCCAAAATACTAAATAGTACAAATTAAGCTACTGTTAAAATCCAATGTTCGAAAACAGATATCAACGATCTAAAACAGGAGTCAATGCTAGAAAAGAAAAGTCAAATGTTCAAGTCAAGAAAAAATTTAAAACTTGCGTTAGCTAAAAAACAGTCGGTAGGATACTGGAGAAGAATCGAGAGTCGTGCAGTATAATTACAAATAACTTCATCTTAAATGAGAAACATCAAAGAAAAGAAATAAAGACAAATACAAAAGCCTACTGAACTGTAGACATGTCTTAAAAAGCGAACAGCTTCTAGTTTAGGGGTCTGGGTAGGCGGGGTGGGGTAGGTAGATGGAAGGGATAGTTCTATTGGGGGAAGGGGTGAGGTTGGTAGTTTAGTGGGAGTGGTTAGGTGGGGAGGGGGTAGGTGGAAGGATAAGGTGAGTGGGGGTAGGTAGCTGCGGAGGGCGCAGGTTAGGTGGGGACGGACAGGTAAATGCTGTCTGTAGTTTGAATAATGAGAGGAGACTGTTATTGGAAGAAAACTTCTCATAATTACCTTTTCACCTTGAGTATTACCAGTAGTTCCTAATTTCTATGTATTAGTACATAAGCTTCTGTTAAAGTCGCCGTTCTAAAACAGAAGTCGATGTTCAAAAATGAAAGTCAAAATTTTAAGTGATGAACAAACATTCGTCAGAGAAAACCTGAAAAATCTTAATACTCTTCGAGTCATAAAAAGACCAACACATTTACAATTATCGCTTCAAACTTCGTTCAAGAGCGGTTAAAATTAAAATTATTAAAAACTACGCAAGGATCTCCCAACGTTTCAAGGCATTTTCCTTAATGCTGAATCACAAATTCCAATATGAAAGAAACAATATGCAAGAGAGAAAACAATGTGGAATCGATGAATAACGATCACATTCAAAAACATCAGGGGTACTTATAACTCATCAACGCTCGTGTAGATCATCTGGTCGTGAGAAAAACGCATATTACTTAGGACAAGCAGGCTTAAAGTTTGTAAATTCGATTTTAAGCCACCAGTAGATTGCCACATAAAAATCTTTTTCATAAAGCTAGCACAGGACGTTTTCTACATAAAAATCTTTTTCATAAAGCTAGCACAGGACGTTTTCTACAGCAAGCTAAAGAAAAGGACAATAAAAAGGTTAAAAATTTCAATTGATTTTTTGTTCTACTGTTTTCTTTCACTATTTGCTTTAAAATGCATTTAATTGCGTGGGTTCATTAACTGTATTCATCTTCACCCAGCTCGAAAAAACAGATCACTCAAGAGAGCGAAAGAACAATAAAAATGGTCAAGCAAAAAAAATTGTCAAGCAGATTGCCAAAAAATAGCCACTGTTGACGCCCTTGACGCATTGGGATTGAAACAGAAAAAGATAGAAACAGAAATAATTTTTTAAGTTTCAAAAAGTGTTCTAACTCGGTGTGCAGTTTCAGTTAAATTCTGAAATAATACTTAGTTCAGCTTCTAAACTGAAAGCTATTAAGTTTAACGCTGATGTCAGCTTGCAAAGGCTTTAATGAACTTTGATAACTTAATGCACTAAAACTAAATGACGGGGCTTTATCGGTTTATCCAATTACTTTAAATTTTGATCATTTGCCTTATTCACTACATTACTTAATTCAATGCGTGAAAGAATTTAACATCCGTTCAGCTGAAACAGTGAGTGAGATAAGTCACGAGTCAAACGTGAAAATCCTGGCTTATATAACACGAAAAACGTGATCAAAAGGTAAAGCGACTTTAAAAAACATATCAAGTCCTGACCTACAATTCAAAAAATTTTCAATGACTAAACAAAAAACTAGACCTGAAAGTGACTATGAATGGATTGGGAAACCATTTAAAAAATCAGAAAAGAAAACAAGGTAAAAATCAATGTCAAAATGCCCCATGTGAACAAAAAACCACTATCGAAGAGGCTAATTTCTGTACGAACGCCATTTTCTCACTCTTACTTTAAAACTCGAGTTGAAAAATCTGGCCGCAAACCCACTCGCTTCTTCCCTCCACTTCCTGTTTTGGCGTGAGCAAAACCACCACTCCAATTTCACTCGAACAGATCTTAAAAACAGCCGGAGTACATAATTGACTATCCTAATTAACATTATGAGCGTCTTAATTGATTATGCAAATTAACATGAAATAAAAACAGGTAAATTAACTAAAAAAAGATAACTGACAGCAAAAATTGATAAAGAATCTGATAAGAAATTTCATTGAGAATTGAGGGCTCCAAACATCTACCTCAAAAAACTTTCAGCACGGTTATTTTTTATTCAATTAACGACCACAGACTCCCAGAAAAGCGACAAAAAAGTTTATTTGGAGAAAACCAAGGAAAGACAATGTAGAAAAAATATGAACAAAATTATCCACAACATGCTAATTCCCATAAATTATTTGGCAAAAATTTTTTACTGCTTCTGCTGAGGTACTTACCCAAACAATACCTAGCAAAAACTTAATAAATAACAAAGGCCAAGAACGAAAAAACGATCACGAAAAAATTTAGGAATTTGTACTATTTATTTCAGTCAAAAGTGTCCTCTTTGAACTTCAATAACACCTTTTAGGAGCAAAACTTAAAAAAGCTCCAAATTTAAAATTGAACAAGAAAAACTAGCCAGAAGCGTAAACTGAGCAAAAACATTAAAAAGTTGAAAAAATTCGGCCAAAATTTGCTTTAAATCACTCAATTATTTTAAAAGACATTGAAATTAATAACAATTGGATCGAAAGCCAGCCGAAACCACTAAAACAGCAAATTTAAACCACAGAACTCCCCAAATGCTATAAAAGTTTGAAGAAAACAAAAACTGCTAAAAAGGAGTAAAACATGGCAAAACTGTGAAAATAGCTAAAAATTGAAACTAAAACATCATTTTTTGATTCAGATGGTCAAACAATTTTTCAAACGCACTATCAATAGTTTGGATAAACGATGCAAACATCTTTGATAGATAAAAATGGAGTTTTAACTGAAAAACTGCTTTGAACATGCCGCACGTAATCAAAAAAATTGCTCGCTTTACGAAAATTTTTTCACACCTACTTTTGTCGCTCTCTCAAAAATATAGCATGATCAGAAAACCACTCTCTCTTCTTTCAGCTCTTCAGCAATTTGACAAACATTTTGTTTTCACGCAATTCACTTCCTGTTTCAAATACACTCGAACAAAATTATCGATCAAATCAGCGCCCCAGTACAATTCAAATTCATTGAATTGTAAAAAAAAGGAGAGCACCTAATAGGCGTTGAGAGGCTGACGGCGGATATTAATGACATACGACAAAAAATTGCTTCAAACTTCGTTCGTGAGAAATTAGAAATCTACGCTCATAGAGCTTGCCAATAACGCCACAATCAACCATTTTTCATAGAATTTGGCCAAAATTGTTCAAGAAGGTTGATCTGAAATTCAGCGCAACGAAGCCATGATACCTCAATTCAAAACCGATTGCTGGGCGTAGCTTAAGCTTAATTGAGAGAGGGGGTGGAACCGCGCGGTGGGGGATGTGAGTTAGGAGGGGGATTGATTTTGGGGTCACTGTAAAGACTTTACACTATGAATTGATGTCTCCTTCTCTTTGACAGTTTCCGAAGAGTTAAATAACGATAAATGTTCAAAATGACAGCAATTAGATTTCAAACAAATTTTTTTCAAAGATTTCTTTGAAATTAAAGTAATATTAACAAAACCTTAAAGCCAGCAAACATGAAGTGAGAACAATTATATAGCTCTAACTGAAGATTTATACATTATTTACAATACATATATAATTTTAACTAAAATTTCAATTTAAATTAACACTTCCATTAAGGTAGATAAATAAACTAAATAATTGCTTCACGCATCCAATATTGGGCTTTTAATAGTGATCTTCAGTTCTTCTTTTTTCTCTACCGACAACTTGTTCTTGATGTTTTCCATGATTCTGCCCAAGGTTGCATCTGTGAACTTAAACTTCTCTTTGTAAATTGTCAACTCCTCAGCAAAACCTGATCTTGATTCCTTATCCCAGCATTCATTTTGTAATCTATCAACACTTAGCTCAGTTATCGAACCAGATATATTCTTCGTCAAAATATTCTTGTTCCAAATTCTTTTAGAGAAACTAGTCTTTAAATTATTAGCAACATCTGAAACTGATAAACTGTCAAGTTCCATTGACATACATTTCTTCTCTTTGCAAAGCAGTCGAATCGCCACCGCAGAATAAATGGTAAGAAAAGTTCCCACAACCAAAGACCAAGATAGCCCAATTTCTGCAAACTTACTTGCAAAAATTACCACACCCGTTGATGCGTAAGACAACGCGAGAGCACGAAATCCGGAATTAATGGTAAAAGCAACTATGGAACAAATTAAGGAAAGATTGTAAAATAAAGCTGATATGACTGCAGTAATTAAATAATTTAGCGGAATTAGAGGAATTTTTATAATCAGTTGTGGATTGCACATTAAAGTTAAAAGGCCACCAATGATCCCGATTTTGATTAGGAAGTCTGCAAAACTGAAAGAAGTCTTCACGCGGTCTGGCAATGCGCTAGAACAAAACAAATTCTTCAACATACCAAATCGAGCATAAAACTGACGAAAAAAAACTACCAATTTAGAATCAGCTCAAATTTGCTTGGATTAAATCCTACCGGTACATTAAAATGCGTAACAAGGAAAAGTATTAATTGTGTAACAGGAGGGTTATGCATAAACCAGTCTCTGAAGAGACTGTCAGAAGATGAACGGGAGAGATGCAAACGATTTTATTGGGGGCATTTGAAAGGATTTTTCTGATTAATTTGATTTTGCTAATTTTTTCAAACTTTGAAACGAACCTGATGCAAGGAGGCCAAATTCCACCCGCGATAATCAAAGATATTAAAGAGGCCCATTCGTAGCCTCTGTACTTCCAGTAATCACAGGAAGCCATAGAGCCGTTTCTGTAAATGACAGGTGGAAGGACACTCATTAACACACTCACCATTAGACTCAACACAAGACACCATTCTAAACCAGTCGCACAGAAAGGTTGCACTAGCTATGCCTTCAAGAAGTTGGTGAAACTCTCAAAATTAATTACGGGAAAATCTCGCAACAACTATTGTGTAGCAAAAACAAATGAAACTGCACTACCTGAGTATTGAACATACTTTGAATTTGAACTTGTCTTATATTTTTTTGGTTCTTTCCCGTTACACCCCAATTAACCATAGCCATATCATGATTGCATGATTAAAATTAATTGTTCCGACACCTTTTAGTTGGGGAGGAACTATATGATTAACTGGTTTTTTTAATCAGTCAATTTTCGCCGATCGATATATTGATCGTACAGTGTTATGAGTCACATCATTAGAATGCTTGTTAAGCGCAGATCAAAGTTAAACCTTTTTGAATTTTGCTTTTGTCCGAGGTGTTATGGAGAATTTTTGTGAACGCTGGCCTCACTTCAATTGTTGTGTTCACATTTTTCGCAATATTTGAACAAGTTGTTTTATGAATTTTGCTTAAAAATACGATAAAAATGTTAATATCAGTCTTACTGCTTTTACGTTTAAAGAAAAAGAGAGTTGCTGAATAGTTTTGGCTAATTTTTTGAAAATTCAGTTTTTTCCATTTCTTCATGGAATACGGTACCAAAATGCTTATTGAACAAAATTACCGGTAGTGACATAAATACTGCTGACAAACTTCAGTTACCCAGATAATGGCCATTTTTACCTCCAGTTCCTAAGAAATTGTTCTGGAACTCACATTTTAGCGGCCTTTCGTTAATCAAAGTCGAAATTCATAGAAAATGCACCATTTATTTTTGATATATTAAGATTTTCGTTTGCCAAAAAAAATTATTAACCAATCATTCAGAATAAGTCCTTTTTAACAGCCGCGCAGCAATAGCAAGGCCAATTTGGGCCTCATCGTTGATTTTTGCAATCAGAAAAGAATCGGATAGTAATTTGGGTGTCTTTTTTTCTGATTTTTTTTTGTACATTTGCATCAATTTTTTTTGACTTTTTTGCAATTTTTATCCTAATTACAGACAAATCTGTTTAACTACAGAGATTCTATCAATGAAACTTCCAAAATATGATCACACGTGGCGCAGTCGATAAATATTAAGTTTTCAGTGTAAAGCTCATGGTTTTTACCGCTCCGACAGTTTTCGTAAAATTTTTAAGATATCCTGATTTTTGCCAATGTTTGATATCCTTTTTGTAGTCTCATGACTGATTCGAAATAATAAAACTTCTAATTCGCAGGATAAAGAGCTCTCAAAGAAATAGTCAAATGCTTTCAATTGATGACTATTGATTTTTCGCTCATATAACACGATAAGTGTCTAAAATTCATCAATTATTTCTGCAATGTTGACATTTTTGTCAAACTAGCCAATTCGGTGAAATTCTATCAATTTTTCGTTTTCATGGAAGACAAGCAGCAATAGCAAGACCAGTTTGAATGTAATTTTGCAATTGAAAAACTATTCGGACTGTAATGGGGTGGTCATATTAATGACTTGTTTTTTTAAATGTTAAATACAGTCCGGAATGATACCTAGCTAAATAACAAACAAATGAACGTTTAACTGAAGGCCAAAGAAATACCAGATACTTTCAGAGAAAAATAATTTGAATTATGCCTCCTTTCGTTTTCTTTTTGTAGTCTTTGGATAGTCAGATTAATGACAAGTCCAATTGATGTCCTAGGCAGTAGAAAGTCAGTCTATTTTAAAATCTTAGTTGAAAGGTTATGCTTGTTATTAAGCATAACTTTGAAAATTTATTTAAAAAATAGGTCTTTTTGAGATTTTTTTCTTTTACTCTTATCTCTGCCAAATTTTAGCGTAGTCTCATCAAAGAGGGAGGTCACAATCTCTTTCAATTAGATAAGAATGTAGTTTTCATTGCTGTTTTATCATTTAAATAGCTGGTTTTTGGCGTTGATACGGCGGGTTTACATAAGTTTTTTTCGGATGTTTTCCAATTTTTGGGGTTAGTTTTGCTGTCTTGACCGATTCCGAAATTAATGACATATTAAATAAAGTCTTATATAAGTAATGGCGTTAAAAGACCGCGCGATTGATTTCATTTATTATTTGTAGAGAAAATATAATGATTTTATAGGCTTCGAAACCGTTTTCTCGCAAAATTTAAATGAATTTCTGACTTTTGCATGTATTCCTTTTTTCAAGTAGTTCTGGATAATGACAGATCTCCCTGTCTTTCTATTGAGGTATAAATTGGGCCATTTATAAATTGAGCCATCAATTATTTCAGCTCATAGCTTTGGTTTGAATTAATTGTTGTCAAAAAGTATAAACTTATTTATTAACTTTTCCCTTGATTTTTTTCTACTGGTTAAGTAATCTCAATAAAGACAGGTCCCATATTTTCTGATGAAAATCAAGTCAGTTCGTTCAGTTTAGTTTTAATCTGATGATAGTTTGACTGTCTTTTTTATAAAAGTTTTTAACAAAAAGTGGCCATTAAATTTTGATCGTAATTATTGCTTGTTTTCTATTTGGTTTTGCTGCTTGTCCTGTTTCTTAGTCTCCTTAATGGCCGGTATCATCAGCTTTCTCATAAAGCATTTTTAAATGTGTATAGTGGTTTGAGCATAGAGAAATTTTTTTAAATGTAAACACCAATTATTTTCGAACAAGATATGAATTTTTGAAAGTTTCTATCTCTTCCTCATTTGGTGTTCAATTAAGTGAAAAACGCAATTGAGTTGAGCGGGGTCGGAACTTTATGCGCCAAGGCACATTACCGAGACTCCTTGTTAATTCTGCCCTGAGTTTTTGGATAACATGGTCCAAGCCATTGGGATACTTCTTGTAAAAATCCAGAATTCAAATCACTTTTCCATAGATATTTCCATAGATATAGATCTTTTATGAGAAGTACAACCTTTCGACCCAATGTTGTCTTTGAGTAGACAGCGAGAAAGTAGCATACAAGGCAGTAAGCGTAGAGAGAGAACACATATCCAGTCATCAAAGGGCATAATATACGCAAACACCAAAGAACTCCATCTCTCAAAGGCAACTATAAAACAGACACCTGTTTACGTAAAGCTGGGGCCCAAAACGGAATGAATTTCAAACTTAAGAAAAGTTTTATTTCAGGACACATTTAATATTTGAGATGAGAGATATGTGCTCTTTATATTCAGATTTGTTTAAACAGCACAAATTATTTTTGAGAGTTCAGAGTCATCATTTTAGATTCCATGGATTGTTTTCGACATCTCTAAAATATTTTGGTTATTCACTAATCGTTGCACTTTTTAGCGATTTGATGAACCCCAGACTGCAAAATTGACTCTCAAATATCTGCACTGACATTCTCAGCTCTTCATATTTTGCCTCCTCTCTTAGAAAATTGAAAGTAGCTAAAGACCAAATAGAATTTTGAAAACTAGGCATAGTTTCAACAAGCTTTAAATGAATTCCTTTTCGATCACTTCGCAAAAATATCGCATAATAGACATATTGGAGCATTTAAATCTGATTTTTACAAATAAGAGCTTCTGCAAACAGCCACAGTTGTATACTTAATATGGAATGATCCTTAGCCATGGGATAATAGGGTATGCATGCGGATAGTCTAAATTTAGTTTTATGGCGTATGGATTATTACATGGGATAATATCGTATGGATTATTTGCATGGTGAAAAAAGTTAATGTATTTACATGTACGGAAACAATATGGGGGAAGAGTGAAGCGCGAGGACAAAACAATTGGGGAGGCAAGTAAGGAAAAAATAAATTCATTTTGAAAAACTTTGGTGAAGGGAATGGCATCAACGATTGCGACGGTAGACATAAAAAGTATTCACGAAAACTATTTATTTTTGAAAGAAAATTATCCTGATTATGGAGAAAGATTTGTGTACTTTTTCGCAACTTGTTTGCAATTGGATCCCAACATTGATCTTGACATTGCTCTTAAACTTCGTCCCTATGGGGGAATAATTGGTATTGATAATTCGTCGCTGGACAAATATTTCAAATCTTTCAAAATTTTGAGATTGCATGCTATTCTTCATGACGCTGCGGGTTTCGTTTATGAGTTTAGCGAAAAAGGACCGGGTTACTCATACGTTTTACCTTGTCCAGTAACAAACGAGTATCTTGGTCACGTGACCGGCCTTGCATTTTGTCTTTATGTGAAAACTTTCAAAGGACGATTGTTCAGTATGTTGGAATTCTGAAATCACGAGCGGTTGTTCTCGACTTTGAAGGTTTTCGGAATAAATCTGGCTTCATAGTTAAAGAACTTGCTATTGCTACTGAGAACTTTATCGACTTAATTTCTTTTCTACCTCCCAATTCATACAGCACGCTCTCGTCAAGTGATCAAAAGTCTTACCAGTGGGTTTCTAAGTTTTTGCACGGTCTCCTCTGGGAAACCGGAGAATATCCTTACTGCTATTTGCAACAAATCATAGACAGCATTATTCTTCGATTTCCATTAGCGGTATTTTACGCCAAGGGCAAAGAGAAAACAAGTACTCTCACGGAACTACTTCAAAAAAACGTAATAAATTTAGAGATATTGTCTTGTCCAAAAGTTGAACATTTGAAGTTGTATCGAGAAACTCCTGTTTGCAACCTACATGCACTGAGTTGCCCAAAAAGACAGAAGAGCAGGCATTGCGCGAGGAAGAAAGCCCTGTTGTTCTATCACTGGTTGATGAATGAATCGACGTCCAGAGAAGACAAATCCATCACTGCTTCAAGTGAGTTTATCTCCAAGTTTGACAGTCTACAGTTGCATAGCGCCCGACAATCAATTGACTGTAACACTAGTCAAGGAGGAAAGAATTGACTCTCGTGGACAAACAATTCTGAGAAAACAGCAGATTGTGTGTGGTGGCGCTGAAATAGAAGCTTTTAAGAAATATCTTTCTCTTGTGGAATACTTTCAATTGTACCATGTCTATACAAGAGAAAATGCAAAGACTGAAACTAACCCCTTTACCTATGCCCAAGCGTGCAGTACCAATTCTGATGTCTCTGGACGATGAGAGTCTTCCCAAAGAAATCAAGCGGCGGGTGAAAGAAAACGATGTAGAGTCCATTGTTTTCAGAGATAAAGTAGACTCAATAAATGCAAATTATACAATCACTTACAGAAATGATGACAAAGACTCTGAATATGTGTTGTATGAAATATATACCGCTGAATAATTTTGTAACAAGTTTGCAATTCATTTTTCACAAATAAATTTTTAAAATGAGTCAAGCGGAAGATCAGTTGGATTCGGGCGGAGGTATAACTGACTTGGTTTTCGACGCCGAGCACCAAGAAAGACAGTCTTGGAGGTTCTGTAATTCGAGATTACCTCGATCAGAAGTGGTATATTTTACACAAATTTCAATAATAATATTTCTCATAACTGTTTCTCTGATCAAATTAGTCTTTTTCAAACTTGATTGCGAAGAATCAACATTTTGGTTTTCTCTACTCTCGTGCACAGTTGGGTACGCTCTTCCTAATCCCAAGTTATGAACAAAATAATTTCAACTTCTGACAGGTTGTTCATGGCTGTTTGCGGGCCATCGTGTTGCGGAAAAACTGAGCTGATTTTCAAAATGTTACTACATGGCACTTTTTCCCCAGAGTTTCCAAAAATCATTTATTTTTATCAGCATGATCAGCCAAATTATCAGTCATTAGAGAAAAAATTGAACGTAGAATTCAAACAGTTTTCTGGTTTTGAACTCGTTTCAGAGTTAGAAAACTGTCTGCTTGTTTTTGACGATTCATGTGAAGAAATTTTCAACGACAAAGAGTTTTCTAAATTAGCAACTGCGGGGCGACATAGAAACATTAGTGTGATATATGTTAAACACAACTTGTTTCAACAGAGCAAATGGTCTAGAACAATTGATTTGAATACAACACACATAATTTTGTTCAAATCACCACGAGACACACAGCAAATTAATTTAATTGGTCGACAACTGAATAACACACAATTTTTGAAGGAAAGTTATGAGCTAGCAATCAGGAAGCAGTTTGGTCATTTGTTAATCGACTTAGATCCAAAAACATCCGACGTCTTACGTTACTGTTCAAATATTGTTCCTCCAGGTCCATCAATTTTCTATCTTCCATCAGCTAAAGCTGTTATCACCAACTTAACTGATGAGAGAGAAAGAACTATGTATGCTGCGGCAGATGCTAGATATATCGGACTCAAAAGTAGGAAAAATAATCAAGACAGCTCCAAATAAGTTCATTAAATTCCTTTGCGAGTGCTTACTCAATATTGTCAATGGAAACGTTCCAGTTAATAAAACCAAATTAGAAGGTTACGAGAAATCATTCAAAACACTATTATCTAATCAAAGAAGTTTGAAACTAAAGAGGAAACTTTTAGCCAAAGAAACAGAATTGGTGAGAATTGTTGGATTTTCTTGCTATCGATACTTGACAAAAGAATAATGCATACGGAAGAATTCATTTTAATTCCAAAACGAATGTTTTTGTCACATCAACCGGTAAAAAATGAAATTTTGGAAAACCCTAATTATGAACAGAAGGCAACTCAACTATCACTATTTCAAAGAAATCAATCTGAAAAACCACAAAAAGAAGAAAAGCCTGTTGAAACTATGAGCAGTGTTTACGAAAACAAGGAGGCTACTAAAGAAGAAACATCAGAACCAGTCAGCGAAGACAGTGAGATTGAACCAATATTGAAGAAACAAAAAATTTCTCAATTTGAGTCTATAATATCTGAACTTGAACCAATGGAGAAAAACAAAATTAAGCGATCTGAAATCTTACTTGAACACATTATGCAATCTGACGTCATTTCCATTGGAGGAAACGATGTACTTCATATCAATAAAGAACCACTGGGCGTTAAAGTTTCTACTTTTTTGTATAATTTACAGCAAAGCACAAAAAAAATTGACATTAAAAAGTACTCAAAAATTTTGACTGCTCTCGATATATCACCACATTTAGTTGCAAACACTTATGCCAAGCAAATCTTGGAAAACTCGTCAGAAAGTGAACAAGAATTCTACCCAAGCCGAGAAAAACCCCGCAGTAGTGGATCCAAATCAAACCCAACAAGAGATTACGAAGAAACAAGTGACGCAACGACAGACAAAAAAGAGACCAGTCAAAAGAAATGGTCTTTCTTCTCCTGAGGTAAAACGTTTGGAACAACTTTATTTAAAAGGACCAGCTTCCTATGGAAGCACAAAACGCTTACATAATCAGAGCAAGCTACCATTAGGCAAAGTGCAGTCCTACTTGGAGACAAAACCGTCTTTCACAAAGTACCGTTCAATTCGATTAAAATTTCCCAGGCTTAAAGTTTTTGTAAAGGACATTAATGAGATTTGGTCATTGGATTTGGCGCACGTTGACAAACTAGCCAAATATAACCGTAACATAAAATATCTCTTGGTAGCAGTTGACTGTCTATCAAGATATTTGCGTGTGGAACCCTTGAAAACAAAGTATGCGACGGAAACAGCTGAAGCATTCCAAAAGATGATCAAAAATAAGCAGCCTGAAAAAGTGTGCGTTGACGATGGTAAAGAGTTTCTTGGAGCTTTCAAACAATTGTGCAACAAACGTGGAATTCATTTATACAGTACTTTCAGCGAAAAAAAGTCTGCATTTGCAGAGAGGAACATTAGGTCACTAAAAAAGATAATTCATCGGTACCTTGAAGAAAAGTGGACATATTCCTACATTGACCAATTAGACCAATTTGTGAAAACAATCAATTCGAGAGTAAATCGGGTAACTAAACTTGCCCCAAATAAAGTTACCAAAAAGGATGTGCCGCGGTTAGTGTCATTGATCGCGCAAAAAAGCACAACTCAGAAGCCCAAGTTTTACATTGGGGATTTTGTGAGAATAGTTAAAAAGGACAAAGCTTTCCGGAAAAGTTATAAGCAATCATTCACAGACGAAGTCTTTGAAATAACGGTAATACCTACATTAAACCCACCAACATACTCTTTAGTCGACGCTAACAACGAACCAATTCAAGGAAAATTTTATCAACCAGAATTACAACTTGTCAGGCTCCCTCTCGTTGAAAATGTCCAATAACCGGTTTGAAGACGAGTTTACAGTTCACGTGGTTTCATCAGCTTCAATGGAAATATTTGATTCAACACACTTGCATCATTTCGGATTTTTTTTAATGACGAAATCCAACTTTCAGGTGATTGGCGAGTGGCGCTAAGTGAAATCATATTCCCAACAAAAATAGAAAATATTGTAAACGGAAATCTGACTGTATACAACTTAAAAGATTATGAAGATTCCCAAAAGATGTCTTCTGGAGCCAATGTTATTTCTAGACCTTATAGCGGGCAAAAACTAGCTTTTATGCCAGGAACATTTGATACGGTGGCGCAACTTCTTGCCACAATTAAGCGCACAGTTGGATTACCCAATTTTTCTTTCAGAGAAATTAAGAGCTCTGGAAAATACGAAGTTTTGCTAGGGAAATATGAGGGAATTACGTTTCCCAGTGAAGAAATCCCCAGCATCATTGGCTTTGAAGGTATTCCTGACGGTAACGGAATTCATATTGGGTACAAAATGAATCCAAATGAAAACAGGCTTATGAAAAGTGATGATACAAAAGCATATTATGGGGAATTTCCAGCCGACCTTTGTGCTGGAAAGCACCTTATTTTCATCTATACAAACATAATTGAATACCAATACGTCGGTGACACTAAGGCGCCTCTTTTGAGAGTCATTGATTCAAAACAACGTCTGAAAAACGGTAGTGTATGTGAGCTTGAACCAACTCATCGGATCGTTTTTACAAATTTAGACTACAAAAAACTTTTGACCAACACAATTCAATCAATTTCAATTGAACTGCGGACGGAAACAGGACAATTAGTTCCGTTTTCGGGAACTGGAAAAGTTATTCTAACACTACAATTCAAAAAGTTTTCCCAATAAAATGGATTCTTACTATGCTAATCAAGCGACGTCTTTGCCTCATTTCTCTGGACATTATCGACAAAGAGGAAGTGGTTTTGGAGCTTTAGCTGCAGGAATTGGACGTGTTGCACTGCCCCTAGCACGTCGCTTCATTTTGCCAACTGCTAAACGTATCGGGAAAGAGCTCCTGAAACAAAGTGTACCAGAGATTCTGGATGTAGTGGGCAACAAAAAATCTCCTAAACAAGCAATTAAGAACACAATTTCAAAAACTGTTAAAAAACAGACTGGCGGATCTCGACGAATTACTTCACGTCGGAGGAAATCAATACGAGGCAAGCCAATGAAAGTAGGCGAGAAACGCAGAAAGACCATTTCAACGCATAGAGCACCAAAAAGAAGTCGGTCGGATTTTTTTGCTAAAGTGAACGATGATCGCTAATTTGTTACCATCAGAAGCAACTCACAGCTCATTGGATTTATTTGAAAAACCCTCACTGCTGGTGACTTTTGATGGTAGTTTTTGTCAAAAATTGGGTCCAATCTACAGCCCAAACGGACCCATGTTAGAATTTGAAGTCGCTGGTGACAGAAACAACTTCATTGATTTACAAAAAATTTTCCTCGAAGTTAAATGTAAAATTGTCCAGTCTTCTGAAGCTGATTTGAAATATGACGCTACAGCCGCCGCTGACATTACAAAAACAGATTCTCCCTACTTTTGCAATAATGTGTTACCTTCACTATTCTCTGATTGTACAGTGTCTGCTAATGGACTGAAAATTTCGAACGCTAACGGAAATTATGCTCACAAAAGTTTCATTGAGACCGAGTTCTCACATAATAAAGATGCAAAAAATACATGGCTGGCCTGTCAGGGATACTCTTATGAGGAAAACCCGGGAACGCTATCAACTGCAGAAGTGAACAGAAGAAAAACTTTGGTGAGACAATCAGCTGAATGCACCTTCTATGGCAAAATTGCTGTAGACTTTTTCACTTGCGACAGACATCTGCTAAGTGGTGTGACACTTCGAATTGCATTCAGACGCTCAATTGATGATTTTGTTATAATGTCTGATGATGCTGCGAAACAATACAAAGTAAAAATTGTCGAAGCTAATTTGTATGTGCGGAAGATGACCCTCAATGACACTGTTGTGTCCGCCATTGAGAAAACATTATTGAGTAGTCCCGCCTCCTATCCTTACCTTGAAACGCTCACAAAAACGTTTCTGGCTTCAACGGGTCTACACAGCTGGAAACAAGAAGATATATTTGCGAGAGAACCAATTCGCCGACTGGCGATCTGCTTAAATACAAATGAAGCTTTTCTGGGTAACAACCGGCAAAATCCATTTCATTTCCGAAAATTCAACCTAGAGCAGATTTATGTATATCGAAACGGTTTGCCTGTGGCAGATAGTCCAATATCTACAGCTGACGACAAACGTCTTTACTTTAATACAATATCGGATCTAGCTTACATTGATAATGGACATGGAATAAGTTTGACAGATTACCCAAACCATTTTATAATGGTTTTTGATTTGACCAGTACCCAACAAGCATCCCATGACTTTATTCACCCTGAACTGACAAACTGTTCAATATCTGTTGAGTTAAAATTTTCTGCGGCCTTACCAAACAATATTGAAATTTTCATTATTGGTGAAAAAGCTAGTACAATTTTTGTTGATAGTGCAAGAAGAGTATCAAAGAATCACATTTTGACAAACTAAAAAAATGGACGAAGATGATATCAATGATCTTATTCAAAGATGTGCTTTACTCAAGCATAAATTTCTGGGTGTCTTCGCTGCAAATAATTTTCCCCAAAAGTTGAAACCAAACAGTTTCCTAATTGTTAACGCAGCAACTGCAGAAAGTTTTGGCACCCATTGGTTACTATTGTGCCAGAAAGAGGAGGAGGATCAATTGTTCTTCGCTGATCCTCTCGGACAGTCTATTTCGTCATACAAAGATGTCTACCAAAGAATAATTTCTCTAGAAGAAAATGCAAAAATTTATCAGTTACTGAAGGATCAGCCAATTCAAAGTAAAAACTCAAAACTTTGTGGACTTTTTTGTATTTATATTGCTCATTATATTTTTAACTCACAAAAAAATTGTAAAACTGAGTGATGCTCAATTAATTCGCTTTGCTTTTCATATGCTGTATTAACCCTTCCTTGATTGCAATAAATTATTTTTTCAAAATTTAATTTTTTCTTCGTACACAAGGCGAACACTCAACAAATCAGTATCAATATTTAATTTTCCATATCCACTAACAAAAATATCCATAATTTGACAAAAAGCACCAGAATGAGGACCAGACAAAATGTTTTCAACTCTTCGGATAGTTTCACTATTAACAAAATCAGTTTGAACTTGTTTCGATGGAGGACGGGCGTTGTAGATAGTCTTTTGAGCAACTACTGTCATCTTCGCACAGGGTTTTTGATTTATATTCACTTGTTTTGCATTGCTAATTTTCATATTATTGTGGCAGGCAAAAGCTGGCAGTTGTTTGAGTACTGTCTGTGAGTCAACTTTATCTGCGGAGCTGTTGAATTCAACCGCCAATTTGAGCTTTGTAAAAACGTCTCCATTAGTCTCCAAAGTTGTTGCAGTCGAAAATAAAAATTTGAAGGTTGTAAAAATACAAGGCACAGGAAAATTTTGGTTTCTTTTCAAAGTTTCCTTTTCGAAAGTTGTTGTATCAAGCAAAACGTGATAATGGTTAGTTACTAAGCCGCAAAACTCAGAATCAAAATGGGCACACACTGCATAAACATTTGTGTTAGAAAGGGTAGGTTTCTCTTCGACAATCTGAAACTTGAACTGTTTTTGAAATTGTTTAAAGTAATGTGGTGAACGCTCGTACATCGCCTCAACCATTTTTGTTGCTGGTCTTGGAAATTTCTTCTGACTTTTGTTGGAATCGTGGTTTTTTTGCTGGAGGGGGTTTTGTTGATTCCTCTTCTGTGAACTGAGAGCGTATATCTGCTGACTTTTCAATCAAGTTCTCAAATTCTTGAACAGTTAGAGAAACTCTCTGGTGAAATTCGTAATCGCTTTCCGCTTTCTTGAACAATTTTAGAAACACATAGCTACCCGTCCTTTCATAAGTTTTCACAGTTGCTCTGATCAAGCGCTTATCAGTTTTCGAAATGTCGAAATAACAATCGCCGAATTCTGTGTCTTTAGTGGAAGTGAAAGGCATGCCGCAACTTGATATTATTTCCCTTAACAATTATTGTGAACGCTCCAACTCAGGGGCGACGGCAAGCTTGGATTACACGTGTGTCATCAAACACTCAATTAAAAACAAATGATTGGCGAATACAGTCTCAAGTACGCCTACGGCGTACTTGAGTCTGTTCATTACAATTTTTATGGCAAACATATGGTGCACGAATGTGATCTTTTGAACAATTTTCACATGCATAAAGCGCTCATATAAACTAGAAATTAGAAACAGATGCGACCTCAGATAATAAACATACATGTTGAACACAATTTCGAAGCACTCATATACACTAGAAATTAGAAACAGATGCGACCTCAGATAAGAAACTTACATGTTGAACACAATTTCAAAGGCATAAAGCAATCATATACACAACAAATTAAAAGCACATGTGACCTCAGATAAGAAACTACACATTGAACACAATATATAACAACAGTTAATTGAAAACAGAGGTAACCCTAGATAACAATCTGTGGTACGCTCAAGTTAAAATTGTGTGTATGTTGGCTCAAAATTAAAAACAGATGTGACCCTCTAGCTTACGTGAAACAAATGCAAAAGTTGTACACAGAAACCCTGAGCTAAAATTCGGCGGCATTCATATATGTGTTGAGTCAAATTGCAGTTTGTTTCCAGCAACAAATTCGAATCTGGTTAATTGAATTCTTTTAACACTTAACTTTTGAAATGTCGGTTAAAATTCTCGCAGAATCAGAGTCTTCCTGTGAAAGAACTTTGGTTTATCGAACAGTTTATGAAAACTTTGTTGTTCTCATCCAACAACGAAAACAGGACAATGTCTGGAACACTTACCATCACTGTCTTCTTCCAAAGCTTCTTATAAATGCAATTGCCGCCCTGCCCGAAAAAACAGACCCTTCGGAATGCAGCATTCTTACCTCAGGAGGTCACTTACCTGCAAAAGTATTGCCAGCATTTCAAGATTGTAATATGGACACATTACCTGAAGAAACCAAACGAATTCTCTACCGCTACGACTGAGTGCGTACCCTTGTTTGAAAATCAACTCGGAGCATATCAAGCTTGTGATGATTTGGCCAATTTGTGGGGAATCAGTTCATCACCTGATTCGCCTCACAGTGAATCGACACTATCTAGTCTACCCACAACACCGGCAATTGACCCAAGTCCAACTGTTACGCCGGCACCCAGCCCATCTCTCTTTGCTGAAATCAGGAACCCTCCAAACGATTTCGATAACTTTGACGAGAACGTTCTGTCCGGAACAACTTTTCAAACGCCAAAGCGAGAGGCTATGAGCGAGAGTTTCCAAACACCCACGTGTTCAGAGACTCCAAACGTTAGCGGTGCACCAAAAAAGCGACGACCAGAAAATTCTTTGATGGACTTATTCGATTAAATTAACTTAATTAGAACTTGAAACTTTACTTTCATATAAAAAACTGTTTCAAATTTGAGATGTTAATTTGTGCGTGTTTGTGTTATACATTTTACTTCGTTTCTATTTCTTGAATTTGTAATACAACTTCTTTTTTGTCCGTTTTGTGTTTCTATTGAAAACTTAGACAAAAATGTAATTGAAGTAAGTGATCATGTTCGGACTTGTTCAGGGAAGATTTTTACTTTCCCCTATGACGCAAGCACAGATATCATTCTCCAAGCAGGCATTCATGTACCGCAATCACTATGAACTGTTTAGTTTTTGTGGTAATAATACACAATTAGACTTTCGAATCAATAAAAATTCTAAACATCTGCTTGTTAAGCCTAAAGTTATATGGAATTAACACAATTTCTGTTTTGCAAAAAGTGTGCGGTTTTTGGCTCAAAAGACCTGTTAACATTATGCCAAAAGAGTAGCAGCATATGAACTCTGAAACCAATTCATAAATTGGAAAAGTTGTCGAAAATTGTAATCTGTCAGAGATAAAATTCGAAAAATTGCACTTGAAAACCCAAATGATGTCATTAGGTTCTGTTAAAAAAAGTTTTTACGTCCTCTAGCAGCACCACCTAGCTTTGCGCTCTCGTTCAACAGGGTAAAAAAAGCAGGTTTGTGAAAAAAAAATTTTTGAAAAAATTGAGAAAAAAAAAATTTTTTTGATAGATGACCTGTGACCTTTGACCCCAAAAATGAGGGCTTCAAAAAACACTTGGGATGAAACTGATGGTGCAGGGTTTCTCAGCACACTGTGTCCTGCAAAACATCTCATCACGCTCGTCAAATTTAACTTAACCGTTACGGAGATAATTAGCGCCTAATTAACGGCTAGTTAGTGACTAATTAACATAATTGCTAATTAATGAAAAAAAATGGAAATTTTTTTATACCAATGTCTTTGTGGGAACATGCTGGATGTTTTTGGTCATAAGCATCATGGCCGAAAAATGGCTCCTTCACCGATTTCCAAAACATCTGGTCATCAATGTCACATTAACATCTGGCATTAATTAGCATATGAAGTACCCTAAGGAAAGATGTTAGATCGCGTTTCTTTGCATTTTTGCACATTGTGGGCCCACGGCATCAATTTCTCTCATAACACCTGTCATCGAAAAAGGCTTCAGAAAAAAGACACATGTTTCTGTCATGTAATTGTCATTTAATGACATTGATTTATGATGATTGACAGAAAAAATAACTTTTTTTCGGTTCGTTTTAGAGCAATTTTTTAGTGCGGACCTATGTTTTTCGTCCCGGGGAGCAATTTTGCTCATCACACTTGACAGCGTAGGACAACTCTAACCACCCGTTTTCTAAGAGGTCTAAAAGGGTAATTTTTTGAAAAACTCAAAAGAAAGTAACATGTTTCTCCGCTTTTTGAAATGCGTTTTTTTAGGTGATTCACAAAAACAACACTCGGTATGACCCCTCTGAGGGTCTACTAGCACATAGTTTTGAAATCGGAAAGTGTTTTATATCTTTTTTGCGTTTATTTTCAATAAAAATTCGAACCAAAAATTTCCCGCCAGTTTCAACCAATAAACTTTGACGAATTCAAATGTTTGAAACTGGCGCCCACCAAACTACGTTGTTATACAGAATGCCTTCATGTAACACCCTTCGTAGCGAATGCAATTACCACAAAGTGCAATACTAGTTTTCCGAATCATTCAATTCTTTCCTAAATTCAATTCAAGTTGTTATATTTAAGTCAAGTTGTTATATTCTATCGTCATGACTTTTGCTTGTCGGTATTGCGACTCTGTGCTTAGCACTAGAGGAAATCGTTCTCGCCATGAAACAAAATTTCATCCAGATGAAATGAAATTACCAACTTATCACTGTTCTTTGTGTGAGTTTACATCTCGAAAAATGTCAGAACTGGAGGAACACATGCAAACTCAACATTCAAGGTTCACAAACTGTTGTCGGGCTTGCCACCTCGGATTCAACAGTTCGCACCTCTATGCCCAACATGCAAGGTCAGATCATTCAATTCCAGTCTTTGGTGCTGAGTTTCAACCTACTCAACCCTCCGATCAGTCAGCTTTTAATGGCAGTCTTCAATCCTACTCAATAGAACCCACGGATGACGAAATGGTGCCAGCAAGAGACCTCCAGGCGTTCATGAAGTTCAAACAGGAGCGAATTCAGGAACTGATTGATCAAAAACTATCAGCGGGCCCGCAAAAAGTTCAATTCTCAGCAGAACTGCAACTTTTCAAACAATTTCGTGACCCTGATGAAGACGACGAGCTTATCACCATCTTCGCTAACTCTCTGATGACTCCTGTGTACGCTGATGGGCTCTCAAATGACAATTTTGTAGAAATGGTGGAAAAAATGCTCGCTGTGTTGTTCACCTTTGCCTCTTCTGGAAGTGGTTGGATGTTGGAAAGAGTTATTCGCGTCAATATTAAGTTCGCCAAATACAGACCGGCCACTGGATCTTCATTTATTGCCTTACCAACAAAGTTACAAAATTGTAGAGCCCTTCTCAACATAAGGAACCATACAGACAACAACTGTTTCATTTACAGCTTTATCGCAGCTTCCTATCTTAAGTGCAACAATTTTGAGGGAGAAGAAGGACGAAATGACTCTTTAAAGCTAACATCACCCGAGTTCTATCAAAACATGTCATCGCTTCAGCCTGCTGGTGAGTTTTCAATGCCCATGGGTTTCAATGACATTGATAAGTTTGAAACACTTAACGACGTAGAGGTAAACGTTTTTGGATTTGAAAACCGAGATTTGTTTCCAATGCGGGTGTCTAAAAGGACAACTTCCGAATTGAGCCTCGATTTGCTTCTTCTTTATGAGAATGATAAACACCACTACGTTCTTATCAAAGATTTGTGCAGGCTGTTCTGCTTCATCAAAAACATCAAATTCAAGTCAACTCTTCACTTATGCCGGAACTGTCTTTACTTGTGTCACAAGGATGTTAATAACTTTAAGGATCATGTTGAAGTTTGCGGTAATAATCCACCAGCTGTTATCCGCATGCCAAAACCAGACAATAATTTATACAAATTCACAAACTGGTCAGCTACTTGGTTTGCTCCCTTAGTCATCTATTTTGATTTCGAGTCGTTTCTCAAACCAGTGGCCTCCTGTGCTCCAAGTGAAGAGAGAGCTTCATCGCGACCAATTGAAGTTCACGAACCATGTGGCTTTGCATTGACTGTTATTGAGCACGGCAACCCCGAGCCCAAATTTACTCATTTGGACAGCTCGGAAAACTGCATGCAAAATTTCGTTCAAATGATTCATAAACTTGCTAAGGATATACACGAACAGAAGCGCAAACACCCTTTCTTCCGTGGTGACCGATCATCACTTCATAAAGATGCGAGCAAACAGTGTTGGATTTGTGAAAACGAATTCTCAGAAACTGACGAAAAAGATCTGGACCACTGCCATTACAGCGGCGGCTTCCTGGGTTGGGCCCACCCACAGTGTAACAGAGCGCGCCGGAATTCCAATTCTATTCCCGTAATTGGACACAACATCCAAAATTATGACCTCCATCATATTTGTCTTAGTCTGCAAGTGCGAACCGACAACAACAATCAACGTCATACCAGCAACAGACGAAAAATACATTGCAATGATGCTGGGAGTGCAAGTTGATAGAGTTGAGAGGGCTGACAAGAAGGTCGTACCTGTTTACGAATATCTACGCTTCGTTGATTCTTACAAACTCTTCAACGGATCTCTCGAAAAGCTGGTGGAGTCCTTGCCAGAGTCAGAGTTTGGTATAATGGAGTCTATGTTCGCCCATATTCCTGCACCTGACAGACAACTTCTGAAGCAGAAGGGTTATTACCCTTATTCCTACATGAGCGACCGGTCAAAGTTTGCGGAGAGGGAGCTGCCGGCTCTCAGCAAATGGACGAATTCTTTGGAAAACGGAAAAATATCAATCAATGAGTCCGAATTAGATAAAGCGAAGAAGATGTGGCAGCTGCTAAACTGTGAGACAATGCAGGACTACCACGATTCCTATTTGAAACTGGACGTTGCCCTTCTGGCCTGCTGTTCGGAATACTGTCGCAAAATCAGTTTCCAGACATACAGATTGGACGTGGCGCAATTTTTCACAACTCCAAATATGGCAAAAGATGCAGCTTTACGGATAACAAAAGCACGCGTAGAACTTTTGACAGAACCCGAGCACCTGCACATGATTGAACAGTCAGTAAGAGGCGGAATTACTTCCGTATTCGAAACGAGGTACTTCAAAGCCAACAATCAGTTCTTACCGGGCTTCAACCCAGAAGAGGCTTCCACATTCGGGTTGTGCCTCGACGCTAATAATTTGTATGGGGGTGTCATGCAGAAAGAGCTGCTTCCGATCGGAAGCTTTAGATTTGCCAATGAAGTTTCCATTAGCCAGATCTTGAATATGCCTCAGGATTCTGCCATCGGCTACTTTGCTGAAGTGGATCTGGAGTGTCCTACAGACGTTCACGACAACCAAAGGGATTATCCGCTAGCGCCTGTAAAGGAAATTGTACAAGACGTGTGGCTAAGCGATTTCCAAATCAACCTAAAAGAGCAGTACAATATTCCTGAAGCTAAGGTCCCTAAACTACTGCAAACACTGTTTGACAAGAAGAACTACGTAGTCCATTATAAATTACTCCAATTATATGTGCAACTTGGATTACGTATAACGAAACTTCACCGCGTGCTGCAATTCAATCAGGAACGATGGCTCGAACCGTATATTACGTTGAATAGCAATATGCGGAAAAACGCAACTAATAAATTCCAACAGAATTATTATAAACTCATGAATAATTCTGTATATGGCAAAACAATTGAGTCGAAAAGGCGACAGTCGAGGGTGGAAATTACACGAAATGCGGAGAGAGCAGAAAAACTTGTTTCGAAATTCGAATTTGAGAGATTCAAAATATTTGGGGAGAACATGGCCGCTATGTGCGGCAAGCCGAAAATTATAACATGGAATACGCCGACTATTGTGGGTGCAACTGTGCTCGACTTGTCTAAGTACTATATGTACCGCTTTCATTATCAAGTTATGCGACAAAACTTTCAATGTCGTCTATTGTACTCGGATACAGACAGCCTCTTATATAGAATTGAGTCAAAAGATCTGTATGAGGATTTAGCCAACCAATCTGCGGAAGTAAAAAACGAATTCGATTTTTCATCCTATCCAGAAGACCACCCACTTCACGACAACAACAATAAGTCTGAAGTCCTTAAATTCAAGGACGAATTCAGTGGAGACTATATATCCGAGTTTGTGTGCCTCAAACCCAAGATGTATTCAATCACATCAAAAAGTTAGTCCATATAATGAATAATTTATAACCCCTTCCCTCAGTAATTTGAATGCAAGTTAAGTGCGTTGGAGGAAACTACATAACAAAACTTAATAGTTTATTGTAAAACATTTTTACCTTGTTTAGGTTGTCGCAAGTTGTCTGCTAAAGGTGTGACCAGGGCAGCCCAAAAACTTCTCACCCACGAATTATATAAAGAAACTCTCCAAACGTCGAAACCAGTTAGAGCGGTAAATACAAGAATAACATCCGAAAATCATGTACTGAAAACGGTGACAGCTAATAAAATATCTCTATCCGCATTTGATAACAAGAGATATATCTGCGGAGATGGGTTGCGAACGCTCCCATATGGACACTTTTCTGTGTTGGGCGATAATCAAAGCGAAACGTCTAGTTCGCTCGGATGGTTTGATCCTGACCAAAGTCAAATAAGTTGGGATTACAGTACAGAGAATAGTGACAATTTAAGTGAAATTTTTCGTGACACTGAAGTGGATTGGGACTTTCCAACATATCTACCAACCCCGGAGAAAAGAATGAGAAAACACTGTAGCGATAACTTGAACCTACTTCTGGACAATGCCAGCCACTATTCGCCGCCCGATCCTGGTTTCATTAATGCGGGAGGAATAAGAGATGAGGACATTTCTGATGACCAAATTGTTGACTTTGATAGAAGCAGCTCAGAGGAGGAACAAAGTTTTTGTTCATTCATTGATTTAGAAGCTACAGAAAGTAGCGGCGAACAGTGAAAGGGACAGTGTACAAACTCAATTTCATAGTGTGTTGAATTCAAAATAGTGTTGAGAAATACTTTGTGCGAGATTTGTTCAGATTTTGTTTGGAGTGTTGCTTTAATTTGAACGCCCCTGATTCAATTTTTATTTTCAGTTCAATTTGTACGAAAGTTTCTTTAGCCTAAGTTCAATAAGCGGACGGTCAAGTTAGGGGAAAAAGAAAGTCAGACGGCGAGACAATTACCGCCACATTATCCGCATAAGAACGTATCCGCATGCAATTATATAACGTATTATCCGCGTGCAATTATATACCATATTATCCGCATGCAATTATATACCATATTATACCCATGCAATTATATACCATATTATCCCCATGCAAATCTATACCCTATTATCCCCATGCAAATCTATACCCTATTATCCCCATGCAAATCTATACCCTATTATCCCCATGGCATGATAACCCCCCTTCCCAGTGCTCCCTATATTTACTACTCAGATAGAAACAGATACAGATAAAGGACTGTATAGTTATCGATGCCGCTCAAACAGCAATTTAAAAACAATGAGCGATAAAACGAGGCTTGATAAAGTTCAATGTTATATTCACTAATATTCTTATAAACTGAATTTTCACAAAACAATCCGAAACTTAGGACTCAAGAAAACACAAATTTTGAGTTACGGCAATTAAGGCAAAATAAGATATACTTCTATATTGTTGTAAATAACTTAGACCAAAGGAATTCAAACTATTGTAACGAAAAAAATCATGACGAAGACAAAAAAAAACACAACTCAAAGGCAACAAAAAAAAATAAAACTCAAAGGCAGAAAATTTTTAATGCCAAAACCGACTGAGGCCCCAAGAATATTCGCAGAATGTAATACACAGTGAAAACTACTCAGCGGAATTCCAGCAAAATCCCAGTGCTACATTATATTAAATAAAATAAATTGCAAAACATGTGAAAAATAGAAAAAATCGTTAAAAATATGAACGATTGATAAAAAGCGGAGCAAATAAAACTATAGGTCTTCGAAGACTGCCAGAATTATATAAGCCAGAAAGTAAGGATGGTGGACAAATTGTGAAACAAAACAAAAGACTACTTGATTATTGAAAGTTGAAAATCAAATCGAAAAAACTATTTACGTAGAAAAACCAATAAATTTCCCATTTCAGCAATTGATGCAGCGCAAAAATTACAAATTTGAGCTATGTAGTTTTTGAACTACAAAAACTACAGCAAATATAGTTCAAACTACATATTTGAAGTACAAAACTAAAGCAATCCTCCTATAGACAAAAAAATTACAAACAGTTCAAAAACTTTAAACATTAAAACATTTTGAAAAATTTCAATATTTTTTAAAATGCACTTTAAAAAATTTTTCTTTACAGAACTTCAAAAACTTAACGCCAAAAAGTAAATCGATTATTAATAAAAAAGAATTCAAAAGGTCCAAAAATGCAAAAAAGATAATTTACTACTAATTAGAACCAAAATACAAACAAAAACAGACAAATTGGACAAGAACTGCCAAAATGGGATTAGCACGTGTAAAACTTTAAAACATAGCTGACAGATTGCCAGAAAATAGCCGCAATAGCTTCGCAGATCTGCAATCTCAAAAAGATAGTGAGAAAAAGACGAAAATATGAATTTTTATTAAATGCTGAGATTTTATATTTTGATTATGAATATGTATAACTCACTGTTGCTTCTATTAGCTACTCTTAAATAACCTTCAATTAGAGTAACACATACTCACTTGACCTTATCTCTTTGAATTAAATTCCATAGTCAGAGTGGCGAAGTCACTTTTGAGCGGGAGGTAAGTCACGTGTGACCCTCATGCAAATGAACAAAAAAACTCGCTCTAAAAAGAGTGAAAAATGACGTCACACACGCAATTCCATTGAAATTGCGTGAACGAATGAACAAAAAGCAGATTTGAAGTGATTGTGACGTCATAGGGTTGTAACAAAAATCTTGACAAAAAAAACCAACAAACCGATTGATGTCGGAAGAATTGCACTCGAACGACAGGGGAGGATGCATTTTAATTCATGGGGCGTAGCCTAGCTAATTTTTTCTCTATGGGTGCAAAAATAGTTGACCACGCTGGGATTCGAACCATTGACGTCCCGATCCCTCATTAGAAGCACTGCCCACTGGGCTCTCCCGCCCTTATTTTAACTTTGCTGCAATTGATTTTATTTTAACAACAAGCTTTAATTCGGATTGAGAGCAATAGAAACCACTCAAAAATGAGGAACAAAAGCGTGAAAAACCGTGCTACTACGTCTATACAATCTTTTTATACTATTCAGAAGGGGAGACCATCACAATGAGAACGGAAAAGAAACCGCTTTGGTCTTTTCGATGAAAGAAGTTTAGTAGTAGTAGTTTTAGGCTTCAGTGTCGTAGCACTAGGGTTGACATCCACTTATTGGCTGGCTAACTTGACCTTCTGTACTGGATTGCAGTTGCACAAAAAATTCCACGTACAAGAATTGGCTTCAGAGTAATGTCTAGAGAAATAATTCCAGTATAATTCGGTTAATCGTTTTTTGTTTAAGCTTTCAATAGCTAAATTTGTGACTTTACAGATAATATTTAAGTTGACTAGAACGCCTCCAGAAATTTTCATCTGCCTTTTTTGTTCTTGTTTGATTTATGTTTATTAGCTCAAACTGTCTGGTATTTGGTTGATCATCACAGTTTTGGTTTCTAGTGATCAGAATATTGACATTGTAATTTCCTGAGAAAAGCAATTAAGAGAAGTAGATCGTGTAGTTCTATATATAAGGAAAGAAGAAGTAAATTGAGTTTTCCAAGCCTGTTCCTGTAATTCAGTTCCCAGTTGTTTAGGATCCAACAGGTAGCTTTCTTTTGAACGCGCTCAATCTCTTTCGTCTTCGTTTTGTTAGCGAACCAGGCTTGAGTTGCATATGTAACAATTGGTACAACATATCCTGCGTACGCATTGAGTTCTGCGCTTACTTTCGTGGACGGTGCAAGTGTTTCTTTTTAAGAAGTAGAACGCTTTCAGTGCCTTTGAGCACCTTTTTTCGACATTAGTTTTCCAGTTCAGCTTTGGCGCCATTGTAATGCCTAGATCTTTTTGCTCGCTCTGGTAAAGTAAAGTTTTGATGTTTAAACTCAACTTGGGTTTGCCTTGACTTTTGATTGGCACGATATAACACATATTTTCATTTAATGTCATTTTATTGTTTAAACACCATTCTTCTATTTGTTTTATATCGTATTGCATGTTTTCACTATTCGTAGCAACAAGCTTGAAATCGTCTGTGTAAACAAAGGCTTCACACTTAGTTACTTGTAGAGGAAGATCGTTCACAAAAATGATGAATAGAAGTGGACCTAGTACTGATCCTTGTGGGATCTCCCTGGAAGCAATTAAGACTTAATTTTCAGGAATTGCTCCTAGTTGGACGTACTGAAGCTAAGATCAAAAGTATGCGAACCAGATAGCTATAATTTCCGAGGCACCTCATAATAAAGAAGATGAAGCAAGCTTCAGAACTGGGGAAAATTCAAGGCAAAAGATCAAAGGCAAAGCAAATAACCACATCCCTGAAATAAATATATACCACATATATTGATATTCTATGCATGGTAACAAACACTTTTCATAGAAAAATTTTCCAAAGCAGTTTTTGGTTTTATGTCTAGACATGACAGCAAAGAAGGACAGAAATGAAAAATCACCTGTAAAAGCTATCAGATTAATGGCATGGTTCTGTTTCTTCCTCTTTTTCCAATTGTCTTTCTCATTTTTCTTCAAGAAAAACCCAATGGTAACAGTCACTCCAAAACTCAACCACAGCCGTTGAGACGGCGAAACAAATTCATCGTGCTGCCAACGTAGACTTGTTATCCAAGAAACAAACGGGAAGAGAAGCGTAAAAAGGTCTCCCACATTGACGCAGCCATTGCTCATTACCCAGGACAAAAAACCTGAAAACGTTCCGTCAATTAGGAAAATATCCTCTCGAAAGGGGTAGTCGGTCAACTAAGGGACCAACAACTTCTATGTATCACTACAAATAATGACAACTGAAACATTACAAGGTAAACTAAGAAACAATGATGCATCAGAAGATTTAAAAAATCAAGCATTTGCTCATAGCATCGTCAAACAGAAGGTAAACACAATGGATTTATAGCAGTTTATTGACCTAAGCTGAATAAAAAAGTCAATTAAAAGAAAGCCCCTCCCCTAAAAGTCAACTCCTATGTAATGTCAACTCCTATGTAATAAACATGCCGATATGCATCTGCTACATCAAATCGAAAACATATATGTAGTTTTATAGCAGATCGAAAACATATTTAGTTTTATATCAAATCGCAAACATATTTATAGCAGTTTATTGACCTAAGCTGAATAAAAAAGTCAATTAAAAGAAAGCCCCTCCCCTAAAAGTCAACTCCTATGTAATGTCAACTCCTATGTAATAAACATGCCGATATGCATCTGCTACATCAAATCGAAAACATATATGTAGTAGTAGTAGTAGTTTGGGCTTCAGTGTCGTGGCACTAGGGTTGACATCCCTTTATTGGTTGGCTAATTTGACCTTCTGTACTGGATTGCAGTTGTTGCAGTTGCACAAAAAGGTCCACGCACAAGAATTGGCTTCAGAGTGATGTCTAGAGAAATAATTCCAGTATAATTCGGTTAATCGTTTTTTGCTTAAGTTTTCAATAGCTAAACTTGTGATTTTACAGATATTTGAAAGTTGACTATAACACCTCCAAAAATTTTCATCTGCTTTTTTCGTTCTTGTTTGATTCATGTTTATTAGCTCAAATTGTCTGGTATTTGGTTGATCATCACAGTTTTGGTTTCTAGTGATCGGAATATTGATATTGTAATTTCCTGAGAAAAGCGATTAAGAGAAGTAGATCGTGTAGTTCTATATATACGGAGAGAGGAAGTAAATTGAGCTTTCCAAGCCTCTTCTTGTAACTCAATTCCCAGTTGTTTAGGATCCAACTGGTAGCTTTCTTTTCAACGCGCTCAATCTCTTTCGTCTCCGTTTTGTTAGCGAACCAGGCCTGAGTTGCATATGTAACAATTGGTACGACATATACTGCGTACGCATTGAGTTTTTAAGAAATAGAACGATTTCAGCGCCTTTGAGCACCTTTTTCCGACATTAGGATTCCAGTTCAGCTTTGGCGCCAATGTAATGCCTAGATCTTTTTGGTCGTTCTGGTAAAGTAAAGTTTTGTTGTTTAAACTTAACTTGGGTTGGTCTTGACTTTTGATTGGTAAGATAAAACACTTATTTTCATTTAATGTCATTTTATTGTTTTATAGAATCCCTTCGGATTAACTTGGATTCTAAAGTGTCCTCCAAATTCTTGTGAAAAATTCGAATTGGTGGAACTAATTGAATTCAGAAATTAAAAGCAAATTTCAGCTCAAAGAAGAATTTATACAAGTTAACTTTTATAAAAGTGTAAAGTAGGGAAGGCAGCTTCAAAAATTGCGTTAAAAGTTATTAAGAATTGTGATACTCGAATTTAACCGTTTAGACCCCGGTTTTACCTATATTTGCGTTCACCAAGATAACTTGGTCCCAGAGTCCTTGCTCTGTTTGTTTTTTTCCAAACGCAGTGTTTGGTCCCAACGGTAGCGTTGAACATCATATTTATTCTCTGACACAATCTCGGTTCTAATATTTAAACCATAAATCCTTATGACAATTGGTTACTGATACTGTCCCATAAAAAATGAGCCATAAATCAGCTTGTTTAGCTGTCACTTTCAAGTGTTTTTTTGTTTGCAGCCTTTAAAATGTAATTTTCGAAAGCTTCCGCATTAAAAATTTCGTGAGCATGTTTGTAGTGTCACTACCCTGCCTTCCCCTATGGAAGCATAATGCTCCACTCATTATTAATTCAAAAACTTGACAGCAAACTTCCATTCATGAGTTTCGTATATATTACGTGCACCGTCATCCATAAGCACGCATCTTATTTGATTTAATAACTGGAATCTTACTGTTGGGCCTCCTTTATCAGGGTGTATCAAAAGAGACAAATGTCTGAATCGCCATTGGATTTCCTCAATCGTTGCAGTGGGCGAAATCCAAAGTAGATTGTATATTGACAATGCTCCTGTACCTGGTAACATTTTCTCAATCTCCTATAGTCGTCGTGTAGTAAGCTCTTTGGCGTTTATCTCCGCCTCTAATTGTAACTCTAATTTTCTTACCCTTGAAGCCGTTTTTGAAGCTTTTTTCCGAGCTACTTCTAGCTCCCCCTCGTATTCAACGAGTTTTTTGAGAGCTGATTTTAGCTCCCCAGACAAAACGTCTGATTCAGTTCTTGCTGACTCGCAGTCGAGCCGCATTTGCTGGAGTTGACATTCCAAATCAACTAAACTATTATTAGCTTCGGTTCTAGCAGGAAAGTGCTCCCGCTGCTGTTCGGCAACGATTAGTTGTTGCTTTAAATCAACAACCTGCCTTTGTAGCATACTATTTTCCTGTTGTACACTTTTAAGTTGCTCCTGCAATTGCAAGGAAGCAACTCCCAGCTGTTCGCTGTTTTCTAACCGGACTTTCATCCGATTCCATTCCTGCGTAGTAATAGGCCGTCTCTGAGTTAGTGTTGTTGGGTATAATTCATCCAGGGCCACGACCGTTTTAAAACGGGTTTTGACCCAGCAGATTCTATAGAATCCTCGTCGGACAACTGCTTTTACTTCGTGCAGTTGCGGCAGATAATATACATAATCTCCCACTTCTGGTTCCATTTCGTTCTCTAAACAAAATCAATATTAGACATGTTTAAGAGAATGAGCATCATTCCAGACACTCTATTGACGTTGAAAAATTTTCCAACTGAAATAGATTTATTTTTTCTTGGCTTATAGCCCCCGGCTCAAAGTCCGTTTTGTCGGTACCCGATAACTCGCTTACTTTTGTTTTAACAAATTTTTTTGAGACTTGTTTTTGTTTTAAAGGTTGGTTTTTCAGAACGGTTATATAATTAAGTTCGATTAACGGGTTAATCGGCTGTAGTGCCACTCTTGGTTGAGCACCTTCCAAAAATAACGTAGTTGATAAAATTATTCTTAAACAAATTACTAGAATTTTTGCAATCAAAAATAATGTCATTAGCGTTAAGGTCAATTCCCTTACTAAATGCCAAATTTTCAAAATGTTTCTTTCCATGGGTTTAATCCAAGGAACTTCATGCCAATTCAAATCACTGGTGTATGCGTTAAAATCTAGTAGTTTTTCATGTGTATACTTTCCATTTGGTCCCAGGAAAACTTCTCTTCCTGTTATCGTTCTTCTACTGTGTCTATGCATTTGAGCTAGCCGACTTTCTTCTAACTGCTTCTCTGTGAATAAACCATTGAAAACCTCCTTAAAAATAGGAACTTCACGTTTGGGTTCCTCAAGAAAAGACAATACTTGTGGTTTTTCTACTATTGTAAGGTTTTGACCAAACGCTATCCAAGAACCATTACCTAGTTGGAATACATTAGGGAACAATGGGTTGCACTTTATGAGCGTAAAATTTCTATAGAAAACCTTGGACATTGGGTTCATATAGCGCACGAAGCTCTGATTATCATTTTGTGTTACAATAATCGGCACTTCCTCAGTACAGTAATTTAGAGCAGTTAATTCTACTATTATTTTTGTACAATGATGCACGTAAATTATTGCACCTGCTATCTCTGAATGCAGTCCTATGACTCCCTCTTTACCAATGAAAAGAGAATGCGAATCACCGTTCCCCATTAAAGCCAATACGTTTTGTCTATAAATTTTGTTCATTCTACATCTCAGGTTTGACATTTCGTCAACAATTGCATGTAGACTATTAAACTCTTCGACAAATAACGTATCTAAACCACTTCTGCTGACATCTTGAGTAGTTACAGTGTATGTTGTTTGCTGCGAATTTATATCGAGGCTGAATTGGTAAAAAAAGACGTTTTGATGGTTAGTTTTATTTACAACTAGATGGTTTATTCTGATTTCCTCGCTCAAAACTTGTATGATGAATTTCCTTTTATCAGTGGTCTTGCCCATCATATAGTGATGATTACCCACAGCAATCAACTCTGCTGTGTTTTCTTCCAAGAAACCAGCTAGGTTGAATAATTTTGTTACATTTCCTTTTTGGACACTGTATTGGATATAAACAAGCTCGAATCTATCTTGATTCCAGGGATGAAATTGTTGGTTTCCAAATGGGTCTAGGAATATAATCTTTGATCCTTTTTCTGATTGCAACATTTCCAAATTAGTTTTTCCAAGTGTTACTTCTGCGCTAATGACTACACTACCGGTAATATTTTCTTTCAATGGGGTTTGCCAAGCTACTGGATATGCAAATTTTACACCTTTGTTGTTCCCGCCTTTCATAAAAGCGCTCCCTATTTTTGTTTTAATTTTAATTTCCGTTTCTGACTCTTGTAACTTTCTCAATAGTGTGGTGTCGAAGCTAAATTTTTCATTTCCAAACCACGGTAAATTTACTGATATCCCTTGTAACAATTTGCTAAAAGCTTTGCTGGTAAGTGGATAGTACGTGGGAATCAATTGAGAGTTTTCTTGAATGAATACTGCGTCGTCCCACCATGTGCTTTTCTTTAGGCCACTGACGGTGTGTGCGGCTTGAAACATGCAGTAATTTAATAGGATTTTTAAATTCTCATGATATAATACGTGTCCGGTAGATTATACAAGAGCATGTTTTTGGTTTTGAGTGCAGTTATCTCTTTCCCACAATGAGAGTCTAGAGATTTTTACTATATTTTCAAAGTCATATGCCGTAATTTCTATTTTGTTGCTTTTAAGGGATCCTATAACAATGCAAAACACGAATACCTTACAAAAATTTGAGTCTGTGTCTGATGTCATCTTCTCTGTGTGCCTTTGCGAATACAGTTATCTTTAGTCAAAGACGTCATCACCTTGATGTTCGTTCATATCTTTATGCAAGAACTAATCTTTAAATTTGCTAGATTTTGATCGGCTGGCAGCGGGTTGTGTATTAGTTTTTTCTGACGTTTTGACTGTTACTCGGCCAGGTCCTGGTTTCCAGTCTGGGTCTTTTCCCTGACTTGCTTGTCTACTTGAACTTCGTGTAACCCTTTTTGAACTACTGTGATTTTCGCCGTGATCTCTTGTTGTACTGTTGATGGGTTTGCCTTGTGTTGCTGTTTTTGTCTTACTGGAAGTCTAACTCGGAGTGCTGTTTAACTTTGTTTTGTTGGAACTGGTTGGCTGTGCTCCACTGTCGTTAGAGTTTGCTTCCATATTTGTATCCATCAGTGTCTCGCTGTCAGGTTTAGGCTCCCACAAAACCTTCATCAGATTGTCCCATCTCTGGATTAACTTCGATTTGACTTGGGAGTTCTTCTGTTTTTGTTCCCTGGTCACTTACTCCAGCGCTCTGTTGCTTGACTTCAATTTCAATGAAACCGTTTGCTGCGAATTTATATCGAGGCTGAATTGGTAAAAAAAAAAGACGTTTTGATGGTTAGTTTTATTTACAACTAGATGGTTTATTCTGATTTTCTGACTTCCTCGCTCAAAACTTGTATGACGAATTTCCTTTTATCAGTGGTCTTGCCCATCATATAGTGATGATTACCCACAGCAATCAACTCTGCTGTGTTTTCTTCCAAGAAACCAGCTAGGTTGAATAATTTTGTTACATTTCCTTTTTGGACACTGTATTGGATATAAACAAGCTCGAATCTATCTTGATTCCAGGGATGAAATTGTTGGTTTCCAAATGGGTCTAGGAATATAATCTTTGATCCTTTTTCTGATTGCAACATTTCCAAATTAGTTTTTCCAAGTGTTACTTCTGCGCTAATGACTACACTACCGGTAATATTTTCTTTCAATGGGGTTTGCCAAGCTACTGGATATGCAAATTTTACACCTTTGTTGTTCCCGCCTTTCATAAAAGCGCTCCCTATTTTTGTTTTAATTTTAATTTCCGTTTCTGACTCTTGTAACTTTCTCAATAGGGTGGTGTCGAAGCTAAATTTTTCATTTCCAAACCACGGTAAATTTACCGATATCCCTTGTAACAATTTCCTAAAAGCTTTGCTGGTAAGTGGATAGTACGTGGGAATCAATTGCGAGTTTTCTTGAATGAAAACTGCGTCGTCCCACCACGTGCTTTTCTTTAGGCCACTGACGGTGTATGCGGCTTGAAACATGCAGTAATTTAATAGGATTTTTAAATTCTCATCATATAATACGTGTCCGGTAGATTATACAAGAGCATGTTTTTGGTTTTGAGTGCAGTTATCTCTTTCCCACAATGAGAGTCTAGAGGTTTTTACTATATTTTCAAGGTCATATGCCGTAATTTCTATTTTGTTGCTTTTAAGGGATCCCATAACAATGCAAAACACGAATACCTTACAAAAATTTGAGTCTGTGCCTGATGTCATCTTCTCTGTGTGCCTTTGCGAATACAGTTATCTTTAGTCAAAGATGTCATCACCTTGATGTTCGTTCATATCTTTATGCAAGAACTAATCTTTAAATTTGCTAGATTTTGATCGGCTGGCAGCGGGTTGTGTATTAGTTTTTTCTGACGTTTTGACTGTTACTCGGCCAGGTCCTGGTTTCCAGTCTGGGTCTTTTCCCTGACTTGCTTGTCTACTTGAACTTCGTGTAACCCTTTTTGAACTACTGTGATTTTCGCCGTGATCTCTTGTTGTACTGTTGATGGGTTTGCCTTGTGTTGCTGTTTTTGTCTTACTGGAAGTCTACTTCGGAGTGCTGCTTAACTTTGTTTTGTTGGAACTGGTTGGCTGTGCTCCACTGTCGTTAGAGTTTGCTTCCATATTTGTATCCATCAGTGTCTCGCTGTCAGGTTTAGGCTCCCACAAACCTTCATCAGATTGTCCCATCTCTGGATTAACTTCGATTTGACTTGGGAGTTCTTCTGTTTTTGTTCCCTGGTCACTTACTCCAGCGCTCTGTTGCTTGACTTCAATTTCAATGAAACCGTTTGCTGCGAATTTATATCGAGGCTGAATTGGTAAAAAAAGACGTTTTGATGGTTAGTTTTATTTACAACTAGATGGTTTATCTTGATTTCCTCGCTCAAAACTTGTATGACGAATTTCCTTTTATCAGTGGTCTTGCCCATCATATAGTGATGATTACCCACAGCAATCAACTCTGCTGTGTTTTCTTCCAAGAAACCAGCTAGGTTGAATAATTTTGTTACATTTCCTTTTTGGACACTGTATTGGATATAAACAAGCTCGAATCTATCTTGATTCCAGGGATGAAATTGTTGGTTTCCAAATGGGTCTAGGAATATAATCTTTGATCCTTTTTCTGATTGCAACATTTCCAAATTAGTTTTTCCAAGTGTTACTTCTGCGCTAATGACTACACTACCGGTAATATTTTCTTTCAATGGGGTTTGCCAAGCTACTGGATATGCAAATTTTACACCTTTGTTGTTCCCGCCTTTCATAAAAGCGCTCCCTATTTTTGTTCTAATTTTAATTTCCGTTTCTGACTCTTGTTACTTTCTCAATAGGGTGGTGTCGAAGCTAAATTTTTCATTTCCAAACCACGGTAAATTTACCGATATCCCTTGTAACAATTTCCTAAAAGCTTTGCTGGTAAAGGGATAGTACGTGGGAATCAATTGCGAGTTTTCTTGAATGAAAACTGCGTCGTCCCACCATGTGCTTTTCTTTAGGCCACTGACGGTGTATGCGGCTTGAAACATGCAGTAATTTAATAGGATTTTTAAATTCTCATGATATAATACGTGTCCGGTAGATTATACAAGAGCATGTTTTTGGTTTTGAGTGCAGTTATCTCTTTCCCACAATGAGAGTCTAGAGGTTTTTACTATATTTTCAAAGTCATATGCCGTAATTTCTATTTTGTTGCTTTTAAGGGATCCCATAACAATGCAAAACACGAAAACCCTACAAAAATTTGAGTCTGTGTCTGATGTCATCTTCTCTGTGTGCCTTTGCGAATACAGTTATCTTTAGTCAAAGACGTCATCACCTTGATGTTCGTTCATATCTTTATGCAAGAAATAATCTTTAAATTTGCTAGATTTTGATCGGCTGGCAGCGGGTTGTGTATTAGTTTTTTCTGACGTTTTGACTGTTACTCGGCCAGGTCCTGGTCTCCAGTCTGGGTCTTTTCCCTGACTTGCTTTTCTACTTGAACTTCGTGTAACCCTTTTTGAACTACTGTGATTTTCGCCGTGATCTCTTGTTGTACTGTTGATGGGTTTGCCTTGTGTTGCTGTTTTTGTCTTACTGGAAGTCTAACTCGGAGTGCTGTTTAACTTTGTTTTGTTGGAACTGGTTGGCTGTGCTCCACTGTCGTTAGAGTTTGCTTCCATATTTGTATCCATCAGTGTCTTGCTGTCAGGTTTAGGCTCCAACAAACCTTCATCAGATTGTCCCATCTCTGGATTAACTTCGATTTGACTTGGGAGTTCTTCTGTTTTTGTTCCCTGGTCACTTACTCCAGCGCTCTGTTGCTTGACTTCAATTTCAATGAAACCGTTTGCTGCGAATTTATATCGAGGCTGAATTGGTAAAAAAAAGACGTTTTGATGGTTAGTTTTATTTACAACTAGATGGTTTATTCTGATTTCCTCGCTCAAAACTTGTATGACGAATTTCCTTTTATCAGTGGTCTTGCCCATCATATAGTGATGATTACCCACAGCAATCAACTCTGCTGTGTTTTCTTCCAAGAAACCAGCTAGTTTGAATAATTTTGTTACATTTCCTTTTTGGACACTGTATTGGATATAAACAAGCTCGAATCTATCTTGATTCCAGGGATGAAATTGTTGGTTTCCAAATGGGTCTAGGAATATAATCTTTGATCCTTTTTCTGATTGCAACATTTCCAAATTAGTTTTTCCAAGAGTTACTTCTGCGCTAATGACTACACTACCGGTAATATTTTTTTTTCAATGGGGTTTGCCAAGCTACTGGATATGCAACTTTTACACCTTTGTTGTTCCCGCCTTTCATAAAAGCTCTCCCTATTTTTGTTTTAATTTTAATTTCCGTTTCTGACTCTTGTAACTTTCTCAATAGGGTGGTGTCGAAGCTAAATTTTTCATTTCCAAACCACGGTAAATTTACCGATATCCCTTGTAACAATTTCCTAAAAGCTTTGCTGGTAAGTGGATAGTACGTGGGAATCAATTGCGAGTTTTCTTGAATGAAAACTGCGTCGTCCCACCATGTGCTTTTCTTTAGGCCACTGACGGTGTATGCGGCTTGAAACATGCAGTAACTTAATAGGATTTTTAAATTCTCATGATATAATACGTGTCCGGTAGATTATACAAGAGCATGTTTTTGGTTTTGAGTGCAGTTATCTCTTTCCCACAATGAGAGTCTAGAGGTTTTTACTATATTTTCAAAGTCATATGCCGTAATTTCTATTTTGTTGCTTTTAAGGGATCCCATAACAATGCAAAACACGAAAACCCTACAAAAATTTGAGTCTGTGTCTGATGTCATCTTCTCTGTGTGCCTTTGCGAATACAGTTATCTTTAGTCAAAGACGTCATCACCTTGATGTTCGTTCATATCTTTATGCAAGAAATAATCTTTAAATTTGCTAGATTTTGATCGGCTGGCAGCGGGTTGTGTATTAGTTTTTTCTGACGTTTTGACTGTTACTCGGCCAGGTCCTGGTTTCCAGTCTGGGTCTTTTCCCTGACTTGCTTGTCTACTTGAACTTAGTGTAACCCCTTTTGAACTACTGTGATTTTCGCCGTGATCTCTTGTTGTACTGTTGATGGGTTTGCCTTGTGTTGCTGTTTTTGTCTTACTGGAAGTCTAACTCGGAGTGCTGTTTAACTTTGTTTTGTTGGAACTGGTTGGCTGTGCTCCACTGTCGTTAGAGTTTGCTTCAATATTTGTATCTATCAGTGTCTCGCTGTCAGGTTTAGGCTCCAACAAACCTTCATCAGATTGTCCCACCTCTGGATTAACTTCGATTTGACTTGGGAGTTCTTCTGTTTTTGTTCCCTGGTCACTTACTCCAGCGCTCTGTTGCTTGACTTCAATTTCAATGAAACCGTCCTCTTCTTCGTCGTTGCCAGCCGGCCTCTCGGCTAATTTACCTTGTTTTTGGTATTCGTGTTGACGAAACTTGAATTTCTTGAGTCTGTCGTAATGCACTTTTTGCTGTTTTTGAGTTTTTACGTCTTCAATGATTAAATTCAAATAATTTATTTTTTCTCGTATAACAAGAGGACCGCTATAGTACGACTTGAACTCTTTTGTTTGCCCTGGTTTTACTGTTGGATTAAACAGCAAGACCAGTTCCCCAGTTTGGTATTTAGGTCCAAACTGTTTTCGATCGTAGTAAGTTTTTTGTCTTTCTTGTTCCACTTCCATATTCAATCGTACAAATTCGTGGCATAATTGTAGCTCCTTTTTTAGGTTACCAACGTACTCACTTGGGGTTGCAAAAACTTGAGCTGGAGTGTTTCGTACATGCAATCAATAGGTAGTGCACAAGGAGCACCAAACAGAAGATAATAAGGATAGTATTTTGTTACTGTGTGAACAGAGCTGCGATATGCCATCATTACCAATTGAAGGTATTTACTCCAAGTGTTGTGGTGTTCTCCTACGTATTTTACCAAACTATCCTCAATTTTTCTGTTTGTTCGTTCAATCATTGCATTACCTTGAGGGTGATACGCTGTTGTAGAGGTCTGATAAATGCCCAATTCCTTGCACATATTTTTGAAAAGATTTGACATAAAATTTGCACCCTTATCACTATCCAAGTTCACGGGGCAACCAAATCGTGAAACCCAACAGTCCACAAAAAATTTTGCTACTGTTGTTGCTTCCTGATTTTGCATAGGAAACACTTCGTACCATTTTGAGAACTGATTTCCTATGAGTAAAATATACTTGAAACCATCACTTTCGGGTAAAGGTCCCATAATATCCAGCGCCACCTGTCAAAAGGGATGACTCGGTTTCCACACTGTTAATGGGTGCCTGTGAGTTTGTTGAGGTTTTTTCTGCTTTGAGCACTTATCACAGCTTAAAATCCAATCTTATATATCACGTTTCATTCCAACCCAATAGAAACGTTCTTGGACTCTTCCAAGAGTTTTCTGCATTCCCTGGTGCCCCATGGAATCATGTAAAACAGGTAGGATGACATCCATGTATGATCTGTGTACGATCATTTGCTGGACTCTATAGTTTTCTTCGAGCAGGCTTTGTTGCCTTAACAGCCCTTTTGAGATATGCAAATTTTGAAAATCAGTCCAGAGCTTCCATGTTGTTTTTGAAGCCTCAACCATTTGTCTTTTTTCAGGTCGTTTCTTTTGTTCCACCCAGCAGAATACTTCTTTTGTTTCTCGCGAGTTCTGCTGATGCTGTCGAAGATCATCTGTCTGGTCTCCAAAGACATCGGACCAGCTGTTTTCTGTGGGTTGTTCGATTAGTATCTGGGTTTTTTCTTCCACGAGAGATGGGTCCTCAACCACTGGCACTCTGGATAGACAGTCTGCATGAGGTATATTCTTACCTGCTATTTTGCCAAAATCTGCAATGAATCGCCGATAAAATCCAACTAATCCAAGAATTGCACGAAGTTCCTTCAAATTTGAGGCAGTTTTCATATTTGCTTCTGCGGATACTTTATCCGGATCAACCTTTACCCCATCTTTTGATATAATATGACCTAAAAAATTAATACGTTTTTGAAAGAAACGACATTTTGAGCCTTTAATTTTTAAACTGGCTTCCTTTATACGACAAAGCAAAAGCTCAAGTCGAGATAAATGTTCTTCAAACGACTTCCTAAAAATTATTATATCATCAAGATATATCAAGGCTACTTCGTATGAAACTCCCGCCAGGATTAGTTCCATCAAATTTTGGAACGCTCCTGGCGCTGATGTTAAACCCATTGGTAACCTCTTCCATTTATACAAACCCGTAGGAGTGATGAAAGCAGTCAAGTTTTGTGATTCCTCCTCTAAGGCCATTTGGAAATAGCCCGACGTTAGGTCAATGTTCGAAAAATAAATGTTTCCATCCAACGAATCTATTACATCATTAATTCTTGGCAATGGCGTGCTGGTTTTTTCAATTTGTTTATTTAGAGCTCTGTAGTCTACTACTAGTCGGAATGTTCCATCTTTCTTTTCAACTACTATGGACGGTGCTGCCCAGTATGAATGAGTTGGCTCAACCAAATTGGCTTCTTCTAGGTTTTCCACTATTTTTTTTTATTGCTTTCCGTTTTTCAAAGCTCATACTGCCGTAGGCCCGCCTGAATGGTTTTGCGTCTTTTTCTAGTTTTATTTTTTGTTTTATTTTATCACAGAAACCCAAGTCATTTGAGTTTCTGGAGAATACTTGATTGTGCCTCATGAACATTGCAACTACTTGGTCGGACTGATTTCTACTCAAATCTGTTCCCTCTAATGTTGCATGAGTCCCCATCTGGAAAGCTTCCGGATGTTTTGGCTTTTTCTTGCTTGTGAACAAACCATTTACTTGTATGCTGTCATCTTTGCTGAAGAACTCTCCAATTTTAGTATTTTGGAATAACTTGATATCATTATCAGAGAGGTTAACAACCCTCAATTGGCTCTTTGAGTCGTTTACAGATATCAGGCAGTCAGTCACTAAAACACCAGTGCGATTTTCAAAGTCCTTGAGGCCTTCAACCAGGCCTTGACTTTTCTTTGTCACCTCAGCGTTCTCATTTTTCACAATTACGTCTATCCAGGCTTCGTGTCTTGCCGATATTATGAGCGTTTCCAACAGAAGAGTAAATGAATTAACGTTGTTTACGTTCTGAGTAATAAGCGGAATAGAGAGTTTTTGTCGACCACAAAGTAATATCTTTTCATCTTTTCGTTTAAATCCAGTATACACTTTTGATCAGTGAGGATGTCCCAATTAGTAAAAACGAGATATAATTTTCTTGAGTGACCAAAAACTCATGCAAAAATTCGGGTTGTTTGGGTTTGATTCGAACGAAAAGTTCAACTTTTCCTAAGATTTTCACTGAAGTATTATTAGCAGCTAAGACTCTGTTATTGTATGGGTCTATTCGTTTTGTGTCTCCTATGGCTTTCAGCAGTTCGACGCTGATGAGGGATACACTACTGACTACTGCCGCTATCAACCAGCCCCACTTTCATTTGCCCTTGTATGAGTATTTGTATAGTGAAGCATTTTGTTGTGCTGGTTGAACAGACTTTGATAACATTTGCCGATTCTGTTGTTTGCTTGGGTTTTCCGTTAGGACAGTACCGTTTTATGTGTTGGGAACTCCCGCAATGAAAACAGTTCCGACATTGTTTAATTCTATGCCCTTTTTGTCCGCATCCAGTACATGTTTCCGTGAAGTTTTTTTAAAGTTTTTATCATTATTGGGGAATCCACTTTTTTCGTTTTCTAGCAAATTGGGTCTGCCCTGGTTTTGGTTGAAGTTATTCTGTCCCTGATTCCCGCGTCGTGTGTTAACCCAGCCTTGGCTCTTACCGCCACTTTTCCTGGAATTGCCATCAGCAGTTCCCGATAACTTCTGAACCATTAACCGCCTCGATTAGGGATTTGTTTGAGTCATCTTGTCTAATGGCAGCAATTTGAGGCACTTGTTCCTCTTCTTCTATTCTTGTCACGACTTTCTAGCGCTTTGTCCACAGGCATATCTTTATCTTCTAATGTTTTTCTTAGTTCTAACCTAACCTGACTGTGATGTATTCCCTCCAGAAAACCCCGGAGCACTAATTGGTCACGGATATCTTGTGACTCCTCTGGGTATGCTTTTTTCGCCTGGGTGCTGAACACGACGCGCTAGCCGTCCCCGGAAAACAACCGGTTTTTCGCTGTAGTGATTTCAAAAAGCCTTAAAAGTTTCATCGTAGCTATCTCTCACGTTCTGCGGTAAGGTTCGATAGAACTCGATTGCTGACTTCTGTAAGCGGAGGGCAAAATAGTGCGGCCGCTCATCTATTTCGCAAGTTGCTCCGCCAGAGCTTGCCGGTTCTGTACGTTTCCATTTTTGCAGCTCCGCCAATAGCTCAAAATGTGTCAAGTAGCTCTCGAAATCATTTGATCCGGCGAAAGCCTCCGGCAATAACATTTTCGATACGGAACCCGCTGCCATTTTGACTAGATTTACTAGGATACTTCCTTTATTTTACAGTTATGTCTCAGTACTGTTATATATTTATATATAAACTTATTCCCTTTTGTAAGGTCGGAGCAATTTTAAATTCTAAAGAATTTATCCGTTTTACTGGGTAAAATTTTCGTTTTAATGTTTGAGGTAGCCAAATAAGACAATCTAATACTTACGAAACTGGAAATTGCAAATATTAATATTTCGCTAACTCATTTGAACCGGAAACTGTAAAATTTTTGATACTTTCTTTTTTTGTTCAGAAATGCAAATCTTTATCAGTTCAGAAAATGCAGTTTCCGGTTATTACAATAAAATATTTACGAAAATGAAAAGTGCAAATCCTAATGGGTTCTTAAATCGTTTGAACTGGAAACTGTAATAAGTTTTCATACTCCCCAGTTTGCCCCAGTTTCCGGTTTTTACATTAAAACAAATAATAATGACACAAATAGCACCTTTGTTGTGAACTAACCTGTTGTTTGTGGTAATTCATTGCAGCTCTCCTCCCTTGAAAACCTGCGGATTTGCCTCTTCTGGATCTTTCACCCCAAAGAAGCAGCCCACTATTACTGACCAAAGAAATTCCACTGACTGCTCAGACACTCCCAGTGACTTGCTGTGACTTCCCTTCTCTTGAATAGTTGTTGAATCCCAGCACTCACTGTATTTCTGTGTTTTATCTGCAATGTCCTATTGTGTCTCTGCGGCTGAAATTGCCTCTTTCAGTCGAATCCTTGAGCCAAGAAAGTGTGTTTTTTTTCTCGCAGCAACGATTGCCGTGTTGACAACACTTGTGTTACCTGTTCCACACAGTCACTGGCCGTGCCGATAATCGAAACACTGGGCTTTTGTTCCGGGTTCTATATCTCTGTCGCCAATATAGAATCTCTTCGGATTAACTTGGACTCTAAAGTTTCTTCCGAATTCTTGTGAAAAATTCGAATTGGTGGAACTAATTGAATTCAGAAATGAAAAGCAAATTTTAGCTCAAAGAAGAATTAATACAAGTTAACTTTTATAAAAGTGTAAAGTAGGGAAGGCAGCTTCAAAAATTGCGTTAAAAGTTATTATGAATCGTGATACTCGAATTTAACCGTTTAGACCCCGGTTTTATCTATATTTGCGTTCACCAAGATAACTTGGTCCCAGAGTCCTTGCTCTGTTTGTTTTTCCCAAACGCAGTGTTTGGTCCCAACGATAGCGTTGAACATCATATTTATTCTCTGACACAATCTCGGTTCTAATATTTAAACCATAAATCCTTATGAAAATTGGTTACAGATACTGTCTCAAAAATAAAGAGCCATAAATCAGCTTGTTTAGTTGTCACGTTCAAGTGTTTTTTTGTTTGCAGCCTTTAAAATGTAATTTTCGAAAGCTTCCGCATTCAAAATTTCGTGAGCATGTTTGCAGTGTCACTGCAGTTTAAACACCATTCTTCTATTTGTTTTATATCGTGTTGCATGTTTTCAATATTCGTTGCAACAAGCTTAAAGTTGTCTGCATAACCAAAGGCTTCACGCTTATTTACTTGTAGAGGAAGATCGTTAACAAAAATGATGAATAGAAGTGGACCTGGTAGTGATCTTTGTAGAGCACCACTCGTTACTTTCGCTGTTTCAGAGTTAAAATCTTTAAGCGTTACATATTTTTTTTCTTTTACTTAAGTAGCTGGCAATAATTTTCAAGAAGTTACCACCAATGCCTAGCATTTCAATTTTCTGTTGCAAGATGTCATGTGGAACGCTATCGAAGGCTTTTTTGAAGTCCAGATACAGAACCAAAAGTTCTTCTTCATTACCATCCATTTTGTTGTAGGGATGATTTAGGAACAACAATTTCTGTGTTATCAACGACCTGTGTCTTCGAAAACCATGTTGTGCATTGTGTAGTGTCGTTTTTACAATGTCATACAGTTCGTTAAATATAACTTTTTCAAAAACATTTGATGTGTTGCAGAGACGGCTTATAGGTCTGTATTGCTTTACGTCTGCTCTGTCTTCGTCTTTAAAGACGGGAATAACTTCACTTATTTTCCAAAACGATGGAAAACAACCTTTTGATAGCTCAGCCTTAAACACTATCAGTAAGGATTTTGAGAGGGCAGGCAGGTTTTTGAACATAAGATTACTTATGTTGTCCGGTCAGCATGCTTTACTATTTTCAAGCTTTGACAGCATTTCTTAATTTTTTTTATAGATTTCTCATGGTTATAGGTCTTTTTTGCGAAGGTTCAATTTTGATCAACATGATAACTTTTTAGGAAAACACTCGCAAAAAAGTCGCTTAAAAACTTACTTTTCTGTGCATTGTCATTCGATTTTTCATCTTCGTATTTCATTGTTTCGGAAATCCTAATACTTTTATGGATGGATTTTTGTAGATCTGAAAATTATTGCCCTCGAAAAATTTTTTGTTTTTCGAAATTTTTCTTTTTAATATAGCGATAGATTTGATTAGATGTGATGTGTCATTTTTAACCCTGGGTGGAAGACTTGCCCTGTGTTTAGTTGTTCCTGGAACGTTTTTTGCCAAAATATTTTCCAGGCGTTTGTACCGTTGCTTTACAAGTGCGTCTACGTTACTGTAGCAGTAAGGTTTAAAAGGATTTTCAGCAATGATTGCGTTTAGCTTGTTCCAGCTGATTTTATTGAAGGCATATTTTTGTCTTTTAAATCTATGAATGTTTTCATGTGTTAGTTGGTAAAATTATTTTACAATTTTTATGATCTGAGGTGAATGTTCTGTTAAATTCATTTACTTTTGAACGGTTAATTACGTTGCTGTGATTTTTAATGAGGAAAATATCTAGTTGATTTTTTTTTTATTTTTGGCTCAGGATTTCCTTTAAATGATGTTTACCCAGGCTCTTGAGTACTGTGTCTTCATACTCATCGTTAGATATTAAAATTTTCCAGATTGTGTTGTCAAAATTAACGTCCCCTGTGATAATTATGTAGTGGCAGTTTTCCGTTTTTGCTTATTGATTCAATTCATTTGTTAAAGAGATCAATTCTTCTGGCGACCATCTGTATGAACTGTACTTTGGAGGGTTGTATAAGCAGCAAATCAGCTTTGAGACATTTTTAGGCTTAACCTTGATAACAACGTATTCCATTTTCAGAATTCAAAGTAACCCTCTCATGAGGTATGTTACGTACGGCAATGAGGACTCCACCGTGTTTAGTTTTGTGCAATTTGCTTTTTCTGTCTCTCCTAAGAATCGTATAGTCTCTAAAGAAAAGGAGCTTCGTCCGTGATATAACTAGTGAGCCGGGTTTCTGTTAAGCAAATGATATCGAGATCGTTTTAAATTGACACACAGTTTGCAAACTTACTTCGCCGTTTTAGATCAATTAGGCTTCGTACATTATCGGTTAAGATATTCAATTCTGAGTGTAATAGTCATTCGTTTGAATTTGTGACATTTCCATTTGTTCGGACATTTGCCCATTTTCTGATGTCTTCCATCTGGAGTACGAGATTTCGAGTTCTAAGTTTTTTAGGATTTGTTCCTGTTTTGCTCATTTCCCTCCTTGTTTGGAGAATCTCGTTTTCAATAGCGTGTTTACTTGGGTTGAGTTCTTTACTTATAAAAACTGGTTTGCCGTAATCTTTCATTTTTGCAAGCGAGAGTAGAATAATATTTTTTGCATAGTCACCGTCTATTTAAGCGACCAAGGTTAGATTTTTTTCTTCCTGATATTTGCCTAATCTCTTTAGATCTGTGACATTGCATGTGACTCTGAGATGTTTTGCGATAACTTTCACCTCTTTTAAATCGTGTTTGTATCTGTCTCTAATATTAGAGGAGACTAGTTCTGAGATGCCTCTCAATATATACTCAGATGTAAAATTTTGTAAATACGACTGTAAATATGCAAAAATTCGTTTAAAATTTCCATAAATGTGTGGATTTTAATGACTTGCATTTTGTTTTTTGCTTTTTGTGTTAGAATATTCTATTGTTTTTAACCTGAAAATGAACTCAGAGATCGAAAGCGTTCGTGAGATAGTTTTTAACTGACAATCCTTTTTAAATCCTATGTATAGTATAAACCCTGACAGTAGTCGTCAAAAATTGAAGAATCATATGCGCAAGATGGAGAAAATAAAGCATCAGAATTATAGTAAACATAGATATGGAAAATATCAATCTAAGTATAGTTTAGCGATTTTCAATCAAGATTAGTAGTAGTAGTAGTAGTAGTAGTAGTAGTAGTAGTAGTAGTAGTAGCACAGGTTTCAGGGATTATTATACCATACCCATTGGTTCGCAACCAAATGTTGAGTTTTGTGAATTTCATAAGTTTTTGAGTTTCCTCTGGAGTTGCATGAGCCAGAGTAGCAGTTTATTATCCAAGCACACGAGTCCGTTTCGCTGTATTTCTTAAAAAATTTCCAGTACAAAGAGGTCTTGCTTGAATATTTCATGCATTTGTTTTTCAACTGCTCTTGATATTATATTAACAAGAATCTGTTCTGATAAAGAATTTATTTTCTTAAGGCGGGTCTTAGGGACAACCAACTCACTTCGATCACCTTGTCGAGTTTTTATCACAGTTGTTTGAAAGAAAATCCCTGATATTGATTTTAGAAGTAAAGATAGATATGGTAAAAGATTGTCACACCAATGTAGCGGTTGCGGAGGCAATTGAAATTGCGCTTGAAAAACTTTTTCCAGTGACGAGGTTCCTGAGATTCCGTGGTCAGTTATGAGGAGCTCTTGAGATTAGCCGTGACGAATGGTCACTTTAGTGTGTAATAAAATGTGGTACAATCAACCGGACGGTTTCGGCAATGGGTGCATGGCTACCGGTAACTTTGTCAATATTTTTGGATGCCATCTTTTTAATATTCCTTGCCGAAACCAAATGAGGAATGGAAGAACAAAACTCCTGACATGAAGGGAATGCGCACTGATTGAAACATCATTGTAACCGACGCGTGACTTTCCGAGGGTGACTGTTTTCATTAAAAATGCCCAACTATCACAGACACGGAGTATAAAAAAATGCAGGAAATTTTGTGGTTTATTCCTATTGTGCAGAAGAAGGTACGACAGAGGACACAGAGGAACTGAGATGAATCAAGAGGTATGTGGATGACATAGTGTGCACTATCAAGGGGAATCCTCTGCATTACCTTGTGTAAGCAAATTCTCTTCACAAAAACTTGCAATTCACACTTGAGACACCCTACGGTAGTGGGGACATGACACTCCTGGATCCAAAAATCAACGTGAACAAAGATAAGAAAATTAGCTGTCATCGGTACCAAAAAAAACCGATAAAGGCATAATACTAAATTTCCGTAGCTGTGCACTGTTAAAACAAGAAAATTGTGATTCAAGGGACTGTGCATAGCATTTTTAAAGCAACCAGTGACTGCCAATCTTTTGATAAAGGTCTTAAGAAAATTCAAGAGATCTGAACTGAAAATCAGTACACAACTGAGTGGTCATCAAGTATTGTTAATGAGTCGTTGGATAAAATGGTTACAAATAGAAAGGTTAGAGAAAAGACCCCCACAAATCAGCAACATAATAAAAGAATTAAGAATATTAAAAATGGGATTAAACCGAGATGAGATTTTCGTTCAATACAGAAGAAGCATCACTGAAAATTTTGCAGGCACACCGAAAAAATCGTATGATACTCAAATCCTTTTCAAATGAGAAAACTAAGAGATTACTTGCCCAAACTGAATTTCATCTTTTGACAAGAATCTGCAATCACATGTGGTATATAGAGTTACAAGTACTGGATGCATTACCATCTAAGTTGGTCAAACAAGCCGCCATGTTGCCACTAGAATTTCGGCGCATCAAAAGAAGGCCTAACCAACAGGACAAAACTTCGTTGAATTTTGTGGTAAAGCGCCTAAAACTGAATGGGAGATTCTAGAGGCATGTCGCGGGTTTGAAAAACTAAAGGCAAAAGAAACCACCAAGAAGCTGAAACCGCAATTAAAAACACCCGACAAGTACAGGGGTTGGGAATTGACTTTGAATTATTAGTTTAAATACAAAAAACGTGACTATTGGAATTTGAAAATTATTCCGTTATATGGTAATCCAAAAATTTGTCAACCCTAACAAGTGAAAAAAGTACAACAGCTCAAAATGAAAACAGAAACTCCGTTTCAGGAATAGAAAACTATACACCCGGTATTTTCAGAAACTCCGGAACAAAGATAGACTTTTTAAAATGTAATAAGTGTAAAGAAAGTTTTGTAAATGTGATTTGAACTAAAAATGAATTCAAACAATTCGTTGTTATTGTAACTCAATTCTCAAAATTAGTATCAAAGAAAAGTTTATATACTCTGTAAAAACTTTAATTTGATTTGTAAACCTATCGGTGAACTCAATGTTCAATAATATTTGTTTTTTAAAATCAACTTATGTTTTAATTGGCAATTCCTTCATCTCTAGATTGATTTTACAGTTGCCTCTAGAAATTGATATGAGCAATAGGATGTCGTGCATTAAACATAAAAAGACCTTGGCAAAAACTTTTATTTTCTGAGTCGCTTTTGCGGCTGAAATGTGCATTTAGTATCCACATCGTAGCGTTTTTCTGAACTTTTTAGATTGTTCTTAAACTCTTTTATTATAGTGAGACACAAAAGAACTGCAAACCGTTATTGTATCCTTGTAGCTGATATAAGAGTTGAATTTTGTCCTAACGGGAATGAATTTCGATAAATTACGTCTGATTGCCTGACTGAGTATGGATAGCCAAAAGGTTTCTTGCATCCTTTGTCAGTCTTTTTGCTCCAAGACAGAGTAGCTTTTATTATTGAACCCAGGTCCTTTTGAGAAACTGCTGGTGTTGTAGACGCAAGCCACGCTGAATACGCGGGACAAGTACAGCAGCAGGGAACTAACACTGAAGTATCAAGTGCAGAAACCATGTTCTGTTTGAAAAATTGTTCGAATTGCCACGTGAGAATATTTATAATTCTAATCAAAATAAAAAGCTCCTATTCAAAACTTATAAAAATGAACAGTTAAAAAGTTGTTTCAACTTTTTAACAAAGATTAAGTTGGAAAACTATTGGAATTTTAGAAAAAATCAAAAATGTAAACAGACAATCATGACACGTTACTGTGTATATGCATATTTGTAATTATTTAAATTATGAAGTTTTTAAATCCTGACGATGCAAGTTATCCCTAAAACGTTCAAGTAATTTAACAATTTCAATGTCGGCTCTTAACAATTTTTAATTGCTGGTGTTACTGGATTACTGCTCATTTCCGTGTTGGGTGGTGTGCTAGTGTTCATTTTCTTTCGTTTAGTCTCATGCAGTTTAAAGAGCACCACAAGCAAAGTCTGAACAAGTTTTGCTCATCGCTGTTTGATCTGTTAAAAAAGCTTTATAGTCGTCCCCATAACCGTTGTAGAGTTGCTTATTTACAATTTCATGGAAATCGTATAACTAAATCATAAAAAAATGTTGCATCCAGTATAGATCACTGAGGAACACTACTAGTGACCAAACATTTTTCAGATTTTCCTTCATTGAATTAGACATATTGCGGTCTTTGGCGGAGATACGACTCAATCAAGCCAATTATCTCAACTCCAAATCCTTTGTTTGGTAATTTGTTAATTAGTTGTTTGTGGGGGCACACAGTCAAAAGCCTTTTTGATGTCTATGTAGAGTAACGATAGATTAGATATAGCTTGTTTATCAGGGAGATTGTATGTTTGGTAGAGACAGGCTAGTAATTGCAAGATAGGAGATCCCTCTTTGCAAAACCCGAATTGTTTTTTGTGAAGGTGATTTGTTATATTTCGTAGGTATAATCAAGAAGAAGTTTTTCAAAAACTTTGGATAGGCAGGTCAATATACTCATAGGAGAGTATCTATTTATTTGACTTATATCTCCATCATTGAATATAGTCACAAATTGGCTTATTTTCCACTGAGATCCAATAAAACCTTCATTAATGAACGTTTGAAAGGTCAAAGACAAAGAAAAGATTTCGTTAGAGACAGTAATAGATATTTTAAGTTTTCAATAGTTTTACTTACATCTAGATGATTTAACAAGTTAGTGATTTGAGGTTCTGTTAAATTTATTTTGTTGAACATTGAATTAGAATAGAATTCGGCGCTTTTTAATTAATGAATGTTTGAGAAAACGCTACGGAAAAAAACGATTAATTGTTTCCCAATTCTCTTCACCAGTTTTCAGGTCGTTCTTCTGGTATCGCATTAAAGACGGAAGCGGGCATTAGAAAAAAAACAGAATCCTTTAGGACAACAGCCTCCCTTCCTCTAGAATTGTTCCTATTGGCGTTTCTACTCTGGGGCGCCGGCGCATGGAGCGTGCACCACGGATGCAGAGTATGGAGCAACGCAAAAGTGCGAAATTTATTTTTGTCCTTATGTACTTGATCACGTTTGAATAAGAATCTTCTTTTTTTATCGCTGATCTTGGAAGCCAACATCTGTATGGCTTTTTATAGTATGGCCTTGTCTAGCGAAAAGTTTTAAAGGGGTAAGCTCACAAATTTCAGTTGGTACGCATACAAGATTTGATAAAACTCATTTTTCAGTCTCATGGGCTGCCGTGGTACACTAATCTTGTTACTGACTTTGACAATACTTATAGCCTTGACCGGCCTTGACCTGCCTTAAGACACCTACCTAATTAGGATAAAAAAACTAATATAAGACACGACACGCCCAACTTCCACACTGGGTGAATATGGCCTGGTTCGGGCGCAGCGCCAGCACTACGTTTTGTAGAAAGCTTTTTCTATTTTTCAAGTCCATCAATTAAATGAAAAATTTAAAACAAGGTAGACAGCTAATACCAAATGAATAATGACGAGGTCAGATGAATGCGACTAACATCCTTCCTTCCCCAATAACAGCTGCATTAAAACAGCAACAATCTGGCGCCACCTTAATGTCCTAGAGCCTCGATTGTAGAAGATGTAGCTCCCTTGGTGAGCTAAGCTGATTTTCGTCCTTCGCTATGACATGATGCAAGAGTGGCTAATTTATTTCGCCTAAAGAGCTACGATGTCATTTTTTTCAATAATTTTGAAGCTGATGGACCATCTCCACAAGTGCACGCAACTACAAGAGGACAAAAAGTTGCTTTCCCAACATTAATTATTCTTCGTTCAATTTTGCTTTTTAAAAGAGCTGTGATTTTTCTAGGCTTCGCTACTGCTTTCGGGCAAATTTTTGTTAGTGGGTTAAAAAATTTCTTTACCATAGTATAGCAAGGATGAGTTGTTGAACAAGTATAATTCTGTTGGCTTTGATGTCTAATCTTGTATCATCATCCGTTGTCTTATATTGAGGAACAAAGATTTTCCATTAAAGGGCTGAAGATGAGGTTCCATCTCGACATCATTGCAGATACAAATCAAAAAATTTGCAAAGCAATCGCCAAATTTATTAAATCTCATTTGGGTGTGTGCTCCTTTTAAACAGTGGCGAGCTTGTGTCAAATTTTCATTGCATGCCCATAATGAAGGCATCTTCATAATGATGGCAAGCATAGCGCAGGGCAATGCCATCACTCACAAAACTTGCTCGGTCAAAATGGTTTTGTTTCAGGGGCATACCATTCGACCAGCATCACTCACAAAATGTGCTCGGTCGAAATGGCATTGCTTCAGGGGTCTACCATTCGACCAACTTGATGCTATTTTTCGTTTGGCTATTACAAGTGATCGAATCTCGTTCTTATTTAATTCGCTTTTATTTGTTGTTTTTTCTATGTGATATCAAGCTCTCACCTTTTTTAAATTCATTTACGCATTTGTGTTGTTTTTTTGCATTCGAGCAGGGCGGCGCATAGAGGATGTGAAACTTGAACTGATGGCTCATATTCTTCAAATTTTTCTGTTTGTTTAAGGATGCTTAACCAACCCTCTCAAATTGACAGCGAAACGATTTTCCGGTATTTTCATATTAGGCGAAATTCTGTTCTAGATTGGGTGATGGCTGATCATTTATTGGGATCTGACATTTTTTCAACAAGTTTTCAGTGTACTAGGCTGCACGAGCTTAGATGATCGAATTATGCTGAGCCAACGAAATGAACGATTTCTAATCATTTTTAAGAGATACTTTGGCATGAACGGCATTTTTTTTTCAGCAAATACTTCTGCAGTGTTACTGATCTCTCGACATTTTTTTTTCTTTTTCATTATCTAAAACTTTAACTCTACCTAATACGCTACTTCAAATTCAGTATAGTATTATTTCAACTTTTCCATGCGGCTCCTAGAGCACAAAAAAATTCCTGTAAATTTGAAAAACAAGGAAATTTTTGATAAAATTAAATGTGTAGATGTGATATTTCAAAGAAGGGGCTCACTCTTCCGTGTCCCATGGGTGGGTCATACTCTTCCCAATTTTCTATAAAAGTAAAAAACATTCGATAAAACATTCAAGTAAACAAACATGGGTGAGATCGAAAACCTTTCAAATTTTTCCTTTTATTTCCCCCAAAAAAATAGGTGAACATTATTTTCACGACCCAGGAAAGTAGGCCAATAGTGAACAGCCGCTATTGGATGCAGTTTTAATGTGGATATCAAAAACATAATAAAGGTTTTATTTCCATTAATTGCAGAGATTTTACCTTTTGATATAGGGACTTTACAACTTATTGCTGCTTCTGCTAGCTGCTCTTAAGAATCCTTTAAATCCTCATTCAATGTAATAACCTTTCAGGTGAACCTATTTTTCCAAATTAAAGTGATAATTAATTTCCAAATTAAAGCTATAAATTTAACCACACAATGGGACAAAATTGCGCCACTAATCGTGAAACACGACGTTATGCAGGCAATTCAGTTCAAAAAAATTGATCAAAAACAGATTTTAATTTATTGTCACGTCCTCTGTTCATAAATAAAACCTTGTAGAGAATGAAGCATAGCCGTGTTGAGAGTTGCGAAGCCGACTCGAACTTACCAAACTTTTCAACGAAAGATTTACGTTCTGATGAGATTGGAACCGACTGTTCTGGATTGTTGCTTTCCGCAAATGTTGAGTAATTTTTAGGTGATATTAGACATGAAAGAAATGATTTTGTTATGTTTGGGGTTTATATCCGTCTGGGTTGCCTAATTTACATAGTCGTTATATGAGTCGTGTGTTTACACTTTAACAATTTGGCCACTCGAACGAATAAAATCGCTCCACTAAAAGTAAAAAATGATGTCATGCAGGCCATTCAGTCGAAAAAATAAACAAAAGCAGATTCGAAATTATTGTGACGTCATCTGTTTATTAAGGAAACCTCGTAGACAAAATGGAATACATAGCCGGAAGAAAACTGAAACTGACTCGAACTGCTCAATTTTTTCGCGAAAAATTTATTTAGGTTTTGATGAGATCGGAACCGATTCTTTTGAATATTATGCCTGGTCAAATAGTGATTAATTATTGGTTAATATTAGACTTGAAAAAGCTGTGTTTGTTGTGTTTGGAGTTTATACGCGTCTTAGTTGCTTAATTTTTATAATTGCTTTTCGTGTTGTGTTTTTGCGCCGCAAATATACCGGATTCTTTTTTCGTTCTGTATTGTTAATAGTTTTCTTATTACAAGCTTGATTTAGAGGTGCAATAACACAGTAGCTTGGTTTGTTTAGTAAATTCATTGTAATCTTGTATCATCATCCGTTGTCGTAGATTGAAGAACAACGGGTTCCCATTAAAGCGCTGAAGATGAGGTTCCATCTCGAAATCATTGCAGATAAAAATCAATAAATTTGCAAAGCAATCGCCAAATTTATTAAATCTCATGTGGGTGTGTGCTCCTTTCAAACAGTGGCAAGCTTGTGTCAAATTTTCATTGCATGCCCATAATGAAGGCATCTTCATAATGGTGGCAAGCAAAGCGAAGGGCAATGCCATTACTCACAAAACTTGCTCGGTCAAAATGGTTTTGTTTCAGGGGCATACCATTCGACCAGCTTGATGTTACTTTTTTTGTGTGGCTAATTCAAGTGAGTGAAACTCGTTCTTATTTAGTTCGCTCTTATTTGTTGTTTTATCTATGTGATATCAAGCTCTCTCCTTTTTTAAATTCATTTACGTTTTTGTGTTTTTTACGCATTCGAGCAGGGCGTTGCATAGAGGATGTGAAACTTGAACTGATGGCTCATATTCTTCAAATTTTTCTGTTTGTTTAAGGATGCTTAGCCAACCCTCCCAAATTGACAGCGAAACGATTTTCCGGTATTTTCATAGTAGGTGAAATTCTGTACTAGATTGGGTGATGGCTCATCATTGATTGGGATCTAACATTTTTTCAACAAGTTTTCAGTGTACTGGGCTGCACGAGCTTAGAAGGTCGATTTATGCTGAGCCAACGAAATGAACAATTTCTAATCATTTTTAAGTGATACTTTGGCATGAACGGCATTTTTTTCAACAAATACTTCTGCAGTGTTAGTGATCTCTCGATAATTTTTTCTTTTTCATTATCTAAAACTTTAACTCTACCTAATACGCTACTTCAAATTCAGTATAGTATTATTTCAACTTTTCCATGCGGCTCCTAGAGCACAAAAAAATTCCTGTAAATTTGAAAAACAAGGAAATTTTTGATAAAATTAAATGTGTAGATGTGATATTTCAAAGAAGGGGCTCACTGTTCCGTGTCCCATGGATGGGTCATACTCTTCCCAATTTTCTATAAAAGTAAAAAACATTCGATAAAACTTTCAAGTAAACAAACATGGGTGAGATCGAAAACCTTTCAATTTTTTTCCTTTTATTTCCCCCCCAAAAAATAGGTGAACATTATTTTCACGACCCAGGAAAGTGGGCCAATAGTGAACAGCCGCTATTGGATGCAGTTTTAATGTGGATATCAAAAACATAATAAAGGTTTTATTTCCATTAATTGCAGAGATTTTACATTTTGATATAGGGACTTTACAACTTATTGCTGCTTCTGCTAGCTGCTCTTAAGAATCCTTTAAATCCTCATTCAATGTAATAACCTTTCAGGTGAACCTATTTTTCCAAATTAAAGTGAAGAAAAGTCATTTTTGAGTGCAAGCTAATTCACGTGTGGCTAAAAATTTAACCACACGATGGGACGAAATTGCGCCACTAATCGTGAAACATGACGTTATGCAGGCAGTTCAGTTAAAAAAATTGACCAAAAGCAGATTTGAATTTCTTGTCACGTCCTCTGTTTATAAATCAAATCTTGTAGAGAATAAAGCATAGCCATGTAGAAAATTTCGAAGCCATTTCGAACTTACCAAATTTTTTAACGAAAATTTTTTTTCTGATGAGATCGGAACCAACTGTTTTGGATTGTTGTTTTCCGCAAATGTTGAGTAATTTTTGGGTGATATTAGACATGAAATAAGTGTTTTTGTTATGTTTGGGGTATATATCCGTCTGGGTTGACTATTTACATAATCATTATTTGAGTCGTGTGTTTGCGCCGCAAATACTTTGCATTCCTTTTTTGTTCTGTATTATTAATGAATTTCTTAGTACAAACTTGTTTTAGAAGTGCCAAATCACGGTAGCTTTGTTTATTCTTTATATAGCGTTTAGCCCAAGTGATAATTGAGTTCAATTTAAATATAGCGAATTCTTTGTCATATGTTGATAACGTGACAGCGTTTTATTATTATTGATCGCAAGAATTGTAATCTACTCGTCTCATTTTTGAACAGAGTAGATGAATACTTATAAAATTGAATGCTAGTTGAGATTTTCTCAACCGGCTTTTGAATATTTTGATTGTACGATGTTGACGTATGACTGAAAGCAATGCTCTTTGTTCTGTAATTTCTTTTTTGATCCTCAAAAATTCCTTTCCCAAAAAGATAGTAATTAAAATGTTTGAGAGAAAAAATGACTCCCAAAAAATTCTAAATCCTTAATTCTTTATCCTTCTTCAATGATGTTCAAAAACCGCGTCGCAGATGCACAAATTTGCCACCCATACAAGTAATCTCCTCATGTGCTGCTCCTAAAATTTCTCTAGATTCGTGTTCAATGGAAATGCTCCAAATTGCAGATAGCCGCTCTGTGCAGCAGTCACAAAAAAGATATCAGAAAACAAAACGAAAATTCTTCCTTTCATTAAATGAAGAGATGACATATTTTGATAACTGTACAATTTATTGCTGTCTCTGTTAGCTGTTCCTAAATAACCTTCAAACCTTCAATCAGAGTGAAACTCATTCAGTTGAATCTATTTTTTCAAATTAAATAAAAAAAGTTGTTTTTGAGAGCGAGGTATTTCACGTGTGACTAACAATTTAACAACTCGAACAAACAAAATCGCTCCACTGAAAGTGAAAAATGATGTCATGCAGGCAAATCAGTCGAAAAAATAAACAAAAACGGATTTGAAGTTATTCTGACGTCATCTGTTTAATAGGAAACCTCGTAGACAAAGTGGAATACATAGCAGGAAGAAAACCGAAACCGACTCGAACTGTTCAGATTTTTAGCGAAAAATTTATTTAGGTTTTGATGAGATCGGAACCTACTGTTTTGGATTGTATGCTTGGGAAAATAATGAGTAATTATTGGTTGATATTTGACTCGAAAAAGCTGTGTTTGTTGTGTTTGGAGTTTATGTGCGTCTCAGTTGGTTAATTTTTATAATTGCTTTTTGTGTTGTGTTTTTGCGCCTCAAATACACCGCATTCTTTTTTCGTTCTGTATTATTAATAGTTTCCTTATTACAAACTTGATTTAGAGGTGCAATAACACGGTAGCTTGGTTTTTTCAGTAAATTCAATTCAGAGAGAACAAATTGCGCGTCATATGTTGATAATTTGACAAGTTTTTATTGAGCATCACGCGAACTGTAATTTAATAGTCTCATTTTTGAACAGGGTAGATAAATAACTTTAAAATATAATGCTACTAGAGGATCTATCAACATTTTCAACCGACTGTTGCATGATTTATATGAGCGATGCTGACGTATGATTGAAAGTAATGCTCTATCACATGTGTTTGCTTCAAATGATTTTCCAAAAGGACAGTAGTTAAAATGTTTCACAGACAAAATAACTCCAAACAATTCGAGCTAAATAAAACTATATATTTCTTCAGTGATGTCCACAAACAGCGACGCAAGTGCAACTTTTGCCACTCACAACAAGTAAGCTGTTCTGGTGTGGCTTCTAAAATGTTTCTAGATGCGTCGCATTTAGCTCTTGATTCAAGTTCAGGATTAAACTATTTTTTATATTTTATTGTTCACGAATTCCTTGTTCTTATGTATTAAACTGATTCTCATTGTCCTCTGTCCAAATAAGATGAGCGCTTTTTTTCAGAAGCTGTCTAAAAACAGAGTTGTGAGATTTTCGGGATGATTTTGTTTAAATGATGAACCCAGCCCATAAATGATCTGAGTTTTTTCAATGATATTTGTGCCTCTTATGTTTTAATTGCGTCTGCTTAATTTGATAACGAATTGATTCCAATTTGATTGAATTCATGTCTTAACAACTATATTTCGGATTTAACAAAAATGCATCTGTTAAGGTCAAAACTTAGCCTTTCAACATCCAATTTTTTGATATATTTTTTCAGTAAATTGATGTGCTGGTCGTAACTTCACTTGCTACTATCGGTGTATCATTTGAGAAGCAGTATGTATTTTCCTTTTCAATGAGCTGATAGTCTATTGCGTTATTGAGTAATTTGAGTGGCACAACTGCTAAGCCGTAGAAACCTGCTTTGAAACGATATGTACCTGTCATAGCGCCACTAACGATATTAAAGATACAACGACGGGCCGTATCAGGATGCAAGATTGGCGAGATGAAGCTTTGCTCTGAACAATTAATGAGTATTTCAATATGAATTCACGAAGTAGCTTTTGAGTTTTTGTTTTACAATTGGTTTGGAGGTGCGTGTGAACGTTTCTTCCTTTTTGAAGTTTTGGAAGATAATTTTTTCAAAATTTCGAAATCACTGCATTATTTTTTTTTCCGATTTGTTCATTAGTGAAATTTCTTTAGCTATTTCTGGTTTGATAGCAGATTGATGCTGCTCACTCTCTCTTTCTGTAAAGTTTCAACTGTGATTTGGATCCACAAAATTACTAATTAAATTTCATCCAATTATTGGTGTTAATCCATCCGCAACTACTACAAATCAAGTTTTTCCTATTTTTCAATCATTGTAATGATCTGGAGTTCTTAAATGACCTAACGTCTTGAGCTTTTTGTTTGAAACCGCTCCTACCTCCATCACTCACTTTTTTCTCTGAACAATTTGGGTTGTGGCAATTGAACATAATGGTTTTAGCGAGTGATATATGTTCAGATTTGGGCATTCGCTTCTGGAGTCCAGGAAAAGAGAACTTTGTTTTTTCCCTATTTTTGAAGTTAAATTTTGAGTAATAGCTTTATTCGAAATTTTGAGGCAAACCTTGCTTCGTAGTGGTCTTCTGAAGAACTATAGTTGGCTTTAGTTTTTTATTATAATAATGGACATTACTAACTGTTTTAGCCAATTGAGTTTTTAATATTACTAACCTGTTTTGTTGAAGTGTTGTAGTCCAATGAACCAACAAAGAAATTAGAAACAATGAAAAATAAATCGAGTACAGCTGAACTAATTGTTCGTCAGCCTTGAAAGAATTTTCTGAACAAGTATGTGCTCAGTGAGCTTGTCCTGATTTTTTTCGAAATCTTCAGTAACCTAAAAAATTGGGAACCTTATTACGGTGCTCCCCATCGCTATCAAAATCCATGGGCCGTTTCTATCAAAAAGTATGAATTTTTTAGTTCCTTAAAACAATAATTTTTGATCTCAGATTTTAATAGTAGCCATTGGAAAAAAACAGAAATTCCCATTTATTGAAAAGTATTCAATTTTCAACTAATAATTCATACCAAGTAACAGCTATACTTCTTTCAAAAAAATTATTTAAAAAATATACAATAATTGGGCTAAAATGTATGCTGTAGTTGTTTGAAAATTGTGCTGAAGATAGACTGAGTTTTGAAAGTGTTATCGTTTTCTGAACAGTTCGGCGCTTTTCAGCGCATTCAACGCGAAACGCACAAAAATTCAGCGCAATTTGAGCAAATATATAGCTTTTTATAATTTTTTTTCAAAATGGGTTGTTGTTCAATGACATAAATCTAAACACGACAACTTGATAGTTTCAACTAATTTTTCGTTTCAATTAATTCAAATGGCTACTGTTAAAATCTAAGATATTTTGTTTGAAGCAACCACAAAGATTCCAACTTTTCGTTAGAACATTGCTAGATTTTCCAATCAATCAGTTTCCTAAAAACCTGTAAAATCATCACGACAAACTCAATAATCCGCATATTGGAGCTAAAATCAATATTAGTGTTGACAAAAAATTTGGTAATCAACACTATTTTACTGTTTCATTGTTTCTATTTTGATTCTTACCATAACTAACAAAAGAAATGAGTTGAAACGGCACTGCCATTTCGACTCGGGTAAGCATCATAAAAGCATCTGCCCGTGCGCGAGATTTTCGAATATAGTTCTAAATATTATTGAATTGTAAAATCGCCTATTTATAACAAGAGGAGCACATTTTAGCGTTCACGTGATCATTGATTTTTTCTTTGGGGAATGATTACAGTTTTTGCATTTGCTGCTTGAGGGAGTATTGTTGTCTGATTTTTCGTTTCGTTTGAATCGAGTATTCACATCGCAAAATTGTATACTGAACTGCGTCGTGTTAACGCTTGCTGTGTTTGCAGAACTGATTCTTTCTAGGACAGATGTCCCACTTCTAAGCTGATTTCTTTATTCGGAGCTTCATATGGGTCTCTGATACCCGTGCAACCCTTGTTAATCGCTATCTTAGTTTACTGCAGTAATTCTTATAGGATGCTATAATTTAATTCCGAATTTTTTGTCCTTCGTTCCTCATTTTCAATCAGACAATATTTCATGCGTTGCGCTTGCGCTACTTTTACTTGTTCATATTCATTTCATTTCGCACTGCGTACTCAGGCATTTCATTACAATCAGTTGTCAGAGTCTCTTTTGTTTCCGGTCCGCAATTCAAGCTCAGAAATAGGTAAGCATTTTGCCTGTCAAGATACAACAATTATCTAAAAGTGTGTCATCGCGTAGCGAAGTCTGCAGCAAACTAACTAAATACGACGTGGCCGAATCAGCAACAAAAACAAAAAACCTTGGGAGTTGATGCCTTTTCTGATGAATTTACACCCGACCGGCCTCTCCGAAGGGAAAAGTTGAGGACACAATACAAATTAGCCTTAATCACCAATGAGAAGATCGTATTGGCTGTCGTTCTCGGCACAAAACAAAAAATGGTAGATTTGCCCCTGGAACCTATATAAGAGGATACGACCATCGGTTCTTCAGCACAATCGGCACGAGAAGAAAATCCCCGAAACGCTTAAAAGAAGATCAAAACATAAGAAAATTAATGCCGAAGAATCCTCGATAAAAGAAAAATGTGTGGAAATAAACCATGGCCACTCACCAATAGATAAACCGTCTCTCTGCTCTATCTTAGATTAGTGTCGAGGAGCGTAGAATTCTCGACAGAAAATATCTGCTCATAATGATAGACACTCTCACCACCGCTAATGTTGGAAGATTGTGGAGGACGCATACATCAGAAAACCAAACGAAAAATTTGACAGGCACGTCTTCCTCATCACAAATCAACTACGGGGAAAAGTTGAACGTTTTTACGTAAAACCTAAAAAACTAGCGGAAAATTGTGATTTGGGAAAGAAAGAAGAAACTCTAATCAGACACGTGTTTGTCACCAACCTAATCAATCCTGAAATACGAAAAGAGCTTTTGAAACAAAGATGGGAAAGCTCTTGAGCTGGTTATTAACATGGAACTCGGGATGCACAATCAGCATAAAATACAAGCTCACAACAAAACTCTCATTCCAGCCAGCGCCAATGCAATTCAATTCCCGCCCAGTACTCGCTTTCCAAAGTGGCCCCTCACAAACAATTTACACAGACGAGGCATTCGACCACCACCACTACACTGCTCTAAATGTGAGGCACCATGGCTTCCTGAACATTGAGATAAGAATTTTGCTCAAGGTAAAACTGTGGTTTGTTTACTCATTTTGCAAAAAAAACACGGAAAGCACCAAATCCAAAAAAAATTGGTCAACACAAAAGAGGAAGAACCCCACCCCAAAGATTCTGTGAGTCTACTACAATCATCATCAGGATTATAGGAATCAGACTACAGTAGCGGATAAGACAACATGATTGCTATCATACCCAATAATCTCGAGAAAATCAAACCTCTCAAAATGCCAATCGAAGTTGGAAATATCTCAACAATTCTACTAGTTGATTCGGGAAGTGCATGCAGCATTTTGAATAAGTAACTCGTGTCGCAATTAATTCGTAGTATTTCATATGCAATATGTGTACGCGAAATCAACATTCAACAACTGCGGACACTTTCGAATGAACCAATTCACATTGAAAGTAAAAATTCAAACACCAGTAACTAGCAAGACCTGGCTTATATCAGCTGCCCCATTTGTTGCTGATGGTCTAAAACCGCTCATTGGTTGCGATCTCTTTGATCAACTGGGACTTGCAGTCACACAATCCTCATCTCAAAAACATAAACAAGTAAATAATATCACACCACATTACGCCTTCAAAAAAGATAGTTGTACATTTTGGTGATGTTATATCTAGAATCGAAAGATCAGAAAATTATGTAGCAAAATCAAGATATCTTAAACATTTTTAACCACGACATCAAAAAGGGAGAAAAAAGCCTATTAATTTACAAGATAAACTGAGCTCTGATTTAAAAAACTACTGTATAAAAACACATAAGAAGACTTACAAATTTTCCAGACAAGTACTTTATTTCTCCAATAGTAGTCACTGTTAAAAAATCAATCTGTAAAACTTTTGCTTGATTCAAAAATCCTTAATAAAGCGATTCACACATATAAATACCAAAATTCTCAATATTGATACGCTACTTGAATCCATATCTCAACCAATTAGTGATCCAGCGTCGCAAAGCACTTCTTTTTTTTCAACATTAGATCTCAAGTATGCATATAATCAACTAAACATCGACCCTGAAACAGCTAATCACTGTTATTTCAGTATATAAGAGGTGATAAGTTGTTCAAATACAGAGTTCACACTGGGCTCTATGGTCTCAAAAACAGTCTGCGGAATTTCAAAAAGCAAGGGATTACACTTTAATAGGATTAAAAAACAACTTTTGCTTTTAACTGATACACAGATTGAGCAAAGGATCAAAAAAAGAATGTATGCAATATGTGTTTGATTGTACTAAAAGATTTGATGAAGAAAATTTAGGACTAACATTTCCAAAAGACACTTTGCAAAACTAGAAATCGATTGGCTTGGATATCACATTTTGCAATCAGGATTTTTGCCAAACAATAAAAAACATAAGCATTCTTATCTCTGGAATCAACGCAAACATTAAAGCAACGTTGTTCAGAAGTTGCTTATTTCAAAACATTATATAAGTAAATTTATTCCAAGTCTTGCACAAATTAGTCATTCATTGCGCCTTTTGTGAAAAAATATCTGCTAAATTTGTTTGCACTGATACTCATGAAAACTGTTTCCTTGAAAAAAATTGGCACGGCAAATGCAACTGAAAACTGTCATTACTACCCACAAAACAAAACACGAGTCAAATGTGATGCTTAACGTGCCGGGTTTGGCGCTGCTCGTGAACAACTGACAGTAGACGGGTGGAAACCCACTGTTTTTATATCTATATTTCTGATTCCTTGCCACGAAAGATACAGCGTCTTTGACTTAAAACATTTAGATGTAGTTTGGTCTATCGAATATTTTAAAAATATCTGTATGATAAACAGTTTAAAGTTAAAACAGACCACAAAGCACTCCTGTCAATATTAAAAGAAAACCGCTTAAATTAATCATACAATAGTCATTTAAACCGTTGGATAGAAAGATTATTACCTTATCAATTCACAATTGAACGCATGCTAGGCGCGAATATAGGTCTCGTCAATAACAATTCTCGACACACAAATCGAAAATCTAAAATTTTTTTAGAATGAATAATCAATTGTAGAAAAATTCGAACTATTTTCCACATCGGCACATTCATTAAACTTAAACTCAATTCAATCCCAACTTAATTTATACATTTTTTTAAAACACATGATTCCGCGCCGCCAATAACTACAAAAACTGAACTTGACCTAAATTCAGTAAATACAGTTCGCAATTCTGCCACTCGCTTGCACAAGCATGCATCTCCTTTGTCACCTGCTAAGCGAAATGACTTAATAAATACCAAATAAAAAACAAAATAAACAAAGGATGCGAACTCTGCGTCGCAAAAACCAGTTAACACTACATCCGATGAGCGAAATCTACCTTATATCATTTATAATTTCCAAGTTAAGATTGCAAATACTCCCACAGGACGAGAAACGCAATCATGTAAGAACAATTTGCCGCTAAATAATAGACATTCCAGTCATAGTTGCAGAACTAAGACAAAAAAAATAAAAATGGTGCTGTTTGCTCAAACTATCTCTCAAAATCAATCAGTTTTGTTTGTTATCAAAATTCATCTTCAAAGAGAACAACCTCAATTAATAAAAATAACTGTGACATCAAAGAAACTTATAACTGGAGTTAGATTCAGCGATTCGTCGCGCCTTGCGAAACCTTCAACTGCACCGAAACCACCAATTTCACCGGCCTCATGTTCCAACATTAGTACACCCTCACTACTAGCCCCCGAATAACCACATTGGACAACATCATAGGAAATGTTTTCAGTAAACCCCTAATATGCTCTTTCACAACCAAAGACGCGGTTCTCAAAGATGTGCGTGATTATATCCTCAATAACAACGAGCAGAGGCTAAAAGAGATCCACCGGTACATCCACTTTTACGGGCGAGATCTTCATGTACGATCTGCGTGCGTATGCATATCTGAAAAGATTGCAATCCCAAAAGTTCTGCGAGAGACCTTAAAAGATGATTTACATGTCCGCCACTTGGGAACCTAGGGTATGATATGTATCGCCACACACTGCAGTTGGCCATTGATGGATAGGAACCGATCCTCAGACCAACAGAGTGAAAACCTTGCACAGCGATTGGTAAGAATCCTAAATCAGTAATTCCGCCAAGCAATTCCGCCCTCATATATCTTATGTTGAACCGAAACAAGATATACAAAGTGATTTCGGTGAACGTTTTTACGATGAAAAAAGCTTTGAAATTCAATTCCGCGCCTCAATCGATCATTGTTCTAATTAACACACTGCATGTATAATTGACAAAGCGATGAACCCTAATGTATTAAAATTTTTAGAAATGCATACAGAAAATCACGGAATTCATCGTTCTGTTCAGTTGAATCAGGCAAGATGTCTTATAGGATATCATTTAGAAAAGAGTTCTGTAATAAGGGTATCATAGACATTGTTGAAGTTCTAGTTAACGACCATCGAGCAATTGAACTGGTAGGAAGACTAATACAGACAATTAAGAATAGACTTGCATGTATAAAAGAAGAAAAGTTGACTACTAATTTCTTTCACAGAAAGCATGCATTAACGACTATTGTGCACTGAATGCAAATATGTATTATAAATCTCTGTATAGATACATCTGAAGAAGTCCTTCCCGATGACAAATGGCAAAACGGCCATCGAAGTGGCATTGAGGTCGGAATAGGAATGAAAAAAGCCAAAAGCGAAGCCGACGACAGAGAGAAGAAAAGTAGAGAGGGCAAATCCCGATTCCTCCGATCAACCTTTTTTCACCCAATCCCTCTCTCAGCGCTTGTGGCGCAACGCAAATTGGCCCCAAAATTATACGGCAAACAGAGGTAAAAAAATGTCAGTATTTAGGGTTCGCAATAGTAACATTGCAACATTTGGGACACAACATGGACAACAAAGGCCACTCAAGGTGTATGCCGATCGCCGCGGGCTGAAAAGCAAGAAACTGGTGGAGGCGAAAACCAAAAGCCAAGTAAAAAATTTTACCCGCAAAATCAAGGGCAACAAGAAGGTGAAACACAGAAGGCGCTATCCGGGCTGCGGCGTTTCATCTTCAAAGACTAACATTGCACGCGCAATGCGAGGCCGCATCCCCAAAATACCCAAATTCAGGACCAAAATGTAGCAAAAATTGTCGACTCACCGAGCGAATTGAACATCCCTCCACCTATTGCACCAACTTCAGAGCAAGAACAAGTTCCTCCTACTAGATCCAGTGGAAGAACTCGATGGCGCTCAACTTAGTACGTCTTCGACGACACATCTTCTGATTCCCTGATCACCGCACCACCAAAACTTCAACGCAAAGAAGCTGGCGATGTTGAAAACTTCCAACCACACGATATCTCTGTTTTGGAAACCGTTCAGTCTGCAGCAGAAGAGGCGCCGGAAGGAACCATCATCTCTACTGTATTTGGAAATGTTTCTCCTGTTGATCCACGGTTACGATATTGAGCCGACAACAGAGGACCGACCCCCAAAGACGACACAATATCTATAATATTTAATGCAAACTTTAAATAGAATTACTTAAAACTCAAAAACTCAACATTGTATCTTGTTAAATGTCACTATGAATGATAGCCAGTGCATACATTGTTACTTCGTTCTTAAACGGGGAACAAGTATTATTATTACAAATTGGTAAATAATATTAAAAAATTGTCCCAATTGTACAATTTTTCAATGTTCAAGGGGTATTTAATACTAGTGTAAAACTTGTTATTCGTTATCTTAATTTAAAGCACTAATTTTTATAAGATGCCATAGTTTAGTTCTTAATTATTTGTCCTTCATTCCTCAATTTTAATCAGACAATAATTCATTTTTCCTGCCGGTAAATTTACACTTTGTTCATACATATTTCATTCCCCGCTATGTGATCAGACATGTCTGTTCAATGTATTCTAATTTGTTGATATCCACTTTAGTTCTTAATTTTTCCTTTTTAATTCAAATTCGGCTTTCAGAATCTTTATTGATTTCGCTCCTCAAATCGAGCTCAGAAAAATTAAGCATATTGCCTCGCGAGATCCATCATTAATCTAAAAGAGTGTCTTTGCCTATCGAAGTCGACTAAAAAAGTACGACAGGGTCCCTTATATCACGAAGAACTTCGAACTGATTGATTATGCTCGTAAATCGAAGTAGCATTTTTTCACTCGTTATCTGAGAACATTGTTAAATTGTTCAACTGATTGTGCAATCTAATTGGCGGTTCAGAGGTTGGTCTCTCCCAAAATGGTTTGAATGAGATGGGAGTAGTATACATATCTGCCATGTTACTGGAGGGGGGGGGGTCCGGACCCCCCCCCCCCCACCTACAAGAACTGATTTTCTCTTAGTGAAAGCAAGTTTTTCGGTTAAGTTTTGCCAGCCTGAGAGAAGTTCTTGGGTTAAGTTGACTGGCGAAACTTAACCAAAAAACTTGCTTTCACTAAGAGAAAATCAGTTTTTCGGTGGTGAGAGTTCTTGTAGGGGGGGGGGGTGTCCGGACCCCCCGCCCTCCAGTAACATGGCAGACACCGGCTGCTCCAATGTGTATTTCAGAAGAAAGAATGCGTAGTACGGAGTGCTGAGACTATGGTTATAGCCTGTTGTAGTAACCTTAATTTTTTTATCTTTGAGACCATGAGATGCATACTTGAAAAACTTTGAAATGGTCTGAAATGGATTTTCTACTATGAAAGAGCACTCAAAAGTGATTTTCGTTGAATTCACTTTTTTTTACCTATGAAGTATAGGGGTCGAATTATGTAAAAAATTTTATATTTTGAGAAAAATTTTTCAAAAATTTTAAAAGTCGTAAAATGGTCTGAAATGGATTTTGCGCTATGAAAGAGCACTCAAAACTGATTTTTTTTGTTGACTTCATTTGTTCAACCAAGTCGGACCAGAAAAACTCAGTTTCTGAAGTAGTCTGAAATAAGTCAAAGAGTAGTCAGAAGCAGTTTTTGTTAACAATACTTTTGCAAATGTTCAGTATGATGTGGAAAGGTTGGCTTTGTTTTTTTATATACATATGTAACTATGTATATTTCTATCAAAACAAGTACGTATATTTGCTTGCATGTGTTCAAAATTGTAATTTGTATGTCAGAATGAACAATTGAAAGAAAGGAAAGAATGAAACTTTTATGTATATAATTATGCGTATTCATGAATATACTGGAAGTATATATGGAAGTGTATATTGGTTTATAAGTAAATATAACTGTGCTTAAGTTTAGTAATATGTTTGTAGGAGTATAAGCTGAAATGTATTTTTGTGGGTAGAAATTGTAAATGTGTGTAATTGTCAAGACGTTTTTGCTTTTATGTGAGTATGTTTTTCTATATCTATACAGTGGAATGTATGTATATGTGTCTGAAAGTGTTTATGTATTTATGTATTTATATGCTTGCAATCAGACGAGAGCGAGAGAGAGGGAGATAAGTCCCTGGAGGGCAATTTAATTGCTTTGAAGAATGTTGTTATTTGTCTCCACGATCCAATTATATTATATCTTGTAACCAGATTTTGACCTTCAGCGCTGATAAACTCTGTCCTCCAAACATTGGCAAGCAAAATATCACAACCGAAGACGACAACAATTTTTTGATTTTCTGAGCATGCTTTTTTGAAAATCTGAATTTTCTACACCTAGCTAGCTACCATATGAAAAAGATTTTTTACAGAAAAGAAATTGAGTTCATGCTCTTTTTCTATGAATCCTTGGCAAGAAAATGATAAAATGTTGCAACACAGAAGACAAAAACAACTTTTTGATGTTCTGAGCATGTTTTTTTTTTGAAAACATATTTCCTTGCACTTATTCAGCTACCCTTCTGGGATTGAGCACGATTATTTACAGGAAAAATTTATTTGAGATAAATTGTTGAGAGATAATAAAAAAATTGAGCTAAGTAAAAAGAATCAATTCTGTAAAAAACTGAAAAATTTGGTAGAAAAACTATGATACGCAGGAGCAGCTGAACTTTTTAGTTAAGTAAAGTAGAATGATAGGAATTCAACAAGAGCTTGAATCAGACAAAAAGTGTAATGATGTACAAGAAGAGTAGTTTCCACTGGAACTGTAAAAATAGCTAAATTTTTAAAAGCTAATCAGCCACTTGATCAATTAAGCAAGAAGAAACACAACCTCTGTACCTGTGTGGATTGCTAGAAACAGCTTCAGTCAGTAGTGTATAAGTCTTGTTTGCGTATTGGGAGTAACACTAATGCATAATTCGTGCTGTGACTGAAATCTTAAACAAAAGCGAATCGCTTCTTCAGTAAATGGTTCCAACATATTGAATATACATATACTCAACTATTAAACAGCGGAAGTAAACTACAGGAGCACCTCAAGCCAACAAAAATTGAATGATTTCATTATTGTTCTTTCTTGAATCAAATTTCCTGTGCATTCAGTAACCCTGTGTTAATATTTTGGATTACTTTTTGTTCTGTCGACGTTTCAAAATAACATAACCGTAACGATATTTGATAGAGCATCGGAAAGAGCAACATCCAAAGGAATTTGAAATTGAAAGCAGCAGAGTCTATATAACATATTATTGGGTTATGAAGCCTGACGAACATCTCGGAATTGAACACAACACTACTGCTACCTACTACTTCTACTGCCTACTACTGCTATCTACAACTACTATCTACAATTAGTAACTACTACTACTACTACTACTACTACTACTACTACTACTACTACTACTACTACTACTACTACTACTACTACTACTACTACTACTACTACTACTACTACTACTACTACTACTACTACTACTACTACTACTACTACTACTACTACTACTACTACTACTACTACTACTACTACTACTACTACTACTACTACTACTACTACTACTACTACTACTACTACTACTACTACTACTACTACTGCTACCTACTAGTACTACCTACAACTACAACTAGATACTATTACTAACTTCTACAACTACTTATTGGTTCTAAGTTACACTAGTACCTACTACTACTTCCTTTTAATACCTTCAATTTTTACCTATTGTTTACCAACTATCTACAAGAATGTGTTTCTGTTTTTCTAAAAAAAGGAAAACATTTCTTATCTCTAGAGACTCGTTAAGCAGAAACAACAGAAGCTTTTATCTATCTCACATTAATTTGTTCTGACTGACACAGACCGATAGAATATACCCGACAATATTTTCAACAAATCATTAAGTGTTTGAAATTTTTTCAAAGATATAAAAAACTTTGTCGTAGACATTAACACAGTAATTTTCAACTCAATGTTAATTTGTTAATTAACAATTAAAAAACCCATGGTATGATATATCAGGTTGATATTTAACTAATTAAATCAATGTAGGGTTTTACTGTTTCGCGAACTAGTCTGATTTTTAGAAATTCAAATAAGTTTTATTGCTATGTTCTTTTTTTGAAGTGCAACTTTTGTATACTTTTTACCCTTATGAGAGATCAGTCATAAACTTAAGTCTTTGTTCAAATGCTGTTTTTTTGTTCATTCAATGTATGATATCTGATTCCATTTGCAATTAATTGATAGATATGAAATGCAAACTTTTTCAAAATTTCGAATATGAAGGATTGTATAGCGTAAACATTGACTGGTTCACAATGGCGTTGCACTATGTCTATTTATAATATCACTTTTATAGAAACAAGCTTCCTTCAAAATTGCCTAGCGCGTACCCTAATGGAAACAAACATTTTACAACGTACCTAAATTATCCAACCAACCTAGGTTTTACTCTATATAGTTGTTTTCGTATGTTTATTCAGAGTCACCTGTTGTTTCAGTTGTCAGGTAATACACAACTTTTTTTGAATCTTTACGTTTCAAATATTGTAAAGACTGAAAACTGCTGGGATAGCTTGCCAGAGGGACATGTGTTAGTTGAGTTTCATATTAACCTTAGCTTCGGCTAAGGATGTGTTCACAGCTAAGACTGTAATTGTGAGCTTGCTATTCATTAAAAGTTTAGCCCTACATGATTTTGCAAATTTTGTTATAATAACTTCTTCCTAGTTTTATTGAATTTTTTTTGGTCATGGTTTATCTGAAAAAAATTAAAAATAAATCAACCTCATGAAAAGTTTTTCAGCAAAATTAAGTGAAACAGTCTTGTTGGATTTGAGAGCTGAAACAAAAACCTTAAATTTAGGTGTTTAGGTGAACACATTTTGTTTGTTTTTTACGTCTGTTTACACTCAATGGGCACCAAATGGTTCCAGAGAAGTACTTTTCTTGGAATATGAAACAAAATTCTTCTTTATTTGTGTTCAAAACTCAACAACCGGAGACGGTATGGCTTTGGATAAGCATGTATAATAAAATTGTGAAACATGGCCGATCACTTTACCTAAAAGTTGAACCATTGAGTTCGAGTTCGTGTTTGTGATTAAAATAGTATTCGAAGATAACTGACTTTTTTAAATTAAAAAAGACTTGTTTTTTAGTATTCAAAACTCAACAAACGGATGCGCTATGGATTTCGATAAGCAAGTATAATAAAATAGTGATGCTTGGTCAATCACTCTACATAAAGGTGCAAGTTTTGAGTTTCTGTCTCTATTTATGATCTAAAAACACTATCCAAGGATAATTGACTTTGAAAAAAACTATTTTTAGTACTAAAAACACAATAATCGACGACCGTGTAACTTTGAGTTACCAAATATAATGAAATGTGAAAATTTTGCCTATCGCTCTAATTAAAAGTCAAAGTTTGAGTTTGAGTTTGTGATCTAAAAATAGTATTCAAGGGATAATTACGTCATAATAGTTGAGTTGTGTTATAAAGTTGCGAACGCAAAACATTGAAACACGTTCTCACAATCTATTTAAACTACAGCTATATATGTGTCAAAAAAGCGAAGGAGACCTTTTGGTTTTACTAAGCTTTTCGATATAGTTTACTATTTTATATAGTTTACTATATTCACATGGTCTATTATGCAATCTTTACTGCACGAGTTCTACAAGCGTTCCTAAACACTATAATTTGCATATTTCCGTAGAAAATAACAGAAAAACCGCATGATTTTCAATAATAGGCATCGTTGACATATTTTACCAGTATTTTTTTGAAAAGAGCGGTCAGTGCAACTTCTTAAATGACTAGTTTTCTTTGAAGAATGTTCGGCTAATGAACTCTAAATATAGCAAAATAACTAATATGGAGATACTTTTAAGTCATGACCACATTAGGTAACAGTTAACACAACTAACTGTGATTTTTTGCCACCATAAAAAAAACACAAAAAGTAGAAATCAGATTAGGCGCTTTGATGCCATCGATAAACTGACAAGTGCATTTCTACATTCTTTTGGTCAATTTGGAAAAGGTTCCAGTGTTAAAATCTTGGTATCCATAGTACATTAAGTTCAAAGTTTAAAGTTTTCAAAATTTTCGGAAATTAGTGTTTTACTTTTCTATGTGTTAATAAGTAATCTTGGCTTTGTGTACCTCGTTTTGATGGTATCTTACCGAAGTGGTTTCTATGTTTTCAAACGTTTGTTTGTTATGGATCCTATGAAGAGTCGATTTCAGTTCTTTCAACTGAGTCAAAGACAAAAAACCACCAAAAAACAAATCTTGATTATAGAGGCAATTAGGCTAATTTGATTTCCAGCTTTTTTAATGCAGTATTTTAATTTTCTCTGAGCTGCAACAATGTGAGAAATATGTAAAATTGTCTCTTAGAAAAAAGTTCCAGATGGAATTTTACTACTATGTGGTATATATTTCCAGATGGAATTTTACTACTATCTATAACGATAAATGGTAGAATCATTATGTAAAAAAGAATTGTTTTTCACGGGTAATCATAAAGCAAAACCTTAACCTTCAATAAAGCTTTATTGATCTGCAAATTACGCTATGAATCAGCGGTCTCACACAAGTAGTATGAAAACATTTTTTTTGTGGCGCTCAAAAACGGAAAACCCTAAAGGAAATGCGAAAATAACAAATGTAAGAAAAGAAACGTTTTCCACGTTAAATTTGTTTTTTATTTGAAAGACTTAAAGTAAAACAATGCCTAGCTGACATAAAAAAGTTTTAGACTATGCAAAACAAAGTTTTATAATACTTCCCTGTCAAACAAATAGTAATGAACAAGCTAAATTTTCATTACTACTTTAACGAATTTGTGATTTTAGAACCTCAATGGTTTGCCTGGAGGAAACTCATAAGAGAACGGTCAAGTATTCACTTCTTGCACCTATTGGAAATTTCATTCTGATACGCTAAATGCTTACTATTTACTATTCTTGATACCATAGCCTTATTGATAAACGAAGTTTTGCGTTGGCGTTAATGAATACTTAGGTTGTAAAATTTTATGAATTACCTAAACATACTGAAATACTTCATATTGACAAATAGCTTTAAAAGCTACTGAGTGATTTCTGTGAAAACCAAATGTTCCATGACAAACACAAGTTGTTGCACATGTATACAGAAAACACTAGTGTATATTTACGTCTATGGTTCAGAATGAGCCTTTGAGTGTTATATACTAACAGAAAACGTGATCAGAGAAGATTTTTATCGTTCTTCAAAATAAACCACGTCACTACTAAGCACAATCAATACTATTGTACAAATAACTTGATATTAAATGTACGACTTAGAACCAGTTACTATATAACCTAGAAGCAATTGTAACCATAAAAGACAAACAATAAGGTCAATAGGTGAATTTAAATGAATTTGATTTGTCCTGTTTATTCAATTGCTTTATTTAAGTTAACGTTATATTGAATCACACTGTGGGTCGAAATGTATTCCGTAACAAAACAATTGCAAGCCTATGTACTCACTTTCTTTTTTAGCTCAAAACAGTAGCTGCAACACAGTAGAATACATGTTTACACGCCTTCTTGATCACAGACAAGAGAATACTTAAGCAAATTAATAAAAGTGCCTTTAACCGAAAATATTATGCCAGAATTTTGCAGAGCAGACTGAACTTCTCACAATATAAGTATTTTTCTTCATGAATAATCAAGTGTTCAAGTTGAATTTTTGTTTCAACCGGTGACTTGTAAGAGAGCTGAAGTGAAAAGAGCCAATTTAAAAGAGAGTCGACATTTTATTTAAATTATTAGTTGATAATTTAAGATAAATTTTATGGCCAATTAAATTGGCTTCTCAAATGAGACTAATAAATTCTTCACCAATCATAACCGAGAATTTGAGAAAAGAAAATTTAGTATCTCCTAGTGTAGACACTGAAAGCGAATTAAAAATTAATTATCTTGAAACCATCGCGGACCATGGCCATGCCTCAGCGGCTCTTGGGACTTGATATGAAACTATCATAACCGAACATGAGACCAATTAAACCACTCAGGTACTTTTTTAGTAATCAACTAACAAATTAGGGTAATTAACAGCAACTTTTTGATTTCGACTCTCCATAAATCAAAACAAAATGCGGCGGTTTATAATGTCGAATCTATTGCGCGTATCCGTTTCAACATTATCAGAACAACAATTTACGGTTTGGGGATCCTATTCTACTACAAATTTCTGACTTTCTACTCCTTTGAACAGGCTGAACACCGTTTCCTGTTTCTCTGGATAATGTTGTATCAACAAACTGTATTTTAAAGGAGTGGTTTTGCAACTACTAAATTTTGGGTAAGCATACACAATGAAGTTTATTAATGCACAGCATTTCAAAATAACAGGTTATAAATGGAAACATTTCAATATTGAAAACCAACGTCTAGTTCATAAGCTTTAATCAACAAGAACGTTTCAGTTCTAGTTGTTATTGTCACATGAACACCTCACATTTTCATCGAATCTCATTCTTCTTGGAAAATTTCCACTATAAAGTACACATCCTCGAACTACACGATGGCCTCTCTTTTGTAGAGCATTGTTAGACGATGGCTCAGTGCTAAATTTCTGGAAGTTTTCTTCAATTTTTGAGTTTTCTTCAAGAAGGCTAGGGAATCGTTCTAATATGGAAGATATCACAGTCTTTTTGTTATCATCGGATGTGAATGATGTAGTATGATCAATTATATTGTGAATAGTGGTTAGTTTGATTTCATTTCTGCATGATTCGAGCTTTTTCCACACATTTTCCAAATCTTCTAAGGCAGCGAAGTATTCTTCACGGCTCCTGAAGAGGGGCATACTTTCGAAATCGTAACTGCGCAAAATTCTCTTGATGTCCATGGGAAGTGATCCTATGTCAGAAGTCAACGGATTGGGTATATGCTGAGAAGTTACTTCAATTTCCGAGTGGGTTGAGTTGCTGATAAAGTCTTCTTCTTCGGTTATATTAGGTAATGTAGTAACAAAGTCAATAACTTTTTTGGGTATGAGGCAATGATCGAAGGTAGTCCAGCTTGAAATTGAACTGTCCTTCCTTTGTTGTATAAAGGCAATATTGTTTTCATATCGAGTTTGATAGACAATTGTGCGCTGAAATGATTCTTCAAATTGCGTTAGGATATGATACATAATAAGTTATAAACCGGCAGTTGAGTTTGGACTTTTCATACACTAACTGAATGGAATACCAGTCAAGAATGAAAACGCTAAAACGTTATTTTGAGAAGCAAGTCATTCAGTTAAAAGTAAATTCAAACTGTTGGCTGGGATGTGAGCATTCGTTCTATTAGCTTAATTAGCCAAATAGATTCCAATTAATACTTATAAGATTTCGAGGAGGCCTCAGTTGTTAAACCTGTTAGACTAATTCTTATAGGTTTTCATTCGTAAAATGAATTGAAGTTTCTCCTAAGTATCTCGGACATTGACATTTCAAGGTTTTGATCTGACTGCTAGGCATAAAGCAGAAGAATTGATTTGTGCGTGAGAGAAATTCAGTCTGCTCTGCAAAATTTTTGCATAATATTTTCAGTTAAAGGCACTTTTATTAGTTTGCTTAAGTATTCTCTTGTCTGTGATCAAGAAGGCGTATAAACATGTTTTCTACTGTGTTGCAGCTACTGTTTTGAGCTAAAAAGAGAGTGAGTACATAGGCTTGCAATTGTTTAATACGGAATACATTTCGACCCACAGTGTGATTCAATATAACGTTAACTTAAATAAAGCAATTGAATAAACAGGACAAATCAAATTCATTTAAATTCACCTATTGACATTATTGTTTGTCTTTTATGCTTACAATTGCTTCTAGGTTATATAGTAACTGGTTCTAGGTCGTACATTTAATATCAAGTTATTTGTACAATAGTATTGATTTTGCTTAGTAGTGACGTGGTTTATTTTGAAAAACGACAAGAAACCTCTCTGCTCACGTTTTCTGTTAGTAGATAAAACTCAAAGGCTCATTTTGAACCATAGACGTAAATATACACTAGTGTTTTCTGTATACATGTGCAACAACTTGTGTTTGTCATGGAACATTTGGTTTTCACAGAATTCACTCAGTAGCTTTTAAAGCTATGTGTCGATATGAAGTATTTCAGTATGTTTAAATAATTCATAAAATTTTACAACCTAAGTATTCATAAACGCCAACGCAAAACTTCGTTTATCAATAAGGCTATGATATCAAGAATAGTAAGCATTTAACGTATCAGAATGAAATTTCCAATAGGTGCAAGAAGTGAATACTTGACCGTTCTCTTATGAGTGTCCTCCAGGCAAATCATTGAGGTTCTAAAATTACAAATTCGTTAAAGTAGTAATGAAAATTCAGCTTGTTCATTACTATTTGTTTGACAGGGAAGTATTATAAAACTTTGTTTTGCACAATCTAAATCTTTTTTATGTCAGCTAGGCATTGTTTTACTTTAAGTCTTTCAAATAAAAAACAAATTTAACGTGGAAAACGTTTCTTTTCTTGACTTTGTTAATTTTGCAGTTCCGCTAGGGTTTTCCGTTTTTGAGCGCCACAAAAAAATGTTTTCATACTACTTGTGAGACCGCTGATTCATAGCGTAAGTTGCAGATCAATAAAACTTTATTGAAGGTTAAGGTTTTGCTATATGATTACTCGTGAAAAAAAAATTTTCTTGTACATAAAGATTCTACCATTTATCTTTATAGATAGTAGTAAAATTCCATCTGGAACTATATACCACATAGTAGTAAAATTCCATCTGGAACCTTTTTCTAAGAGACATTTTTACATATTTCTCACATTGTTGCAGCTCAGAGAAAACTAAAATACTGCATTAAAAAAGCTGGAAATCAAATTAGCCTAATTGCCTCTATAATCAAGTATTGTTTTTTGCTGGTTTTTTTGTCTTTGACTCAGTTGAAAGAACTGAAATCGACTCTTCATAGGATCCATAACAAACAAACGTTTAAAAACATAGAAACCCTTTTGGTAAGATACCATCAAAACGAGGTACACAAAGCCAAGATTACTTATTAACACATAGAAAAGTAAAACACTAATTTCCGAAAATTTTGAAAACTTTAAACTTTGAACTTAATGTACTATGGATACCAAGGTTTTAACACTGGAACCTTTTCCAAATTGACCAAAAGAATGTAGAAATGCACTTGTCAGTTTATCGATGGCATCAAAGCGCCTAATCTGATTTCTACTTTTTGTGTTCACGGTTTTTATGGTGGCAAAAAATCACAGTTAGTTGTGTTAACTGTTACCTAATGTGGTCATGACTTAAAAGTATCTCCATATTAGTTATTTTGCTATATTTAGAGTTCATTAGCCGAACATTCTTCAAAGAAAACTAGTCATTTAAGAAGTTGCACTGACCGCTCTTTTCAAAAAAATACTGGTAAAATATGTCAACGATGCCTATTTTGGAAAATCATGCGTTTTTTCTGTTCTTTTCTACGGAAAAATGCAAATTATAGACTTTAGAAACGCTTGTAGAACTCGTGCAGTAAAGGTTGCATAGTAGACCATGTGAATATAGTAAACTATATAAAATAGTAAACTATATCGAAAAGCTTAGTAAAACCAAAAGGTCTCCTTCGCTTTTTTTGACACATATATAGCTGTAGTTTAAATAGATTGTGAGAACGTGTTTCAATTGTTTTGCGTTCGCAACTTTATAACACAACTCAACTATTATGACGTAATTATCCCTTGAATACTATTTTTAGATCACAAACTCAAACTCAAACTCAAACTTTGACTTTTAATTAGAGCGATAGGCCAAATTTTCACATTTCATTATATTTGGTAACTCAAAGTTACACGGTCGTCGATTATTGTGTTTTTAGTACTAAAAATAGTTTTTTTCAAAGTCAATTATCCTTGGATAGTGTTTTTAGATCATAAATAGAGACAGAAACTCAAAACTTGCACCTTTATGTAGAGTGATTGACCAAGCATCACTATTTTATTATACTTGCTTATCGAAATCCATAGCGCATCCGTTTGTTGAGTTTTGAATACTAAAAAACAAGTCTTTTTTAATTTAAAAAAGTCAGTTATCTTCGAATACTATTTTAATCACAAACACGAACTCGAACTCAATGGTTCAACTTTTAGGTAAAGTGATCGGCCATGTTTCACAATTTTATTATACATGCTTATCCAAAGCCATACCGTCTCCGGTTGTTGAGTTTTGAACACAAATAAAGAAGAATTTTGTTTCATATTCCAAGAAAAGTACTTCTCTGGAACCATTTGGTGCCCATTGAGTGTAAACAGACGTAAAAAACAAACAAAATGTGTTCACCTAAACACCTAAATTTAAGGTTTTTGTTTCAGCTCTCAAATCCAACAAGACTGTTTCACTTAATTTTGCTGAAAAACTTTTCATGAGGTTGATTTATTTTTAATTTTTTTCAGATAAACCATGACCAAAAAAAATTCAATAAAACTAGGAAGAAGTTATTATAACAAAATTTGCAAAATCATGTAGGGCTAAACTTTTAATGAATAGCAAGCTCACAATTACAGTCTTAGCTGTGAACACATCCTTAGCCGAAGCTAAGGTTAATATGAAACTCAACTAACACATGTCCCTCTGGCAAGCTATCCCAGCAGTTTTCAGTCTTTACAATATTTGAAACGTAAAGATTCAAAAAAAGTTGTGTATTACCTGACAACTGAAACAACAGGTGACTCTGAATAAACATACGAAAACAACTATATAGAGTAAAACCTAGGTTGGTTGGATAATTTAGGTACGTTGTAAAATGTTTGTTTCCATTAGGGTACGCGCTAGGCAATTTTGAAGGAAGCTTGTTTCTATAAAAGTGATATTATAAATAGACATAGTGCAACGCCATTGTGAACCAGTCAATGTTTACGCTATACAATCCTTCATATTCGAAATTTTGAAAAAGTTTGCATTTCATATCTATCAATTAATTGCAAATGGAATCAGATATCATACATTGAATGAACAAAAAAACAGCATTTGAACAAAGACTTAAGTTTATGACTGATCTCTCATAAGGGTAAAAAGTATACAAAAGTTGCACTTCAAAAAAAGAACATAGCAATAAAACTTATTTGAATTTCTAAAAATCAGACTAGTTCGCGAAACAGTAAAACCCTACATTGATTTAATTAGTTAAATATCAACCTGATATATCATACCATGGGTTTTTTAATTGTTAATTAACAAATTAACATTGAGTTGAAAATTACTGTGTTAATGTCTACGACAAAGTTTTTTATATCTTTGAAAAAATTTCAAACACTTAATGATTTGTTGAAAATATTGTCGGGTATATTCTATCGGTCTGTGTCAGTCAGAACAAATTAATGTGAGATAGATAAAAGCTTCTGTTGTTTCTGCTTAACGAGTCTCTAGAGATAAGAAATGTTTTCCTTTTTTTAGAAAAACAGAAACACATTCTTGTAGATAGTTAGTAAACAATAGGTAAAAATTGAAAATTGAAGGTATTAAAAGGAAGTAGTAGTAGGTACTAGTGTAACTTAGAACCAATAAGTAGTTGTAGTAGTTAGTAATAGTATCTAGTTGTAGTTGTAGGTAGTACTAGTAGGTAGCAGTAGCAGTAGTAGTAGTAGTAGTAGTAGTAGTAGTAGTAGTAGTAGTAGTAGTAGTAGTAGTAGTAGTAGTAGTAGTAGTAGTAGTAGTAGTAGTAGTAGTAGTAGTAATAATAGTAGTAGTAGTAGTAGGTACTAATTGTAGATAGTGGTTGTAGATAGCAGTAGTAGGCAGTAGCAGTAGTAGGTAGCAGTAGTTTTCAATTCCGAGATGTTCGTCAGGCTTCATAACCCAATAATATGTTATATAGACTCTGCTGCTTTCAATTTCAAATTCCTTTGGATGTTGCTCTTTCCGATGCTCTGTCAAATATCGTTACGGTTATGTTATTCTGAAGCGTCGACAGAACAAAAAGTAATCCAAAATATTAACACAGGGTTACCGAATGCACAAGAAATTTGATTCAAGAAAGAACAATAATGAACTCATTCGATTTTTCTTGGCTTGAGGTGCTCCGGTAGTTTACTTCCACTGTTTAATAGTTGAGTATATGTATATTCAGTATGTTGGAACCGTTTACTGCGATTCACTTTTTTTTAAGATTTCAGTCACAGCACGAATTATCCATTAGTGTTACTCCCAATACGCAAACAAGACTTATACACTACTGACTGAAGCTGTTTCTAGCAACCCACACAGGTACAGAGGTTGTGTTTCTTCTTGCTTAATTGATCAAGTGGCTGATTAACTTTTAAAAATTTAGCTATTTTTACAGTTCCAGTGGAAACTACTCTTCTTGTACATCATTACACTTTTTGTCTGATTCAAGCTCTTGATGAATTCCTATCATTCTACTTTACTTAACTAAAAGTTCAGCTGCTCCTGCGTATCATAGTTTTTCTACCAAATTTTTCAGTTTTTACAGAATTGATTCTTTTTACTTAGCTCAATTTTTTTATTATCTCTCAACAATTTATCTCAAATACATTTTTCCTGTAAATAATCGTGCTCAATCCCAGAAGGGTAGCTGAATAAGTGCAAGGAAATATGTTTTCAAAAAAACATGCTCAGAACATCAAAAAGTTGTTTTTGTCTTCTGTGTTGCAACATTTTATCATTTTCTTGCCAAGGATTCAAAGAAAAAGAGCATGAACTCAATTTCTTTTCTGTAAAAAATCTTTTTCATATGGTACCTCGCTAGGTGTAGAAAATTCAGATTTTCAAAAAAGCATGCTCAGGAAATCAAAAAAATTGTTGTCGTCTTCGGTTGTGATATTTTGCTTGCCAATGTTTGGAGGACAGAGTTTATCAGCGCTGAAGGTCAAAATCTGGTTACAAGATATAATATAATTGGATCGTGGAGACAAATAACAACATTCTTCAAAGCAATTAAATTGCCCTCCAGGGACTTATCTCCCTCTCTCTCGCTCTCGTCTGATTGCAAGCATATAAATACATAAATACATAAACACTTTCAGACACATATACATACATTCCACTGTATAGATATAGAAAAACATACACACATAAAAGCAAAAACGTCTTGACAATTACACACATTTACAATTTCTACCCACAAACATACCTTTCAGCTTATACTCTTACAAACATATTACTAAACTTAAGCACAGTTATATTTACTTATAAACCAATATACACTTCCATATATACTTCCAATATATTCATGAATACGCATAATTATATACATAAAACTTTCATTCTTTCCTTTCTTTCAATTGTTCATTCTGACATAAAAATTACAATTTTGAACACATGCAAGCAAAGATACGTACTTGTTTTGATAGAAATATACATAGTTACATATGTATATAAAAAAACAAAGCCAACCTTTCCACATCATACTGAACATTTGCAAAAGTATTGTTAACAAAAACTGCTTCTGACTACTCTTTGACTTATTTCAGACTACTTCAGAAACTGAGTTTTTCCGGTCCTACTTGGTTGAACAAATGAAGTCAACAAAAAAAATCAGTTTTGAGTGCTCTTTCATAGCGCAAAATCCATTTCAGACCATTTTAGGACTTTTAAGATTTTTGAAAAATTTTTCTCAAAATATAAAATTTTTTACATAATTCGACCCCTGTACTTCATAGGTGAAAAAAAGTGAATTCAACGAAAATCAATTTTGAGTGCTCTTTCATAGTAGAAAATCATTTTAGGACTTTGAAAAATTTTGAAAATTTTTTTCAAAAAATTCGAAATTTTTATATGTTTCGACCCCTATACTACTTAGGTGAAAAAAAAGAAGTCAACAAAAAATCACTTTTGATTGCTCTTTCATGGCGCAAAATCCATTTCAGACCATTTTAGGACTTTGAAAAACTTTAAAAATATTTCGAAAAAAAATTTGAAAATTTTTCAAAGTTTTTCAAGTATGCCTCTCATGGTCTCAAAGATAAAAAAATTAAGGTTACTACAACAGGTTATAACCATAGTCTGAGCACTCCGTACTACGCATTCTTTCTTCTGAAATACACATTGGAGCAGCCGGTGTCTGCCATGTTACTGGAGGGCGGGGGGTCCGGACACCCCCCCCCCCCCTACAAGAACTCTCACCACCGAAAAACTGATTTTCTCTTAGTGAAAGCAAGCTTTTTGGTTAAGCTTCGCCAGTCAACATAACCCAAGAACTTCTCTCAGTCTGGCGAAATTTAACCAAAAAACTTGCTTTCACTAAGAGAAAATCAGTTTTTCGGTGGTGAGAGTTCTTGTAGGGGGGCGGTCCGGACCCCCCCCCCTCCAGTAACATGCCAGATATGTATACTACTGATGGATTTCTTGCGAGAGATGCGGTTGTTACCGGTTACTTTGTTTTTGAGTTGTGATTCGCGTCAAAAATTTGTATAAACTTGAATTTTTGAATTAATTTGACTCTATTAATTGAATGAATTTAAACCTTTGTTTCACTTCGCGAAAAAAAATTGCTACTCGAAGTGGGGAGGGGTGAAAAATTTGGAATTTATACAGATAGTGGTGAAAACGATAAACTCCTCTGACACTATCTAAATGCGTAATTTAACGCCACAATAGTTACCCAGGTTAAGGTGTCATCCTGAAATGACCTCTGATCAGACTGTGCCAAAAAGTAACCTCTGATCAGGCCAAACAAGACAGAGTGTCCACTGAGCAGGCTGAAGTACGCTGGAAACACCTGAAATGCGCACGAAATGGTCTGTAATCAGATCTTGCCAGACAGAAAAGACCTCGTATTGAACCAAAATCAGACCATTGTCCGGACTATTGCGCTCTCAAGATTATTATTGATCAGACTATTTTGTGCCCAAAAATCATTCCTTATCAGCATATTGAGCGCTCCAAATCCTCCCTGATCAGTCTCAATTGCGCTCAATACAGTCTGATGAGTGAATGGTTTTCAATATGTTTTTCGCCATTGACCGTTGCAGTATTAAAATCATCTAGGGAAAGCTCGTTTGTAAAAGTATTGCTAATGAAACTAAAACCCAACTGTTGATAAAAAAATTTGATTAGTATACCATTAGTGCACTTTTTTGAGTCAATGGATGAATTTACACAGCTTTCCATTTGGAGCCTTGTGGTCCACGGTAAATCAAAATCTCCTCTCAGGCTTGATTGCAAGTTGTAAATTGAAAAGTTTTTATCAAATCAAAATAATATTGCTACCGATTGGAGACTAAGAGCAAAGCAGAAATGCACGAGCGGGAGACCTGGTATCCGCAGCTGGAGAATAAACTTCTAAATTCTCTTTTTCTCAATAATTCCTTCTCTTAAGTTCTCAACTCATTAAAAATCAAATTCTCCACTTTAAAATTGTTCCTATTTTAGACCCAACCGTTAGAACTCCTTGTTTTTTGTTAAAAACGTTTGTTTTTATCAATTTCTACAAATTGCCGAGGCCTTCTTTTAAAGTTTAAAGATAGAGAAATTTTTGAAGAGTCAAAGCATCCTGAGGATTATCTTTAAAATGAGCCTAATTTACAGGCTTTTATCTGAAGCCAGAATAAAAGCGGATATTGAAACACGGGACAAAAGCAATTTCATTGAAGTGCGAAATGAAAGATTTTATTATAACAAAAGTTCAAATCATTATAGATAATGAAAGAAAAATGTCTTTTTCTATCAGCATATTGAGCGCTCAAAATTCTCCCTGATCAGTCTCAATTGCGCTCAATACAGTCTGATGAGTGAATGGATTTCAATATATTTTTCGCCATTGACCGTTGCAGTATTAAAATCATCTAGCGAAAGCTCGATTGTAAAAGTATTGCTAATGAAAGTAAAACCCAACTGTTGATAAAAAAATTTGATTAGTATACCATTAGTGCACTTTTTTGACTCAATGGATGAATTTACACAGCTTTCCATTTGGAGCCTTGTGGTCCACGGTAAATCAAAATCTCCTCTCAGGCTTGATTGCAAGTTGTAAATTGAAAAGTTTTTGTCAAATCAAAATAATATTGCTACCGATTGGAGACTAAGAGCAAAGCAGAAATGCACGAGCGGGAGACCTGGTATCCGCAGCTGGAGAATAAACTTCGAAATTCTCTTTTTCTCAATAATTCCTTCTCTTAAGTTTTCAACTCATTAAAAATCAAATTCTCCACTTTAAAATTGTTCCTATTTTAGACCCAACCGTTAGAACTCCTTGTTTTTTTGTTAAAAACGTTTGTTTTTATCAATTTCTACAAATTGCCGAGGCCTTCTATTAAAGTTTAAAGATAGAGAAATTTTTGAAGAGTCAAAGCATCCTGAGGATTATCTTTAAAATGAGCCTAATTTACAGGCTTTTATCTGAAGCCAGAACGAAAGTGGATATGAAAACACGGGACAAAAGCAATTTCATTGAAGTGCGAATTGAATGATATTATTATAACAAAAGTTCAAATCTTTATAGACAATGAAAGAAAAATGTCTTTTTCTATCGAACCAAGAGCATCATTAATACAATTTGCAAGAGCAGCCAAATAGAATTTTTTTTTTATTCAGAACCAAGCACATCAGATAACTGAAATACGAAACAGTTTTTTCGTTACACTAGATGACCTTGCCAACAAAGAGGGCCTAACGATTGTTAATAACCTATCCACCGCTTTTCCAAGTGCCACAGTACATGCAAAAAAGACTCTTCCCAAACCAACCAAAAAGAAAGCCAGGCGTTGTCATTGTGAATGTCCAACAAAGTATTAGGGAGGATGAGACACAGGATAAGCTTTTGATAAGCTTTTGAAGCTACTCGAAGTGGGGAGGGGTGAAAAATTTGGATTTTATACAAATATGGGTGAAAACGATAAACTCCTCTGACACTATCCAAATGCGTAATTTAACGCCACATTAGTTACCCAGGTTAAGGTGTCATCCTGAAATCACCTCTGATCAGACTGTGCCAAAAGTAAACTCTGATCAGGCCAAACAACCCAGAGTGTCCACTTAGCAGGCTGAAGTACGCTGGAAACACCTGAATTGCGCACGAAATGGTCTGTAATCAGATCTTGCCAGACAAAAAAGACCTCGTTTTGGATCAAAATCAGACCATTGTCCGGACTATTGCGCTCTCAAGATTTTTATTGATCAGACTATTTTGTGCCCAAAAATCACTCCTTATCAGCATATTGAGCGCTCAAAATCCTCCCTGATCAGTCTCAATTGCGTTCAATACAGTCTGATGAGTGAATGGTTTTCAATATGTTTTTCGCCATTGACCGTTGCAGTATTAAAATCATCTGGCGAAAGCTCGATTGTAAAAGTATTGCTAATGAATGTAAAACCCAACTGTTGATAAAAAAATTTGATTAGTATACCATTAGTGCACTTTTTTGACTCAATGGATGAATTTACACAGCTTTCCATTTGGAGCCTTGTGGTCCACGGTAAATCAAAATCTCCTCTCAGGCTTGATTGCAAGTTGTAAATTGAAAAGTTTTTGTCAAATCAAAATAATATTGCTACCGATTGGAGACTAAGAGCAAAGCAGAAACGCACGAGCGGGAGACCTGGTATCCGCAGCTGGAGAATAAACTTCGAAATTCTCTTTTTCTCAATAATTCCTTCTCTTAAGTTTTCAACTCATTAAAAATCAAATTCTCCACTTTAAAATTGTTCCTATTTTAGACCCAACCGTTAGAACTCCTTGTTTTTTTGTTAAAAACGTTTGTTTTTATCAATTTCTACAAATTGCCGAGGCCTTCTATTAAAGTTTAAAGATAGAGAAATTTTTGAAGAGTCAAAGCATCCTGAGGATTATCTTTAAAATGAGCCTAATTTACAGGCTTTTATCTGAAGCCAGAACGAAAGTGGATATGAAAACACGGGACAAAAGCAATTTCATTGAAGTGCGAATTGAATGATATTATTATAACAAAAGTTCAAATCTTTATAGACAATGAAAGAAAAATGTCTTTTTCTATCGAACCAAGAGCATCATTAATACAATTTGCAAGAGCAGCCAAATAGAATTTTTTTTTTATTCAGAACCAAGCACATCAGATAACTGAAATACGAAACAGTTTTTTCGTTACACTAGATGACCTTGCCAACAAAGAGGGCCTAACGATTGTTAATAACCTATCCACCGCTTTTCCAAGTGCCACAGTACATGCAAAAAAGACTCTTCCCAAACCAACCAAAAAGAAAGCCAGGCGTTGTCATTGTGAATGTCCAACAAAGTATTAGGGAGGATGAGACACAGGATAAGCTTTTGATAAGCTTTTGAAGCTACTCGAAGTGGGGAGGGGTGAAAAATTTGGATTTTATACAAATATGGGTGAAAACGATAAACTCCTCTGACACTATCCAAATGCGTAATTTAACGCCACATTAGTTACCCAGGTTAAGGTGTCATCCTGAAATCACCTCTGATCAGACTGTGCCAAAAGTAAACTCTGATCAGGCCAAACAACCCAGAGTGTCCACTTAGCAGGCTGAAGTACGCTGGAAACACCTGAATTGCGCACGAAATGGTCTGTAATCAGATCTTGCCAGACAAAAAAGACCTCGTTTTGGATCAAAATCAGACCATTGTCCGGACTATTGCGCTCTCAAGATTTTTATTGATCAGACTATTTTGTGCCCAAAAATCACTCCTTATCAGCATATTGAGCGCTCAAAATCCTCCCTGATCAGTCTCAATTGCGTTCAATACAGTCTGATGAGTGAATGGTTTTCAATATGTTTTTCGCCATTGACCGTTGCAGTATTAAAATCATCTGGCGAAAGCTCGATTGTAAAAGTATTGCTAATGAATGTAAAACCCAACTGTTGATAAAAAAATTTGATTAGTATACCATTAGTGCACTTTTTTGACTCAATGGATGAATTTACACAGCTTTCCATTTGGAGCCTTGTGGTCCACGGTAAATCAAAATCTCCTCTCAGGCTTGATTGCAAGTTGTAAATTGAAAAGTTTTTGTCAAATCAAAATAATATTGCTACCGATTGGAGACTAAGAGCAAAGCAGAAACGCACGAGCGGGAGACCTGGTATCCGCAGCTGGAGAATAAACTTCTAATTTCTCTTTTTCTCAATAATTCCTTCTCTTAAGTTCTCAACTCATTAAAAATCAAATTCTTCACTTTAAAATTGTTCCTATTTTAGACCCAACCGTTAGAACTCCTTGTTTTTTTTGTTAAAAACGTTTGTTTTTATCAATTTCTACAAATTGCCGAGGCCTTCTATTAAAGTTTAAAGATAGAGAAATTTTTGAAGAGTCAAAGCATCCTGAGGATTATCTTTAAAATGAGCCTAATTTACAGGCTTTTATCTGAAGCCAGAACGAAAGTGGATATGAAAACACGGGACAAAAGCAATTTCATTGAAGTGCGAATTGAAAGATATTATTATAACAAAAGTTCAAATCTTTATAGATAATGAAAGAAAAATGTCTTTTTCTATCGAACCAAGAGCATCATTAATACAATTTGCAAGAGCAGCCAAATAGAATTTTTCTTTTATTCAGAACCAAGCACATCAGATAACTGAAATACGAAACAGTTTTTTCGTTCCACTAGATGACCTTGCCAACAAAGAGGGCCTAACGATGGTTAATAACCTAACCACCGCTTTTCCAAGTGCCACAGTACATGCAAAAAAGACTCTTCCCAAACCAACCAAAAAGAAAGCCAGGCTTTGTCATTGTGAATGTCCAACAAGGTATTAGGGAGGATGAGACACAGGATAAGCTTTTGATAAGCTTTTGAAGCTACTCGAAGTGGGGAGGGGTGAAAAATTTGGATTTTATACAAATAGCGGTGAAAACGATAAACTCCTCTGACACTATCCAAATGCGTAATTTAACGCCACATTAGTTACCCAGGTTAAGGTGTCATCCTGAAACGACCTCTGATCAGACTGTGCCAAAAGTAAACTCTGATCAGGCCAAACAACCCAGAGTGTCCACTTAGCAGGCTGAAGTACGCTGGAAACACCTGTATTGCGCACGAAATGGTCTGTAATCAGATATTGCCAGACAAAAAAGACCTCGTTTTGGACCAAAATCAGACCATTGTCCGGACTATTGCGCTCTCAAGATTATTATTGATCAGACTATTTTGTGCCCAAAAATCACTCCTTATCAGCATATTGAGCGCTCAAAATCCTCCCTGATCAGTCTCAATTGCGCTCAATACAGTCTGATGAGTGAATGGTTTTCAATATGTTTTTCGCCATTGACCGTTGCAGTATTAAAATCATCTAGCGAAAGCTCGATTGTAAAAGTATTGCTAATGAAAGTAAAACCCAACTGTTGATAAAAAATTTGATTAGTATACCATTAGTGCACTTTTTTGACTCAATGGATGAATTTACACAGCTTTCCATTTGGAGCCTTGTGGTCCACGGTAAATCAAAATCTCCTCTCAGGCTTGATTGCAAGTTGTAAATTGAAAAGTTTTTGTCAAATCAAAATAATATTGCTACCGATTGGAGACTAAGAGCAAAGCAGAAATGCACGAGCGGGAGACCTGGTATCCGCAGCTGGAGAATAAACTTCGAAATTCTCTTTTTCTCAATAATTCCTTCTCTTAAGTTTTCAACTCATTACAAATCAAATTCTCCACTTTAAAATTGTTCCTATTTTAGACCCAACCGTTAGAACTCCTTGTTTTTTTGTTAAAAACGTTTGTTTTTATCAATTTCTACAAATTGCCGAGGCCTTCTATTAAAGTTTAAAGATAGAGAAATTTTTGAAGAGTCAAAGCATCCTGAGGATTATCTTTAAAATGAGCCTAATTTACAGGCTTTTATCTGAAGCCAGAACGAAAGTGGATATGAAAACACGGGACAACAGCAATTTCATTGAAGTGCGAATTGAAAGATATTATTATAACAAAAGTTCAAATCTTTATAGATAATGAAAGAAAAATGTCTTTTTCTATCGAACCAAGAGCATCATTAATACAATTTGCAAGAGCAGCCAAATAGAATTTTTCTTTTATTCAGAACCAAGCACATCAGATAACTGAAATACGAAACAGTTTTTTCGTTACACTAGATGACCTTGCCAACAAAGAGGGCCTAACGATTGTTAATAACCTATCCACCGCTTTTCCAAGTGCCACAGTACATGCAAAAAAGACTCTTCCCAAACCAACCAAAAAGAAAGCCAGGCGTTGTCATTGTGAATGTCCAACAAAGTATTAGGGAGGATGAGACACAGGATAAGCTTTTGATAAGCTTTTGAAGCTACTCGAAGTGGGGAGGGGTGAAAAATTTGGATTTTATACAAATAGGGGTGAAAACGATAAACTCCTCTGACACTATCCAAATGCGTAATTTAACGCCACATTAGTTACCCAGGTTAAATTGTCATCCTGAAATGACCTCTGATAGGACTGTGCCAAAAAGTAACCTCTGATCAGGCCAAACAAGACAGAGTGTCCACTGAGCAGGCTGACGTACGCTGGAAACACCTGAAATGCGCACGAAATGGTCTGTAATCAGATCTTGCCAGAGAGAAAAGACCTCGTATTGGACCAAAATCAGACCATTGTCCGGACTATTGCGCTCTCAAGATTATTATTGATCAGACTATTTTGTGCCCAAAAATCACTCCTTATCAGCATATTGAGCGCTCAAAATCCTCCCTGATCAGTCTCAATTGCGCTCAATACAGTCTGATGAGTGAATGGTTTTCAATATGTTTTTCGCCATTGACCGTTGCAGTATTAAAATCATCTAGGGAAAGCTCGATTGTAAAAGTATTGCTAATGAAAGTAAAACCCAACTGTTGATGAAAAAATTTGATTAGTATACCATTAGTGCACTTTTTTGACTCAATGGATGAATTTACACAGCTTTCCATTTGGAGCCTTGTGGTCCACGGTAAATCAAAATCTCCTCTCAGGCTTGATTGCAAGTTGTAAATTGAAAAGTTTTATCAAATCAAAATAAAATTGCTACCGATTGGAGACTAAGAGCAAAGCAGAAATGCACGAGCAGGAGACCTGGTATCCGCAGCTGGAGAATAAACTTCGAAATTATCTTTTTCTCAATAATTCCTTCTCTTAAGTTTTCAACTCATTAAAAATCAAATTTTCCACTTTAAGATTGTTCCTATTTTAGACCCAACCGTTAGAACTCCTTGTTTTTTTGTTAAAAATGTTTGTTTTTATCAACTTCTACAAATTGCCGAGGCCTTCTTTTAAAGTTTCACATTTAATTGTTATCAAATATAGTCTTAATAGAGAAATTTTTGAAGAGTCAAAGCATCCTGAGGATTATCTTTAAAATGAGCCTAATTTACAGGCTTTTATCTGAAGCCAGAATGAAAGCGGATATTAAAACACGGGACAAAAGCAATTTCATAGAAGTGCGAAATGAAAGATATTATTATACCAAAAGTTCAAATCATTATAGATAATGAAAGAAAAATGTCTTTTTCTATCGAACCAAGAGCATAATTAATACAATTTGCAAGCGCAGCCAGATAGAATTTTCATTTTTTCAGAACCAAGCACATCAGATAACTGAAATACGAAACAGTTTTTTCGTTCCACTAGATGACCTTGCCAACAGAGAGGGCCTAACGATGGTTCAAAACCTAACCACCGCTTTTCCAAGTGCCACAGTACATGCAAAAAAGACTCTTCCCAAACCAACCAAAAAGGAAGCCAGGCTTTGTCATTGTGAATCTCCAACGAAGTATTAGGGAGGATGAGACACATGATAAGCTTTTGAACAACAACGTTATTAAGATAAAAAAATTTCTTGATAAAAAAGTCGTTCAAATCGTCCCCCAATGAAAATATTAGGAGCAATTACAAATTCACACACTTAAGTTAGCGGAACTCAAAAACGCTGCCTCAAAATAGGTTGGCAGTTATAACGCCGTAAAGCAAGCCGTGAACCGTTGAATGCAATGTTTCAGACGCAGAAAAATCGATCACTCAGCAAACTAAATTAGTAATGCAACTCGTTGTCTTCGCTGCTCGTCGTCTTTCCGGCCTATCAACAAAAGCTAGCTGAGGCTTCAAAAAAGATAAATAAAAGTAAATACTCAGCTGTAGTAGACAAAACTCAAACAAACAGTTATCTGCAGCCCTCAACTGAAAAGCTTGTCTGTCTAGTGGCTGAAACTTTGAGTAAAACACGTGATCTTCTCAATGCCCTATTCTTTTGTGATATAATAAATATTGTCTGAAACAGCATCTCATGCATCTCTAAAAAAAACAAGAAGGCCAAAAAAGCTCGTGAGCATTAAAAGCGCAGACGCTGGCTCTGTAAACTGATAAAATACACACAAACCGTACAATAATCAGCCAAAGCTGTCAATTTCTGACCACAAAAATAGAGGGTCAGATTTTACATTCAGCAGTAGAAGATATAGACAAAACTTGCGTAAAGAAAATAGAAACTTGCAAAAAACAGCATCTTTCAACAGTTACATCGTTACGATAGAAACATGTACAAACGGTCATCATGGCTCTGTTATCTTTAATAAGGAACTACATCATCATAAAGCGGATGGCACTTGCTGAGAAAGAAAGTTAACAATAAATAAACTCCATAAAACCCAAAGGTATGCATCAAGCTGCCCTTGTTAGATGATTTTTGGATAGCATCTGTTCACAATTCGCCCAGAAAGCAGATGCCAGAAAGCAGATGGAAAAAAATATTCTCGGGAAGTTTAATATTTGTTTTTGTATGTGGCAACTTTAATGGTTCGCATCAAGAATTAAACTTCTCTTACGACTCTGAAACAAGGAGTACATGGCAGTCACAGATCAGGATAAAAGCAAGATGTTCAAAACATTCCTAAAAATCACGATGAAAATTTACACAAAATAGTCATCATTAATTGCAGAACACGCTGAAAAAATTGAAAAAGAGGCCAAGGCTTTTTAAATACAAATGGCAATAACGAACAACATGGAATTGTGCTCACATTAAATGAATGTGATGAAAGTTCTAATGAGAATTGAGAAAGTCCAACCTGGGCCAATAAAATTTGCAACAAACACCTCGAAGATTTACCTAAGAGCTGTAAGCCCTAACTTATCTACTTTTATCTAGCTCAATAATGAACTCAGATGTTCCAGTAGTTTGAACAGCATCTCAAATAAAATTGATTCAAAACAGGAGAAAGAGAAATCAAAGGCCGAAAACTTTTGCTCAATTAGCCTTACTAACAGCCAAACCAAAATATGCGAAACTGCCGTAAAAAAAATTTCTAAGGAACACTGCAAAAGTTATAGTGTTTTCGGCGAGACTCGGAGCGACCGCAAGAAACACCGCTGCGCCACAGAAAACCAAAAAAAATTTACTCAGCACGTAAGTGAATACTTCAGTGGCCTGAAATGGTTGAAACAGTTTGCGTGGCTGTCTAAAAGCGTTCGATGTTGTCTGACGTCTAGGTCTGATTCATAAACTACAAACAATTGAGCTATAGATTTCATCTATAAGGTGGGAAAACTCTTTTTTGTCACAAAAATTTGTTTTTATGGAAACGAATTTAACTGTCAGTTATAGTTTCTGGCAGTCACATGGAGTACCTTAAGGGAGCGTGATTGCTCCAATCCACTTCCTTATATCCTCAGTGGCATGCCTCAGCGAACAGCTCAGCTCACGTTGCTGATGGTTTTGCCCAACACTACATGTCAAAGTCCACAAAACTAATTCAAAAACTTCTACAATCAACTCTGAACAGTCTTTTTGATTGGTGTGACCTACTTAAAATTAAACTAAACCCTAATAAAACTCAATACATGATCTTTAAGGACCCCTCAATTCGCTCATAAGTATTAAAATAATAGGAGTTTCCATTAAAAAGAACAGAGTCGTTAAAATTCCTGGATGTTCTTCTCACTCCTCATCTAAATAGTAACTACCACTTCAAAAATTTAATATGGAGAACAAACAGCAGGTTGTTTCAACTCTTGAGGTTGACTAGCCTGAACATCAACAACGAAACTCTTCTTTGGTATACAAACTCTGGATCCTCATGCTAATTTTTTTACACCAATGCTTGCCAGTTGGATTACTCCCAGGCCCTCATTGACAAAATACAAACTGTACACAACCTTGTTCTGCAAATTTGCCTACGAAAACCTAGATGCTGCAATGTCCAAAAATTCCACGAAGAAGCAAACATGAAAATCGTCAGAGAAAAGCAGGATGAATTAGCGAACGGGAAATAAAACAGAACATACAAATTGTAAAACAACTGATGCACAAAAGACGACGGTGCCCGTTTAATACTTACAAGTTTACAGTTCTTCATCTTCTTTACTAACTCTATTTGCGAAAATTTCAGACAAAAGGCTGAAATGACGCCTCGAAGAATTGATCACGCAGACAAAATGAAGATCAAATGTAGTTCAGAACCGGCAACTCAATACCAAAGATCATAACCCTTCAAATAATAGAAGTGGGCTCCAGAAATGAAGAAAAGCGAGAGCTGACAAAAACAAGAAGAAAAACGAAGGAAAAAAGTTGAAATCCGTCTCAATTAACTCGCCTTTTTCTCTGTTTTCCTTTCCTTTCTTTTTTTTGCAAAGACGTCAGAATGAAACTTTGAAGTTGATAGTTAAGTAAAAAGGAATTGACAAATCTCATCGAGAACAGTTCGAAGCGAAATATAGCTAATTTTTCTGTTGGTTTCTTAAAATTTATCTGGTGGAGAAATGAGACCTTTATGCTATTTAGACTTGCCACAAGATTCATTTTTCAGGGCCGAATACAACTCTTTATCTGTCGCTCTTGTTATGCTGTTTTTATCTGCTCAAGCGGCCAATTGTCTATTCAAATCAGAGCTGATCCGATTACAGCTAAATTCGATATCTTTAAGCGTAAAAATTGATCAACAATTGTGCCTTCCTTCGATGCCTTTCTTTCTTTTTCCCTTATTTTACTGTTTTACATTTTTCCTTAAAATTCCGATAACTTAATTTTATGGAAAAGAATACAGTGTCACATCAAGAAACTGAGAACCAAGAGTACTCTAGCTGATTCCATTCACAAATGGGACAGCACAATTAAGTAGACCGTAAAACATTTTATTCAATAATTTTACAATTACAGTTCGAGGCACACTCTAATCAAGTGTTCATTTAACATGCGAACATGAAATGAATATAATGTGTGTGTTGGTTAACATGCGAACATGAAACGAACAAATTCAGCTGAATGCAGTTGGACTCCCTGCTCAGTCACTTTCTTTTTAATTCCCTATTGATGCAGCTATTGCAAATTAACTTACACGTAACAAAGATCAGCAACTGCAAACTCCCTCATTCTCGATACTCCACTGATTTAAAGAAAAGAAAAATAACAATCCCATTTGATAACCGAAACTTATCTATTTATCTTGTTTTGAGCTACGCTCGGTTTGGTTTCAGTGATTTTATGGTTCAGGTCAGCGTGTCACTTTCTAATTGACAACATAATTTTTTTACTACTTAACTTCTCATTTAGCTTCTCAATTTGGCTAATGTCTTACATTTTACTTTATTGCTTTTTCAAGTAAGACAAAACTTTTATTTTATTTAAAATGGTTTCCCTCCTTCTGATACTAGTTCTAGTTTTTTTTATTTTTTTCGGATTTCAACAGCGAAATAGGATCTCTTTAACCGGGCCATACGGTTACAACTATAAACGCAATGGACAGAATTTTTATTGTTTTGGAATGAAAACATGGGCATCTTACAGGAAACTTAGCGCAGTCAGTTATCACAACATCAGAAAAGCTTGCTTCGGTTCTACACTGTTCAAATCATATTGTCGTTTCCAAATTTTGATTCGAGACGAAAGAGCATCAAATGAGAAAGCGTCAAAACGATATAACTACAGCTATACAAGGCAAATTCAATCAGTTAACGAATACCAAAAATCACAAGCACATCCTCATAAGTGACCCCAAATTCCACCAAAGCCAGTCGAACTAATGATAATTTAAACAACTATTCTGTTTTGTCCTAGTTATCAAGTTTACCTGAAGAGCGTTTTACATGCCTTTCCCGCAATCTCTGCCGCCAAGTTCATTCAGTAGAAGTCCTACAGGGTATATGGAAAGGCTGAGTTCGCTTGAGGAAACTCTTTCCTAAAGTGTTTTTTCCTTTTTACACCAAATTGTTGTTCATAAACAGTATATATAAGTTTATATATATATATATATATATATATATATATTTATATATATATATATATATAAACTTTTATATACTGTTTATGAACAATAATTTCGTGTAAAAAGGAAAAAACACTTTAGGAAAGAGTCCTAAAGTGGTTAGTCAAAATTTCTTCCTAGGGGACGGGTGGTGTTTTCTATCAGCTCAACGCCTTTGGTTCTGATCAGAGCCATCAGACGTTAGATGTGTCTCTTCTCAGAATGCTGGTTTATTATTGCCTCTTGTTAGAGCCAACGGCTTTAATTAAAGAAATACATAAAATGAAAAGAAGACAATTGCGCGCAAAATTGTCTCCCATCAGACTATTGTGCGCTTGAATGAGACCAACCCAAACGAAATAGACCTCTCATCAGAACATAACCATCCGGAAGTGGCTCTGATCAGACCATCCCCCCCCGGACCAAAGTGACCTCTGATCATACCATTGTGCGCTCGAAGCATATCGAACCAAAATGTAACTTTGGTCTGCAAACACACAATTTGCATTGGACTTGGGTGTGATCAGAGGTCACTTCCGTCTATCACCTCAACCTGGGTACCCAATTACATTTACCAACAAAATAATTAATTGAATAGGGAAATAATTTTTTTGTTGATTTATTTATCAGGACATGAAATTGTTTAAATCGTTATCCAAAATTCAAAAAATATTGTCAGACCTCATAGTATTTCCTTATTAGAAAGAACCCCTTAGAAAGAATTTTTAGTAGAAAGAACTCTTTGTAGATAGAACTGACTAGAAAGAACCCCGTAAAAAACTAATCAAGTTATACCATGTCAAGTCAAATATCGATTTATTAAGAGTAGGGTTCAATAACAAGTTATCGAACGTAAACTGTTCGAAGTTTTCGGCTTTTGTAAATAAAATAAAGGACATGAGGTTGCTAGTAAACAAATTTGTTTATTTTAATCAACTAAATTGTTTGTTGCAATATTGAGGGTTTTGATTGTCTGATGCAATGAATGCTATTATTTATTCCATTTTGTTATTCATCTCTATTAGTAAGTACTTCAATCGATTCTTTTAATTCAAGTTTTTATGATCAGTGTCTTGGAAATACTATTCCTGTTTAATTGCAGAAACATTTACTAGTTTCCCGAGTTGAAGTTTGTTTGATTTCATACAAGGATCATATATGAATTCATACTGTCCATACTTGATCTCTTAGTACGATCATTGTAGAAATCAAAAATGATCTTTGTATGATTAAAGAAATCGTAAATGATCCTTGTTGGAAAACGAGCATTTATTTCACATTTTGGCGCTCATTTTAATTTTTGCATGACTGCAGAGAAATCATATAGATCATATTTGACATAATTTGTATGAAATAAAAGAAGGTCGTACGATGGGGGTCTTAATTGTTATTGGTGAAATCAAAACAAAAATTTTATTAAATTTAAGTCAACTAGTAAGAAAGTGCATCCACAACATAAAGATACGTCTTCTTTGTATTCTCTCAAGTGAGAGTTCGACATAAAATTATGTTTATCACCTGCTGTCTGTAAAGTGGTTTGTCTAAATAAAAAGAAGTTTTGTTTTGCTAAAGTTTAACTAGGGAAAAAGTGTTTGATTCCTAAAAACTATTTCGAAAACGTCAACAATGGGGTTAAATATTAAATATAACATTAATTGAACTATCAACCTTCCACTATCACCGCAAATTTAAGGTAAAAATTCTAAGTACTTAAAGGGAAGGTTCGGGCCTTTGGTAAAAGAATTTTTCTTTTTCTTCGAAACATGTAAATTACTGTAAAACAAATAAATCTTTTCGAAACATGTAAATTGTCTATTAACGGGTACTATCTTGTGTTGATCGAGCAAAAACTCCGTTAAAACATTTTTACAGGAAGTTTTACTGTTAAAAGTTCTTATTGAAGAGGGCAATTTGTTCCATTTTAGAACGCTTTTCAAGATTAAAGATTTGTTACTTCATATCGTTTTCGTTTTCTTTTTTATAATAATTTGATTTGTTCTCTTGTTCTGTCTAGCGTTATGGCAACTAGTTTTCAATAGAGATTCTTTTAAAAAGATGCCCCTTATGTTCCAGATATTCTTTCCAGCATATTTGACGTAAATAAAAGTCAAATAAAATTAGGCAAAACTTCCTTAACGTTTCTAGAAAGTAGCAGTTGTGTATAAGACAAAATCTCTCGATAATCTGATCTATCTTTTCATAAAAATTACGACTAACAGTTACTAAGGCCGAATTTTAATGAAATCAATGGAAAGAAACAGAGCCCTAGATGAGCAACGAAGCATGGTTTTGTACGTTTGCACAAAATTTTACAATCAGTTTAAATGTAAGGTTGGAAAATTAAAATTAGAGAAATTGTTACCTTTTCTTTTCTAATATAAATTAGAAGCTCAGAATTGTTTTTATATTTTCGGTGTTCAAATTTCTTTGCAAATATTTTTTTCTTTTTCGCTGCATAAATGTTGATAACTATTGGCTGAAAAGATGGAACCCTTGCTGAGAACCATCCTTAATATTCGACTATTTTATCAAACAGTCAAACTTGGGTGTCGAATACAAAAAATTTTCTTTGAGACATAAAGAACAATAATATGGAAATGATGTCCAATTTTCTGTCAGATAAAAAAAAGTACAGTCATTTTTTTCATAAATATTGGCATAAATTTGTGATCATCGAAAACTGAGGCTCAACCAAGCTTGCCAAAAGCCTTTTTTGTTAGATATTTTTGTTGGTTTTTCATACATCATTTTCTTTTTAATTGAGATTTTAAAACAAACAATCACTTGTGCGCAAAATTTTAGGAAGTCAAATAAAGTGGTGGTAATCAAAACAAGGAGGCTTGTTAATGTGCGTTTGCACATGATGTTCCGACCCGCGCTCATCTACATTTTTGATTTAACTGTCTTTCGACTTACATTTTTGACAAAGAGATCAAAAATAGATGTTTGAGTTGAAAAAAATCGTTACACAACCAAACTGATAAATGAATTAAATAATGCCATGCCTCATTACAACGAAATCTGCACTAAAAAGACTACGAAAAAAAAGAAACAGCAACAAAAAAGCAAAACAAAAATTTCACGGCAAAAACTCAATTTCTAAATTTAAAAGCACCTATTAACAACGTCAACTTACAATCAAACAAAATCCTAGCCACGCAAATTTATTTTTTCCTAACTACACAACAGATGGGATTTTTCCTTCACGAGATTTGGTAACAGGTCGACAAAAAGATGAAATAATGTGCTAAAATCAAAAATCAATCAACAATTTTAAAACCAATTAATTTCAAGTCTTAAAAATCATTAGCTTTTTGCAAATTAATTCGTAATAGATATACTAAAAAGTGATAATGAAACCAATAGGACCTGTCTTTGGTTAGACTAAGCCATTGTAACGGACTAAAGAAGCAGAAAAACTCAAAAAATTACGAGCAACGAATTACAAACATTGCGAAACCACAAATTAGTGAAGCCGTTGAAACAATTAGCTCTTATCTGATTATTATGTACATTAAATCAAATTCTATTCACACTAATTCAGCAAAATATATAATGAATGAATAAATAGGTTCACTTGAGTCACATTTGAAAATCATTGGCATCTTTTATTACGCGATTGTACTAAAGGAGGAGAAAAAGAAACAAATATACGCAATTCACATAAATTTTTATGAAAACACATTTTGGTCCGACAAAATAGCAGTAATAATGTTATTTTCAAGAAAACGGGGAATGCTATGGGACCTCTCAATGATGAGAAAATGTTACAAGTTGACGAACAAAACAACAAAAACTGAAAAAAAATTGAAAAATAGATAAAATCTTAAAATTGTAGTATATTACAAACTTTTAGCCTATTCGCTATAAATTGACTGCATCCGATAACATTATTCAATAAATTCTAAATTACAAGCTTATGAGACGGTCAGAACTTTATGGCTACTTAAAGAACAAAAAAAACAGGCTATTACAGAAAAACTTTTCAAAAAAATTGAGCGAGAAAAGTGTCAAAGATAGATTTACTAAAAAGTCATAATGAAGCCAATATGACCTGTCCTTGGTCAGACTAAGCCATTGTAACGGACTAAAGAAGCAGAAAAACTCAAAAAATTACGAGCAACGAATTACAAACATTGCGAAACCACAAATTAGTGAAGCCGTTGAAACAATTAGCTCTTATCTGATTATTATGTACATTAAATCAAATTCTATTCACACTAATTCAGCAAAAATTATAATGAATGAATAAATAGGTTCACTTGAGTCACATTTGAAAATCATTGGCATCTTTTATTACGCGATTGTACTAAAGGAGGAGAAAAAGAAACAAATATACGCAATTCACATAAATTTTTATGAAAACATATTTTGTCCGACAAACAAAACATCAGTTAGGTCATAATAGCAGTAATAAGGTTATTTTAAAAACTTGACGAACAGCAAAAACCGAAAAAAATTGAAAAATCCTTAATATATTAAAATTGTAAAATATTACAAACTTTTAGACTATTCGCTATTATTTGACTGCATTCGGTAACATTATTCAATAAATTGTAAGTTACAAGCTTATGAGACGGGTCAGAACTTTACGGCTACCTAAAAAACAAAAAAACAGGCTATAACAGAAAATTTTTTAAAAAAATTGAGCGTGAAAAGTGTCGGAGTTATTCAAAAATGAACGTTTCTGTAAAAATTTTCCTACTTTCAATTAATTAAAACAGCAATGGGATTCGTTTTGAAACAATTTGACTCCAGTAGATCAACAAATATGAACAAACCCATTATAACAACTAAATGATTTGAGAAAACCCGTAGTTTCAACGCCATTAAATTCAATAGCTTTCAGCGGCAGCTGATAAAAACGCTAAGTTATGCCTCAATGAGACAAACCGGTTGTTTGTCATTCATAACTCATCAATAAGATAATAAGTCGTTGACTATGGAAAGAACAACAAAAACAGTCATTATCCTAAAAATATGTAGAAAGTGCGAGAAGAAAGTGTCGAAACCATTTAAACCATAAGCTTTTCTCTGAAAACTTTATTTATGATCCATTGGACGTCTTTTTTTAGCCAATACAACTCTCAATGTTAGGATAATGTGTTAAGATTCCAAAAGAACCAAAATTACGAAAAAATCGCCAAAAATTTATAATAATGAAAACTCGTGCATCGAAGTAATAGCACCAATAATTAGAAAGTGAAACCGCTAACTAGGTTGAAGTTCAAATGAAGGGTCCAGTGATTACTGAGACCGAGATACAGTTCACGAAATAAAGGTTAAGATTGTATAATGTGATAAAGTTTTCCCGAAATTTCATTTCGAGAACGGAAGTCAATAAATACGCTCAGTTATTCCTCTATCCTCTATTGGAAGACAAGGATAGTTTTCATGCATAGGTGATCATTAAGATATCACAATAAGTCTTATGACTATGGAAACAACGACAAATGCAGGCAAAAACCTAAAATTTAATTGAGGAGTGCGCGAAGAAATTGTCGAAGCCATTTAAGTCATAAGTTTTTCTCTTAAAACTTTATTCATGATCCATGAAACATGTTCTTCAAGCCAATGGGAGATATCAATATCAGTATAATGTTATAAAGTTTCAAGAGAGAGCAATAATACGAAAATATCCGTAAAAATTTTTAACAATTTTGAAATCTTGTGGCATTGATGTCATATAGCAAATAGCAAGACGGTAAAGCCGCTAACCAGAATCACTTTGGTTGCCATAGATTTTTTGTTCTTTGGGTTTCATTAGACGGTGAATCTGGTTTGTCATTAACGGAACCTCAGTATTAAAAGTGGCTAGTCTCTAGGTGACTTTAGAAAAAAATATTAAAAGTTTTCTAAAAAAAAGAGCTGTCAAATAGAATTCGAGTTTTTTTTGATAGTTAACTTCATTATGAGACCAGAACTCGTCTTTTTATCGCCTTTCGTCTAATAAGAATCTGATTCTTTTTGTGGCGTGAAATGTAATTTTGAATCAGTTTTTCTATTAAAAAAATCTTAATTTGAAAATTTACACTAAAAGTGAACAAAATCATGTCAAATGTCACGTGTTCACACAAAACATCAATCCTCGATAGCTCCTCGGAAAAAATTGAAATTCAAAAATATCTTTCTTGTTTCGAATTCTACGTTGGTCGAGCTTTTCAATGATACCACTCATTTTTCTCTACGATGAATATATCGATCGGCCAGAATTATCTGAACAAAAGAAACCCATTTGAGTATATAGTTTCTCTCCCCCACAAGTGGGTTGGAAAAAAAATGAAAAACCCAACAAGTATAAAAAGAGACGTATTAAAAGACTTTGCGGAGAAAAAAATGACAGAAAATTTGGGGA
>NC_134477.1:62265142-62331696 GCF_964194025.1 Convolutriloba macropyga | reverse complement strand
CTCTCTGTGTGTGTCTCTCTCTCTCTCTCTCTCGCTGCCTGCCTGCCTGCCTGCCTCCCTCGCTAGCTCAATCACTCTTTTTGTCTTTGTTTTGTTCTTTATTTTTCGCGTTGTTGCTGATTGCTACTCGTTATTCTTTTATACTTAAATTCATTTTCATCTTTTTTTATTTCTTCGTTTCCTGGTCCTCCATATCTCTACATAGGACCAAATGCATCTTTTTTTGTTATGTTCTAGTATTTTTCGCTTTCTGTTGACTTAAACGTTTTAATTTTAATTTCTTTGTTTTGTGTTTGTTTTATATTTCATATGCTCTCTCTATTTTTTGATTCTTTTCCATATCGATATCCATCTCTTTTCCCCATTGACATGTATTTGTTTTCTCGTACTTTTAAATTGCATTCTTGTTTTTTTTATTCATATGTTTTGCCTCCTACTCTTTCTCTTAGGGGAATGTATTAAGAAGTTGTTTGATCTGGAACTGGTGAGACTGATTAATAACTCAATTTTGAAAAATTCACCTTTTAAAATTAACCATTTTTAAGTCTTTGTAAGATACTTTTATTGCTCTTTTCTGTGGCAGAGATTTGTTTTCACAGAAAAAACGAAAGATTTGACGGCAGATGATTTTTTCCTGTTTTTGAACATCTGGATAGCCAAATAATGTATAGAGGTAGGTACCAATAAAGATTTGTCTATTTTGCGCCATCATTGTGGATCATACATCTGAAGATTTTTTAAAAATCATTAAAATCTTTAAAATTATGCTGGTCACTCCAGTACCTCCCGCTTTTTTCTTTAAAACGCTACATGCGAGGTTATATTTTTACTTATGCACAGGAGCGCTATCTGTGGAAAATAATCGAGAGTGTTTTGCTTGTTTGGACATCTACAAATTTCTGCACTGAAGTTTCATCAGTATAGACATTCATCTGTCAGGAAGAGAAAGGCAACTTTAACAATATTAATAGAAGATTCCGATCATAAAATCTTATTGGTCGCTTTTTAAAAATTATTTTTGCTAATTTGCTTCAATTAGCAAAAATGAGTTCAACTATGAGTTCAACTGTACTTCTGGAAGTTGTATTGTAGCGGGAGAAGGAATGAGTAACCTTCAATGCGATCCAATTAAGTTTTTTTGGAGCTTTTAAAACACGGTGCGCAACTTTTTTTTGGTTTTTTCGAACAATTTTTGTGGCTGATCTAAAAGTGTATAATTAATTTTCTGGAGGCTTAATAAAATCATTTAAAATAGATACTTTTTACTCGGGTACAAAAAAAAGGAACCTTTACGGTTAAAGAGGATTGCAATTCATTTTCTGGTCATTTTTTGGGCGAGAACAACTGTGATGTTGCTTCATGATAAATTTAGCAATATCTTACCAAAATATTTATAATTTATAACAGAATTTGAAACTTCCCGCGGTTTTCGGTCTGCTCAGGTAGAATTTCCTGATTTTAGGCAATCTTCAAAACTGTGGCGGAGAATTTTGGCAGTCGAAAGTGTTTGTAATTCCACAGAATGGAAGCAATTATCAGCTGGCTAATTTTTGCGCCAGATTCAGGTAAAGTTAACATCTTTCTATTTTTCCGTTTTTCACGCAGGTCAGAAAAGTCTTTAGTTTCCATACAGAGATAATACATCATCCCGAAGTTACTATATGGTTTTTTAACGGGCCTTGAATGAGTTCCATGACTCAAATCATCATTGACTGTTCATGGACAGAAAATCCAGCTTATAGGGTTACAAAATGATTAGACTGGGAGGAAAACTGAGAACTTTAACATGCGTTTCCAATTGAAGCGTTCATATTTTGATTTGATCACTTTCTACATCTTTGGTTTTATTCAGAAACATTTAATGGAATAACTTCAACATTCAAGAGTAATTTTAATTTGAAAACTAACTAATGGTTCACTCTACGTGACACCAATTCAATCAAAGTATCCGCAAGTATCCCAAACTCATTCAATTGATTCCTTAACCTAAAAAAACTCTATAATTTCTGCTTCCAAGCAGTAGCTCTGTCACTAGCCAGAAACTTATTATCCCTAAAAACAACAATTTAATTTGACTCTAACTTCACTCACTCCAACAAGGCAACTATGTTCCTTCACAAAAAAGTAGTAATAGAGTGAGCCACCCTCCCCCCATGTATTAAGATTAGTTACAGCCGTCGACATGTATTAGGATTAGATACAGCCGCCGACATGTATTAATATTAGTTATAGCCGCCGACATGCATTAAGATTAGATATAGCCGTTGACATGTATTAAGATTAGGAATAGGATCTAGGGTTTTTTTGCAGAATTTTTGAAGTTTTTGCAGAATTTTTTGGAAAATTTTTCTGTTTTTGGGTTAAAATTACGTCATAGTAGCTGCTCGGAGTCAATAATTTGGCTAGTAATGATCCGCGCTGACTGGATTAGCTAATTAGGATCCGCTCCATTAATAATAGAAGTATGTTATTTTTTTAGCAGTTTATAGTTTTTTTCAATAAATTCAAAATACTCTCTTCTGATTTGTTAAAACTGAGTTTTTTTAAAAAATTGAATTGGAAAAGTTATAAATAACAGACACAGTATAAACTATGCACATCAAACTACAAAATCACTCGAACATTTACCTTATTTAGGTATAAATAATTATCAAAATAAGTGAAAACCGAGGTACATTTCGCCGAGTGGGTTAATAAAGTCGACAAAAATGAAAAACTTGCGTAGCTAGCTGAGTAAAAGGTACAATTGTTAAAAACTAATGTCGACTGTATTAGCCACCAGCTTAGTGTTTAGCAGTTTTTGCAGTGGTCTGTGTATCATTTTCTGATACTTTTTATTCAAAAATTTGTAATGTGTGACTGATCGTGCTAGAGAATCCGCATAGTAATAGTTCCTATTGAGGCGACCAATCTTTATCCAATGTTCACCAACCTCACTGCTTGGCGAAGTGTTGATGATTGCAAAACTGAATTTGGGTAAATTTGGAACAAAATCTGCTGGAAAGGATCCATTATACAGGAAGTTGAGCTCTGGAATGCGTTCAATAATGTCACGAAGTGAGGTGTTATCCATAACAAATAAGTTTTCTTTTCTTTATCTCACAAGCACCGTTTGTACAATGATTCCTGACAGAGCAATCAAGTTGAAAACTTTCGTTCTGTTGTGAGAAGCAACAATATTTGGATTTTGTGATTTTGTCGACCGTTTCTTCCTGGGTGCTGGAATAAAACAAAACAATAATTATAAAAAGTCCAAGGAGAATTAGCAAAAGAAGATAAATATATATATTTGAAGTTAATCTACCCCAGTTGACATCCATTAGTTAGTTATTTTGTTGTAGAGAACGACAGCTAGATCAAAAGGTTAAACCTACAAATGTTCCAACAAAGTATATAAAATTGTAAACAAAAGCGACATCTCAGACATTTTTAGCCACAGTCCCAAACTGATCAATTTTAACAGTAGACATCCTTTCTCCCAGAACAATTATTTCTGTCACGTTTCTTAGCGAACGATCGAAAAGCGTTTCCAATCGAATACTTTCACCGCTGTGTTCAGGATAATGAATATTTTCTCCAGCCTCTTGAAGTGAATAAAGATTGAATACCAGTATGTAGTGGTTCTCAAATTGATGATTCAGTAACGCAGGAATTTCCTCTTTAAAACTCACTGCTTTCCTTGTTGTTACGTATGCTCTACAGTCATTAGTTGTATCAAGTGATACAATGGCTTTACTTGCGTGAACAGTTCTAAGTTCTCGCAAACCAAATTTCTGATAATGGAAAGGATTTTCAAGAAAATGTCCTATGAATGCCGAATTGTTGTTCATCGCAATAGCTACTTTTTTGATTGGAGCATTGTTAAAAACGTTTTCCTGAATAAAGTGGTTCTCTCTTGAGGGAATAATAAATGTACGTGCAATTGTTTCCATAAAGTTGTAACAGGTAAGTTGGTGAGTTAAATGGTAGTTAATAGTCTGGTGATACACTTCGTTAACATCCACACGTCGTGTAAATAAGGAACAGTCAAGAACCTTAAAGGAAACGTGAGGATTGTAGGAAATCATGTAAAAATTACTTCTTGCACGAATCAATTTCAGTCTAACTTTTGTATTTGGAAGCAGTAACTTTTCACATTGGAATAAATCAATAGCTAATTTAATGTAGTAAGTGCTTCCATTTTTCAGCAGAAGTTCTTCCTCTCGGTCTATAAACGGGCTCTTCTCATAATCACTAGGTTCTTTTTCAAATTCGTGTCCATGACAAGCCAAAATACCTTCATTATTTCTTGTTGAAGCATTAAATTCATCGGAAATTAAAGCCTTGTGTCCATAGAGACCATTCGAGTTGTACACTTGTTGATTTTTCAGATACACTTCACAGTTGGAGAAGAGTGAGTGTAATATTTTGACGCGAGTTAGATAATGTAAATCGTCCTCTGTGAAAGACATACCCATATCTGGTTTTCCATGCTTATAAAGTCATCACACAATCTTCCCTTTTTTAGTCCTACTTTGATTTGAAGTTGGATTTCTCTCATATCAATATAGATGCTTCTATCTGTTTCAAATTCAAATTCAATGCTGCTTTCATCCAGTGAAGTACTAGGAAAAACTTCCTGAACATGAGAAGACTCAATTGGTTCCAAAACAGGAATTTTGTCAAAAATCTCCAAGCAAGAGTTTGTAAAGTGTCCATATCGAAAATTAGAATCGTTTGTTGATCTACAATTCATTTTAGATTAGCAAATATATCTTTTCTTGTTCAACGACGTCGACTGATTTTTGGAGTTGATCTAAGAATAATGCGACGCTTTCTTGTTCTGCTGCACCTAGCTGTTTCTGTAAAGTTTTCTTTCCAACATCAGCAGCAACAGATTTTAATTTTTTCTTCCTAATCAAAACATTTCCGATTTCAGCACCAGCCATTTCAGTTAAATCAGCTCCCACTCTTTTTGTTGCTGGGACAACATATCGTCTCAAAAACGGATTTGCTGTCCTCCCAATTGTTTGCGCTAGAGCTCCAAATCCCCTACCCCTTTGCCTGGCATATCCGCGAAAATACGGTAAATCACTATCAGCAACCATTTTTTACAGTCTTTATTCAAGAAATGATTTTCGGAGGTTTCTCTAAACATTAGTACTGCTGTAATTACTCCAACAGAATTGAAAAGTACTTTTTCACCATAAGTGTCTCGGTGCTCTAGTTTTATGATGTGGAATGAATTTTTCAGAATTTTTTTAAACTGTAGTGTTTGGAAAATTTTGATAATTCATGTATTGCCCAGTTGAGATGATGTCTCCATTCTTGATCTTTGATATAAAAGGAATGCATCGTAAAAGAGCAGCTTTTGTATCACCCACAATGTTGTATTCAACAATATCACTATATATCATCAAGGTATGTATTCGTACAATGTCATAAGGGAACTTGGGAAAATGTGGACTAGCACCACTCTTGAAAACACCCATCCCATAAACAGCTTCTTCACATCCAAAGACATGACAAAGATCACCACTAAATATAACAAGTAAAGAATTCTCATTGGGAAGACTCAAAGAAATTCGCTGTGTAATTTTGGTAACCTCTAATCTGATTGGTGTTTTTTCATACTTTTCACTTTCCTGATTTTTTTTGTTCATTTCATTTGTAATACCAGAGATCGAAGGATATAGACCTGGATCAAGTGTGTAATAGTCTGATGGTTTTGTATTTGGTGTTGCTTCATCTAGATAGAAGAATTTGATGTTTTGATACAAAGAAGGATAAGATAGTTCTGTAATTGCAACCTCCCATTCTCCTTCGTGATTTATTTGTCCCGGAAGAAATTTATAGAAGAACTCAATGTATTATTTGGGTAACAATCAAAGGAATTATTTGAAACCAACTCTACAATGAAAGAATTCATCTCTAAATGTTATACTTTGCAAGCTCTTGTTCATAAAATTTGCCTGGAATTTCGTCATCTTGTTCTCCGTAAAGGTTTTATGTTGGTGATTTTAAAGTTGCAATTTTAACAATTTGAAAAAATTCACTTGTGAATTGAGACTTGTAACCTTTTCTAAATGGGATATCGTACTTGGAGATTCGAACCTTGTCTCCAGTTTTAAAGCGTGGTTTTTTGTACTCAATAATGGGGTTTTTGTAAAAAAACTGACAAAAAATCTGAAATTTTAACATTTTTGGGGGATTTACCTATAGATCTGGTAATTCTTGTGTTCAAAGTGTTAACAAAACTATCCATTTTGTGAACGTATTTATCGCCGTTTTCCTCCATGTAGCGATAAATGATGTTTTTTAAAGATCTAATAGCTCTTTCTGCTACAACAGCTTTTGTTTCACTTCTTGTAGAGTAGATTTTGATGTCTTTACTCTGGCAAAAATTTTTGAATTCTCCCCCGAACTCAGTACCTTGATCAACCCACACTCTACCAGGTTTAGTGTTCTTCCTTAACATTTTTTAAAGGCAGCTACAGCATCAGAGGCATATTTTGATTTAATTGATTGAACACGGACCAGCCGAGAAAAGACGTCAACACATATCAATAAATATTTCACAACATTATTAAATTCAGACAATTTATCCATAAAAGCCACGGCAAGACACCAAATCTCATTGATATGTTTTGCAAAAGCAGGTAATCTTTTGAAGTGTCGAATCGCTTGTCGAAATTTAGTGTAAAACTTCTTTCTGTACAAAAAATCAGTAATCTTTGTCTTTGACAACCCGCTAGCTTTCTGAAGTTTTTGAACTGACCAATATGCCGCTTTTCCTTCCCTGTACAACCTTTGTAGCTTGGCTCTTTCAGATTTGGAAAGGGATCCAGCTTACCCGTTCTTTGTTTTTGGCATCTCTGTTAATAGTTTTATGTGGATTTAAGCCAATTGCGTCCAGAATTGTGTAACAAAAATCAGGACATTCAACGTTTTTCTTCTTCAAAGCGTATACAAAATCGACAAATGCGACGTTTGTATCTCTTTCGTCCAATAAAAATGAGTCAGAAAGGGATAGTTTAATGCGAGGAGAAATTAAAATTTCATTGATAAGTGATTCGTTGCTGGAAGACTTGGTTTTAGCGTTAACTTTAATATAAACAGTATCTAAATTTTTTGGAACCGAATCCTGTTTTTCGTTATATTTGTCCAATCTTTGAGGTGATAACCTGATTTTTTATCATAAAGTTGTGATGAATCAAAATAAAGTGATCCATTTCAAGAGAGACGATTGAAGATTGGCGGAGTTAAAATTGATATAAGACTGATCCCTTTTTTGGATCTCAGGATCTGTCGTTTTTTACTGAGACCAGTTCTTTTTAAAATAAGCAAATGAATTTCTTCTTTTAACTTTAAAACTTCTTGTTTTTGAACTTCTCTTAGCTCTCCTCTTAGAAAGTTTACTATGCACTCGTTTAGAAACTGGATGAAGTCATTGGGACAATTTTTGAGGAAAGTTATTTTGAAGCTCTGGGAATATTTCTGGAACGCGATCAGAGTAGAGAGATGTTGTGTGCTCATCGTTCATAAATGTTATCTGTTGCCTGCTTTGAGGTAGAAAAAATAAAGATGGCATTGAACCACTGCTAGTACAGTATCTTAGAGAGTCGACTGCTTTTGGAGTCAAGTCAATAAGTAAATGACTATAGGGAACTGAAGTTGCTGTGGTATACCAGTCTTCTAGTTGAGATCCCAATCCCAACTGTTGACTGAGCGTGTTTATTTGTAAGACGTCTCTGGATGATTTAAATGAAACAATATGGGTGTTCTGTAGCTCAATATCCCTTCACAGTCGGCTTTGATGAAAGAGATTGTGCTTTATGTACACTGTACTTAAACCTTAATGTCTACCAGCAGTAGCTATTTTTACAAATTCTTTAGAACTAGAAATTTGTTCACAAGAGTAATTAAAAAAAACTAAATACTTTGTTCCATTATTAGGTAAATTCTGTATCAACTCGAAATCAACACCTTGAACGAACTTAATGTTTTTAAAATTTTTCGACATTAGTCCGTAAAGAGGTTGATAGTGTTGATAAAAATAGTAAATTTTATCATATTCTGGTTGAAAAATTCCAATAACTAACCAATCATGGATGAGATGATATTTCCCAGATCGACTTGGCCCAACCAGTGAAATAAAAACTCGTTATTTCGTGGAAAATATTGTGTTCATAATTTTGGAGAAGGTAAAATATATCCAATTGTACTCAACAAAACGGCGATCCGAAATTATGTCTCCTCAAAAGTCTCAGTTAATGTAATTCTTACGATACAACAAGCTAAAATCAATAGTATGACGAAAATTTGGGACAGAAAAACTACTGAAGAACGGTTACACGTCTGTCCAAAACATTTCCAAGATTGACGTTCTTGATTATTGTCATCAAAGACAAAATTACCTAATTGAAGTCCCTTATCAGTGTGATTAGTCATTTATACGCTATCTTCTTCCCTAGGGATTAAGGAACTGTGCAACTGAATTGAAACGTAAACAACAAAAAAGACCAAAAATTAACAAAAAGATAAGTGAACTAAACATAACACACAACCAAAAAATTGTTTCGTCAGAGAAATCAGTGAGACAAAGCACCAAAATTGAAAATAGTACCGAAGTTACGAGCAAGACTATGAAAGAATAATAAAGTATGGGAACACAGTATTTGTAGATATTTTTTAATCAACTCATTCTCTAATACTAATTTCAGAGAAAAAAACTATGAACGAAAATGATAAATTACAATCACGAATACAAACATTAAATATTACCAAAAAAATTCAAAGTCCATTTTCCATAAGCGTAAGCTTTCTTTTCTGCACAGTGAAGAGTCTTCTTGTGTCGATACGGGCAGTTTTAATCCCAAATTTTACATGCAGCCAGGAAACAGTTTCTTCGTTTTTCGTTGTTGGGAACATTGGAAAAATACTACTGTAACAATTAAAAATGTTTAGAAGTGTGACAATACTCATCAGTTTTTTTTCTTTATTTATTTAAAGTGATACTGGTCTTTTTGAAAGTCTCTACATAAGAAATAAGGTCAGGAAGATGTTCCAAAATTTTTTTGCATTCCTCTTTTTTTAGTTCAATTTTTATCCAAAAACTCCATTGAACTCCGTTCTAACGATGTTGTGAAATAGAAACTTCTTGTTTTTCAGATTGATATATTAAAGTAGTGCGTCGTAATCCGTTATGAATGACCCACTTTAGTTCTGAAGAACTGGACTCACTGTCAAGTTTATCAATTTTTGGAAAAGTTAGAGCTTCAGGAACTGCATAAGAAGACTTTTTTAGCTCGTAGTGAAGCCTAACGTGGAAAACTTTTGATTTATTTCTTAGACTCAGAAAAATATTTCTGGAGGAACCAATATTCCAACTCATTTTCAGGTTGAAAAATATAAAAATGAACAAAAGATATCAATTAAAAAAACAAATACTTTATAAAATTACACATTTATTGAAAGGTACATTGTTGAATATTAGAAAAGTCACTCAAATTTTGTATCAACTTCTTGAATTCATCCAGAGTGTGGCTGACATAAGTCACTTGTTTGAACTCGTTGATCTCCTTTTGACAAAAAAAGTCGGATTTGTACTTAATTTGAAGCTGGGTTGTGCTTGCTGTATTGGAGGAAAGTAACATAGAGTCTACGATTTCGTACAATGCTGATCTCTCTCACTTTCTGACACTGTTCCAGCACGTGTTCCATGCCTATGTTTTTGTTGAATTGAGGTTGGTTTTCTCTTATCTCTAATTCTCCATTGAGAAGATTCTCCTTGAGGAAGCAGATTTTTTGAAACTCATAGTCTCCAATTCGCAGTTGCTGGTACTTTTCAAAAGTCCCAGAATTGTCTTTTCTAAAGACTTGGAAGGTTGGTTTAGTATGAAGTTGCCCGTTTCTTGATATCTGGGACACAGTAAATCTTCCAAATCTTTTTGAATTGGAACCAAAGTCCATATGAAAAGGAAGCGAATCTGTCCCTGGTTTTGGTGAGGATTGAGTGTACATTGAAGGAGCACTCGAAAGAAAAGGTGATACTTTAGAGAGTGACATTTCAATAACCTGAGCTGGGAGTGAAAAACAAAATAAATGATTTGTATTTGTATTCAATTCCTCTCAATAACTAAAAATTTCTTTTTATGGTAATGACGTCATTTATACCCATAAAAGTTATGCTAAACGACGTTATTTCCTTAGAGGGTAATCTATTCGGAATTCTTCAGGTTCGCGAATTTTTTGACCAGAATTTCGAAAGGATCCTGGTGTTTAGCTTGTCTTTGTTGCATTAAAGAAAAATAGTGCTTGAAATGTTTTGAACAAGTATAACAACGAATTCTTTTAGTCTTCTGTTTCTTGAACTGTATCATTATGAAAATGATTTTTCAGCTTTTTTTTGGAAACAGAAATTGCTACCGCTAAAAATGGAAGAAAACGTTACCGTAATTTTTGTTTTCATATATAGGTTCTACTCTGTTATCTCGATAGAGAAATGGTAGCAATAATGTGTCAGGTTTTACCTCAATTTTATGAGATTATAATGACAAGACATTATTCCTTTCTGTATCAGATAAGGAGTATAAAACTTATCTACTCACCAAAAAATACTCCGTTGCTGCTCGTAGTGACAATTTTTGTCCATTAGAGACTTGTCACTACCACATTACTCTGATTTCATCCTCAGTGAAAGAGATAATGGAGACAATAGAAATCTTGTCTATACTTATCAAACAGTCAATTGCTTGTACACACTCTATAAATATCAGTTCTTTGGTTCCATTTTAGAAGAGTCAGGAGTGGTCTTTGCTCAGTTAACCAGAGCGATGGAGCTTAACTTGGAGATTAAGTACGTGGAAAAAATACCCAGTATCTCAAAAAAGACTACAAAAGAATAATAAAGTATGGAAACACAGTATTTGTAGATATTTGTTAACCAACTCATTCTCTAATAATAACTTCAGAGAAAAAAATTACGAATGAAAATGATAAATTACAATCACGAATACAAACATTAAATATTACCAAAAAAATTCAAAGTCAATTTTCCATAAGCGTAAGCTTTCTTTTCTGCACAGTGAAGAGTCTTCTTGTGTCGATACGGGCAGTTTTAATCCCAAATTTCACATGCAGCCAGGAAACAGTTTTTTCGTTTTTCGTTGTTGGGAACATTGGAAAAATACTACTGTAACAGTTAAAAATGTTTAGAAGTGTTACAATATCCATCAATTTTTCCTTTATTTATCTGAAGTGATACTGGTCTTTTTGAAAGTCTCTACATAAGCAAGAAGGTCAAGAAGATGTTCCAATAATTTTTTGCATTCCTCTTTTTTTAGTTCAATTTTTGTCCAAAAACTCCATTGAACTCCGTTCTAACGATGTTGTGAAATAGAAATTTCTTGTTTTTCAGATTGATTTATTAAAGTAGTGCGTCGTAATCCGTTATGAATAACCCACTTTAGTTCTGAAGAACTGGACTCACTGTCAAATTTATCAATTTTGGGAAAATTTAGAGCTTCAGGAACTGTATAAGAAGACTTTTTTAGCTCGTAGTGAAGCCTAACGTGGAAAACTTTTGATTTATTTCTTAGACTCAGAAAAATATTTCTGGAGGAACAAATATTCCAACTCATTTTCAGGTTGAAAAATATAAAAATGAACAAAAGATATCAATTAAAAAAACAAATACTTTATAAAATTACACATTTATTGAAAGGTACATTGTTGAATATTAGAAAAGTCACTCAAATTTTGTATCAACTTCTTGAATTCATCCAGAGTGTGGCTGACATAAGTCACTTGTTTGAACTCGTTGATCTCCTTTCGACAAAAAAAGTCGGATTTGTACATAATTTGAAGCTGGGTTGTGCTTGATGTATTGGAGGAAAGTAACATAGAGTCTACGATTTCGTACAATGCTAATTTCTCTCACTTTGTGACACTGTTCCAGCACGTGTTCCAAGCCTATGTTTTTGTCGAATTGAGGTTGGTTTTCTTTCATCTCTAATTCTCCATTGAGAAGATCCTCCTTGAGGAAGCAGAATTTTTGCACTTTTCAAAAGTCCCAGAATTGTCTTTTCTAAAGACTTGGAAGGTTGGTTTAGTATGAAGCTGCCCGTTTCTTGAAATCTGGGACACATTAAACCTCCCAAATTGTTTTGAATTGGAACCAAAGTCCATATAAAAAGGAACCGTGACATTTCAACAACTTCACCTGGGAGTGAAAAATAAAATAAATGATTTGTATTTGTAATCAATTCCTCTCAATAACTTAAAGTTTCCTTTCATGGTAATGACGTCATTTATACCCATAAAAGTTATGCTAAATGACGTTATTTCCTTATAGGGTAATCTATCCGGAATACTTGAGGTTCGCGAATTTTTTAACCAGAAATTTGAAAGGATCCTGGTGTTTAGCTCGTCTGTGTTGAATTAAAGAAAAATAGTGCTTGAAATGTTTTGAACAAGTATAACAACGAATTTTTTTAGTCTTCTGTTTCTTGAACTGTATCATTATGAAAACGATTTCTTAGCTTTTTATGGAAACAGAAATTGTTACCGCTAAAAATAGAAAATTACGTTACCGTAGTTTTTGTTTCCACATATAGGTTCTATTCTGTTGTCCCGATAGGAAATGGTAGCAGCAATGTGTCAGGTTTTATCTCAATAGTAGATTATAATGACAAGACATTATTCTTTTCTGTATCAGTTAAGGAGTATAAAACTTATCTACTCACCAAAAACTACTCCGTTGCTGCTCGTAATGACAATTTTTGTCCATTAAAGACTTGTCACTACCACATTACTCTGATTTCATCCTCAGTGAAAGAGATACTGGAGACAATAGAAATCTTGTCTATATTTATCAAACAGTCGATTGCTTGTACACACTCTATAAACATCAGTTCTTTGGTTCCATTTTAGAAGAGTCAGGAGTGGTCTTTGCTCAGTTAACCAGAGCGGTGGAGCACAACTTGGAGATTAAGTACGTGGAAAAAATACCCAGTATCTCCAAAAAGACTACAAAAGAATAATAAAGTAGTGAAACACAGTATTTGTAGATATTTGCTAACCAACTCATTCTCTATTACTAATTTCAGAGAAAAAAATTACGAATGAAAATGATAAATTACAATCAAAAATGCAAACATTAAATATTATCAAAAAAATTAAAAGTCCATTTCCCATAAGCGTAAGCTTTCTTTTCTGCACACTGAAGAATCTTCTTGTGTCGATACGGGCAATTTTAATCACAAATTTTACATGCAGCCAGGAAACAGTTTCTTCGTTTTTCGTTGTTGGGAACATTGGAAAAATACTACTGTAACAATTAAAAATGTTTAGAAGTGTGACAATACCCATCAGTTTTTTTTCTTTATTTATTTAAAGTGATACTGGTCTTTTTGAAAGTCTCTACATAAGCAAGAAGGTCAGGAAGATGTTCCAATAATTTTTTGCATTCCTCTTTTTTTAGTTCAATTTTTATCCAAAAACTCCATTGAACTCCGTTCTAACGATGTTGTTAAATGGAAACTTCTTGTTTTTCAGATTGATATATTAAAGTAGTGCGTCGTAATCCGTTATGAATAACCCACTTTATTTCTGAAAAAATGGACTCACTGTCAAGTTTATCAATTTTGGGAAAACTTAGAGCTTCAGGAACTGTATAAGAAGACTTTTTTAGCTCGTAGTGAAGCCTAACGTGGAAAACTTTTGATTTATTTCTTAGACTCAGAAAAATATTTCTGGAGGAACAAATATTCCAACTCATTTTCAGGTTGAAAAATATAAAAATGAACAAAAGATATCAATTAAAAAAACAAATACTTTATAAAATTACACATTTATTGAAAGGTACATTGTTGAATATTAGAAAAGTCACTCAAATTTTGTATCAACTTCTTGAATTCATCCAGAGTGTGGCTGACATAAGTCACTTGTTTGAACTCGTTGATCTCCTTTCGACAAAAAAAGTCGGATTTGTACTTAATTTGAAGCTGGGTTGTGCTTGATGTATTGGAGGAAAGTAACATAGAATTGAGGTTGGTTTTCTCTTATCTCTAATTCTCCATTGAGAAGATTCTCCTTGAGGAAGCAGATTTTTTGAAACTCATAGTCTCCAATTCGCAGTTGCTGGTACTTTTCAAAAGTCCCAGAATTGTCTTTTCTAAAGACTTGGAAGGTTGGTTTAGTATGAAGTTGCCCGTTTCTTGCCCGTTATGAAGTTGCCCGTTATGAATGTCCGTTGTCCCGAATCTGGGACACATTAAAACTCCCAAATCGTTTTGAATTGGAACCAAAGTCCATATAAAAAGGAACCGAATCATTCTCTGGTTTTGGTGAGGATTGAGAGTACATTGACGGAGCACTCGAAAGAAACGGCGATACTTTAGATAGTGACATTTCAACAACTTCAGTTGGGAGTGAAAAACAAAATAAATGATTTGTATTTGTATTCAATTCCTCTCAATAACTTAAAGTTTCCTTTCATGGTAATGACGTCATTTATACCCAAAAAAGTTATGCTGAATGACGTTATTTCCTTATAGGGTAATCTATCCGGAATTCTTGAGGTTCGCGAATTTTTTAACCAGAATTTTGAAAGGATCCTGGTGTGTAGCTCGTCTGTGTTGCATTAAAGAAAAATAGTGCTTGAAATGTTTTTAAAAAGTATAACAACGAATTCTTTTGGTCTGCTGTTTCTTGAACTGTATCATTATGAAAATGTTTTTTTAGCTTTTTATGGAAAGAGAAATTGTTACCGCTAAAAATAGAAAATTACGTTACCGTAGTTTTTGTTTCCATATATAGGTTTTATTCTGTTGTCCCGATAGGAAATGGTAGCAGTAATGTGTCAGGTTTTATCTCAATAGTAGATTATAATGACAAGACATTATTCCTTTCTGTATCAGTTAAGGAGTGTAAAACTTATCTACTCACTAAAAAATACTCCGTTGCTAATCATAATGACAATTTTTGTCCATCAAAGACTTTTCGCTACCACATTATTCTCATTTCATCCTCAGTGAAAGAGATACTGGAGACAATAGAAATCTTGTCTATATTTATCAAACAGTCGATTGCTTGTACACACTCTATAAACATCAGTTCTTTGGTTCCATTTTAGAAGAGTCAGGAGTGGTCTTTGCTCAGTTAACCAGAGCGACGGAGCACAACTTGGAGAATAAGTACGTCGAAAAGGTACCCAGTATCTCCAAAAAACGATTGGGCAGAAAGAAGGTCAAGCGTCACCTACTACGCGCTGAGCAAAGAAATGCGAATACTCAAACCCTTAGATCATCTTTTCTAGATAGAATTCTTTCCCTTAGAAACTCAAAGTATGAGAGTGAACTTATAAAGATTGTTGATTGTTTGTTAGATGGCCATGGCATAATTGATTAACCTCTTTTGTATCTTGAATTTAGAAAATAACGTTATTAAATTCTTTTTTGTGTTTTCTGATTTGTATTTGTCTTTAGAACTTGAATTAACTTGTTGTTTAAAATCAATTTTCTCAACAATTTTTCTTCAATATCAAATTTTGAGTTAACGCAAAAATTTTTTCTTAAATATCAAACGCAAAAAATTTTCATTTTTCTTCATTTTACGGTATGATTTTGCGCAAAAAAAGAAATTTTCTTCACATTTTAAAATGACAACTTTCGAACTTGTTTTGTTTTGATAAATCTCATTTTTCAAAACTCAGGTTTTTATTAAAAATCGAAAAACTAATTCAATTTTTTCTCAAAAATCAATTTTTAAATCGACTTTTTTTTGTTAAGAAGCAGAATTTTTTTATCAAAGTGTATATAAAAATTCGACAAAAGTTGCTGTGTTTCAAAATATAGCTTGCATAGTGTTTGCAGTAAAGAAAAAGTTCAACTTAAAAAGAAATGAATTACTATAAAATTATAAATACACCACAAAGTACTTTAAAAGAATTCAAGTATAAAATTTACAATATCAAATTTATTCAAAAAGAGTTCTCACAACGTAATCTGACAAGTTTAAAAAATTTCATTGCCAAATGGACGACTCTTTCAACGATTGCTGGAGGTTCTGTAGGTCGAACACTGAGGGGAGTTACGGGAGCCTCATCAGTCAGCACAATTGGATTGTGAGCTGTTCCATCCTCTATGGAAGGGGTTGTCATTGACGGTGTAGTCGACATATCAGAATACTGAGCTGGATCGAAGTTCTCCAGATCACGTGGTGCTAATTTTGACACTCAATTCGCTTTGTTGTCTGCTGGCAGCATTGCTCACTATCTGGACAAGGCTGTTTTGCTGCTCTGGACTGGACACTTGAATTGTCTTGGGTGTATTGAACCAGTTATTGGGAATCTGTCCTTCTTCCCACGAAGATGTGTACTGAATACCTCCAGGAACGTAGTTGTCGGGAAAATTTGTTCCATTTACGTGAGGATAGTGAGGCCCGCTGATCACAGCAACTTCGTGACCCATTGCGTGAGTTCCAAGCTGATTCTCGGTGATTGGAACCTGTCCCTGATGATATGTGTCAAACTGTTGTCGCTGGTGATCAATAATGTGTCACATTGTAATAGGCAGGGTTAGAATTGGCTCGTAGAGCCCATTCGATAGGTCTCTGATGCTTAACCGAGCAGTCTCCTCTGTGAAAGAAACTGAGTAGAGAAGACTGTTGTTCTGCACTGTAAATTCCATTTCTCAATGTGGTGAGCTGAGAAGAAGGATTAGAGTGAAAGAGAGTTGAGACAGAGGTAATGTCGTTATCAGAGAAGAGAAAGAAAGTGATGTTGGATGAATTTTTCAGCTCTATTTGTACTAAACTCCAACCAATTAGAACAGAGTTTCCAAAAAGTGTAATGTTTAGCAGAAAAAGTGACGTTATTAACCAGAAAAGGAAATTTATCGTTTGTAAAGATACCAAAGAAGGAATCAACTCATAGAAAATCTAACAATACTTTAAGAAAAAGGTAAGCTCAATACTAAATAGTGACCAAAAAAGGTAACTTTTACACGTGTTATCCTGTTTAACAGCCAAAGATAGATAAGTTAGAGGCAATGAGTTGACGTAATTGACCAAAAAAGTCAAGTTTTGATGATTTCTCTCCATCTCTTTAAATCTCAAATCGATCTCGGAAAATTCTTCAAATTTGGAACTAAGTTTTTGTATATAAATGTTGGGGAGTCGTATTCCAAATCGTACTCTTACCCCTGTGCATTGTAGACCTTGTAATAACGAAAAAATAGCGCACTCTGCAGAGATGAAGTAATTGTTACTGGTTCAGTAATTGGGATATAATTAGATTGAGTCAAATTTCTGTACTGTTCCATAATTTCTGGGACAGATTTCAATATGAAAGGCATTTCGTACCTGTTGATGTGTAATTCTGACGATAAATCGAAAGACTTTTTTGTTATGTAGTCATCATACTCGAATTTTTTGATAGAGAAGGTTGCATATTCAAATCTTTTACTAAATCGGATGATTCTGTTGTTTTGAGTAAAAACCTCCAAGAAATTGTAAAAGAAATAAGAATAAACATCAAGTTCATCAACTCTGTAAGCATCAGCGATTCCTTCATTTCTTTTGTAAATTTTTTCCAAAAGTTGTGAGTGATTCTTGGTCAACATTTTTCACAAATGAATACAGTATCAAGTAAAACCCTGTTAATATAAAAGGAAATTAAAATAGAAAAAGCAATGCATAGAATGATATCGTTTATTCTGATTAGAAGGGAAGTTCTATTACAACAACATTAAGTTGTACAACGTAAATTTGTTCTTCAATAACAGATGGAAACTTTTTCTTGATCTCTCTCTGATTGTTTTGAGAGCACATATATGTGCTATTTTCTATAAAACTAAGTTTGATCTCAGTTAATTTTATCAATATTTGAGATACACAATTTTGGATCATTATATCTTTTCAAAATAAATTAACAATCGGGTATTTTTAGAGAGTAATTTTCTTGTTGTATTTTTTTTGGTGAAATAATCTGTGTTGGGAACAAAAAATTCAAGTAAAGGTTAACAAATTCGAGTGAGAGGATAATGAGAGAAAAATGTGAAGTTCGAATTTTTCACCACGGAATGAATTTGTACATTTAAACTGAAAATTAGTTAATTATATGCAGAAATTTTGCAATCTGGATGGTTTGAACCCGCTAGAATATCCCAACATGATGCTCGTTTCTAAAAATGGAAAGTAACGTCATTTCCAAATATGGAAGCGATGAGTCATCGTCGAGTAGCTCAAAGTTACATAGCAGCTTTTGATCATTATACTTTCTGTTTTTTCAGATTCAGTTGCTCTGCAATTTACCTGAATTTTACTCAATTCTTCTTGAACTAACATAAAAATTCCTGCTCTCGATAGAAATCTGCCAGTGAAATGTGCGAAGTGCAACAAAATGGTTGCTAAACTAAACATGGCCAGACACAAAAATCTTGTGATAGTGGGACTTTATCATGTCCCAAATGTCCTAATCTTTATACAAAGAAGAAGGAAGACTTGAATTATCACCTTGCCAGGCATCATGCCCCAAAAGATGTTAAGCAATGCGTGTACTGTGTGCTTGGAAGAGTTCCCAAGCTTTTATTCTCTCCAACAACACAAGAGGAGAACGCATGGAACTTCTACAAAAGTTGGAACCAAATCGAGCAAAAAGCTCAAAGAAGTCCTAGAATCAGAGGAGCTAGACCAGAACAACGAGCAATTGCAGCAGGAACTAAGTGCTTGCCAACATTTTTTTGACAATACGGAAATGGAGAATAGGAGACATCGAGTGTTCAACTTCAAATTGTCCAAGCTCGATCCCAATGAGATCAACGATAATGTGAAAGAAGTTTTTGAAAAATTAAATTGCGCTGCAAAAGTGAATCTGGCTCTTGGATTTATCTTGCACAATGTGGACACAGATTAGTATCAATACTTTTATGCACATGAGAACAACACTTTCTTTGAAAAGACTTATTTACTCTGCTCAAAATGAGACTTGGTCTCACTTCAAGACAGAGTTGAAAGGATGGATCTAGTGGAGACGTGTGCACAGGAATGGGAAAATACAAAGTGGCGATTTGCTTTAACTACTAACGTAACCACAATTTGCGCTCTCCTAAAAACATTCCAATGGGATGTATCGATGCTGTTCTTCCTGAACAGTTGTTGAGAAGACCAGATGTAAATTGTTTGGTATCAAATTGTTACGGAGAGACTTACAAAGATTATCTTTGCCTGTTTAGAGCTATAGCTGTTCACTTGTATGGATCATCTCAGCTGGAAACGAATGCAGTAAATTTGTTTAGTGCTTTCTTCATGAATCTGGGCATGACGCAATCAATTTCAGGGAAGTATCAATCGATCACCTCGTGTTTGTTGAAAATGCGAAAAAGCATAACATCTTTATTTATGATATTGATATAGAGGAAGGAGAATTTGTCGGAGAGCTTGCGAGAAGTCTTGAAATGTACGAAAAGAACATTAATTACTGCGACACAACAACCATTTATGCTAGGTGGATGATATTAACACATTCTTTAAACGATTCCGTTGTCCCACTTGCGATACGTTCATTCAGAAAGTGGGAAATTTCAACCGTCATGTAAAATCTTGCAAAGACGGAATAGAGCATTTATACCCAAAGAGTGTGTATACTCTGCGAGAAACTTTGTTTGATAAACTCGATGTGTTCGGAATTTCCTACAACGATGATCAAAAATTGTTCGAAAACTTGGCTATTTCTGACTTTGAATCTATCTGCGTTCCCACTGAAGAGCTAAAAGATACGAATACAACTACTTTGATTGGAAAACATGAGCCAATATATGTCTCTATTTCCTCCAATTTGATTGAAGAACCTGTGTTTCTATGCGACAAAGACCCTAAGAACCTGATTGTTTCTTTTGTCGAAGCTCCTGAGGAGTTAGCTAACAAGAGTAAAACAGAAATGCAAACAAAATTTGCATCAATTCAGGAGATAATCAATAGCCTAGTAAAAGCCATCTTTGAAAAATTGAATGAAAGGAAAGGTCACACAACTCCTGCATTTGATTTCGAAGATGAGTGTATTGAGGAGGAGGAGGAGGAGGAGGAGGAGGAGGAGGAGGAGGAGGAGGAGGAGGAGGAGGAGGAGGAGGAGGAGGAGGAGGAGGAGGAGGAGGAGGAGGAGGAGGAAGAAGCTGATATGTCTACTCACTTCCTACAAATGCAGAAAAATCAACTTTTGGAGCTGCAACAGCACTTTGTGCGTTATATCAACAAATTACCTGTATTTGGATTCAACAGTGGAAAGTATGGTTTGAATCTCACCAAATCCTACCTTCTACCTTATCTCATTCATGAACGGGATATTCAACCTGCAAATATCAAAAAGGCGAACCATTTTGTTTCCTTCAAGTTCGGTGACGTGCAGTTCCTTGACATTCTATATTTTCTAGGAGGAGCTACATCTCTCGATTCATTCCTCAAAGCTTACAAGACCAGCCAGAACAAAGGATTCTTCCCATATGAATGGTTCGGTTCTCCAAATAAACTTGACGCAACTTTTCTACCCCCTATGAATGTTTCTTCAGTAAATTGAAGGATCATAACCCTTGGAGAAAGAATTTACTGATTTTACAAAATTACTGAACAGTGGACTATCTCAACAAGAAGCTCTGAAAATTTTGAGACTGAAAGACGTTCCCCCATCTGGAGTCGATAACTACAATTACTTGAAAGTGATTTAGGAGGAAGAGCAAATGTGTACATTTAGAGATTTTGTCAAGTGGTACAACAAGGATGTTGTTCCAACATTGGAAGCAATGCAAAAAATGATGCAATTTTACCACAACAAAGGAATCGACATGTTAAAACTGGGATGTAAACCTCCCAATTTAGCAAACATTTGTCTTCACAAGTCAACAAATCACAAATTTTTCCCATTTGTTGAAAGTGACAAGAGTTTACATGATAAAATAAGCCCGGACCTGACTGGTGGACCTTCTATTGTGTTCACAAGAAAGGCAGTAGTTGATCAAACCTACATCAGGAATTCAGAAACTATATGTAAATCTATCGTGGGTATTGATTCTAGTCAACTATATCCCTTTTCAATGTGTCAAGAAATGCCAACAGTGTTTAACACCCGATGGGAGCTCGACACAACTTCTCAAAAATTCAAAGGTCGAACCAATAAATCTCGAAGATTTGAGAGCATGGTCATGTCTTATCTCCAATCTCATCCCCCAGAATGCACAGTTGAAAGCTATTATACAACCGGGAAACAGAAAAAGATTGACTTTTTTTAGCGTGGACGATTTTTTGTGCTCATTGCAACACAGTATTCAAAGCCATGGGTTGTTACTTCCATTTTTACCCATGCCAAGAATTTTGAGCAAGCCTCTCGGAGGAGGAAATGCAGAGAACATGATGAGCTGAGAAGAGATTATTTGAGAAAAAAGGATACAATATTGTTGAAGTCTTGGAGTGTAAATGGTGGGAAAGAGTTAAAGAACAGGAAAATGACAGAAAGCACATGAGGAAGAACTTTCCCGTCAAACTACCTATTAAACAAGAGTCCCTTTTAGCGAAAACAAGAGATGGGAAAATGTTTGGATATGTACAGTGCGATCTTGAAGTTCCAGACGGATTAAAGTACAAGTTTTCTAATTTCCCTCCTATTTGTAAGAACTTTAATGTCAGTCGAGCCAATATTGGAGATTATATGAGAGAGTATGCAATTGAAAACAACTTACTCAAACAACCTCAACGAATGTTGATTTCGAGCTTCAAGTTGGAAAATGGGACAATCATTACTCCTTTACTCAACTTTTGTCTCAGTCTTGGTCTGAAATGCACAAAAATTTATAGATTTGTACAATACACACTCAAAAAATGCTTCAACAATTTTGTTCAGTTAGTGGTAGATGCTAGAGGAGCGAGTGATGAAGATCCTGACTCTAGCGTTGTGGCTGAGACAATGAAATTATTGGGTAAAAGCTCTTTTGGATATTAAATTTACGAAGTATGAGCTTGCAAAATCCAAAATTGAGCATCGAGAACCTATAATAGTTGGGTTTTTATACTTCAATACGCTAAGCCACGTATGTTGGAGCTCTATTACAACTTTTTCGATAAATTTGGCGATGTTGACAAGTTTGGGAAGCTGGAAATGGACACGGATTTTCTTTATTTTGCGCTAGCGCACGAGAACTTGTATAATTGCATTAGACCTGCTAAAAAAGAAGAATGGGAGACTTTGCGAGAGAAGCACTGTGATGATTCCTTCAGAGCAGATGCCTCACACAACTTTTTCCCTAGAACATGTTGCTCAAAGCACAAGAAGCACGATAAAAGAGAGCCAGGACTCTTCAAAGAAGAATCTGCAAAAATTCTGCAAAAAATACACTAGATCCTATTCCTAATCTTAACAGATGTCGACGGCTAGAATTAATCTTAATACATGCCGACGGCTATAACTAATGTTAATACATGGAGATTCTATTCCTAATCTTAATACATGGAGCCTAATCTTAACACATGGAGCCTCTACCCTATCTTAACACATGTAGGCGCCCCTAGATTCTATTCCCAATCTTAATACATTAGGGAAGACCCTAATCGGTCAAAGCCGCTATACCTAACCTTAATACACGGGGGTCTTCACCCCCGGGGAGGGTGGCTCACTCTATTACTACTCAAAAAACTCACTAACAAAAAAATTTTTTTCTTAATAAGTAACAACTGCTCTGCTTGAACGTTTTCTGTCTTTCACAAGGTCAGTCACTAGATTCAGTTTTTATTATGTAAATGTTTACTCAAGAAGACCTGAACTCCGTGGTCTACTTTTTTTTGCTAATTTAAGGACTCAGCTAAATTCATGTTTCATGCTGAACAATCTGTATGCCTGCATGCTTGTTTTAAGTTTTTGTTCCCAATTAACATTATATCTGATTTATCCTATCTTTGCTTCACTTTAATATGATGACGTTGCAACGTCTGCTCCAATTACTTTTATAATTTTCTTCTCATGTTCTCGATGGTTTAAAAGAAGACGTGGAAAAGTTAAGTCTTCCTTCTCATTTTTCGTGTATTATTTGTGTTAGCGTTTAAACATTGAATTTGAAAGCTAAACAATTTGATTTCTTCTCACGTTAGAATCGGATTGTAGAGGAGCACAATAACTCTGTCAAAGTGTTGTTTCTTTCGTGAAACTACGAAACAGTTCATTTTTTGTTTCTTTTTGTTGCATCTCAAAAAGGACATTAAACAGCGTTGGGAGCCAGAAAACGCTCGCTGTTTTTTTCGTTAATTTCACAGCTGCTCAACTGGTCACCAACTAACATTTGCGGCCAATTGAACTTGAGAAAAAAATTTTTTTTTAGAGAATTGAGGATGGGATTGCAAAAACTCAGACGCTTGATTGTGTAGCATTTGAGTTTCTCTCTAACAAAATTTTTTTAAAAGAGTGCTTGTGTTCCTCTCTGCGATTCAGTTTAGTCTCAACAGAAAATCTATCGAATAATTTCCTGTTAGCAAAAATTCTAATGGTTTATGCTATAAATCGCAACTAGAAAATTTATTTCAAAAGTGACAGCTTCTATTGAAAACACCTATTGCAAATTTTTTGGGGTATGGTTTTTCCAATGATTTCCGTGCTGATATACTCAACGGACTAAAACAATATGAGTTATTTGCATTATTCTCCAATAAGAACTCCAGTAATTATTTGCAAAACAGTATAAAAAGTTTCGTTCTGCAAAACAGATTTTACTACCAATTTATCAATCCGGAGGACGCTCTCAATAATTGCCTACCAAACTTTGATCCAAAACCTAACTACTATTTTAATAAACAACCTAATTTTTAATTCAGTTTCCTTTTTATTTTGTCGCAAATCTTTTAACTGACCTAAAGTTTTATCTAATACTGTCAAGGCACCTAGCTAGGTTGTCCTGAAAAAAATCGTAAAATTTGAAGCGAAAAATTCATCTACTTTGATCTCTATTTTTGTTGTTGGTGTTCATTAGCTGCATTCAATGTTTTTCTAACTCTTTGAAGAAATCCAAAAAAGCCAATTACCTTACTTTTATTTTCTCCCTGTTGCACTCCTTTTCTGTTGATTAGAACTCTCGTCTGCTTGTTCTCAAATTGTATTTATGGTGTACCTTATTATCTGTACATCAGGTATCTGTACAGGTATTATCTGTACATTATAATACAGGTACTAAGTCAGTTTAATAAATAAAAATAACAATAATACTGAAACTAAGACAAAAAATACTATCAGCGGATATCAATCATCAAACAACTTTTTGCTGATCAAATTTTCTACGCACAATATTTTTCAACCATGTTAACTTTGAATAGTTTAAACTTCGCTCTGTTTGATATAGCTACACGTTTACTTCATTGAAATGAGAAAATATTGGAAAAAAAGTGCTGAACAATTGGTGTAGAATTGCGGGGGTGATGGAATAACGGAAAAGATGAGAGAAGTCCTATGTGATTGTGTGAGCATAAACGGAGAGACAGGCAAAGTTATGCAATATCATTATTAAACACTTGTTTATTAGTCTAGTATTTACTGCGTACTTTAATATCTGTACATCAATCTTAGTCTTTCCGATTTTTTGACCTCGGAAACCAAGTTTCGCTTTTGTTTGTTTAACAAATATGAACTAGATGTAACTCCACCTTACATCGTTCAAGTTCGATCTGTTTGTTTACTTAATAAATATGCTCAAGATAAGCTTCAAATCTTTGCAACCAAACATTTATTTCCATCTCAACGTATCCCGTGGATTTCAATCTAAAGAGTTCATGTTCATTTCTATAAGTTCCACAACCACGTTTCACCGCATTTCTTACAAAAATTCACAGCGAAATGAACTCCTTTTTAAAATTCAGAGCAACAAAACTTCAGAGCAGCGAAATTAATACCATTATACAGTCTATTGGTGATGCTTTTAAGTTATTTATTAACAAATTGATGCCGTAATACAGGTACTAAGTCAGTTTAATTAATAATAATAACAATAATACTGAAACTAAGACAAAAACTACTATCAGTGGATATCAATCATCAAACAACTTTTTGCTAACCAAGTTTTCTACGCACAAAAATCTTCTAACATGTTAACTTTGAATAGTTTAATCTTCGCTCTGTTTGATATAACTAGACGTTTACTTCTTTAAAATGTACAAATTTTTGACAAAAAGTGCTGAACAATTAAAGCAGAAACTTTGGGTGGGGGGGGGATAACGGAAAAGATGAGAGAAGTCATATGTGATTGTGTGAGCATAAATGGAGAGACAGGCATAGTTATGCAATATCATTATTAAACACTTGTTTATTAGTCTTGTATTTACTGCGTACCTTAATATCTGTACATCAATCTTAGTCTTTCCAATTTATTAACCTAGGAAACCAAGTTTCGCTTTTGTTTGTTTAAACAATGGTGTTCCCAATAATTAAGATGAAACCTTGATGCCAATGGTAGGGCCAAATTGCCGACAAAATCTAGAGCAGTTCGTAAACCAAATATGACAACAAGATTGTTTTCAATGATCAGTTATCAGTTTCAGTAATCAGTAATCAGTTTTGAACAATGTCAACATTGCGAGTATTAATTTTTAGCGATACTAAACCAATTAAGACCGCTCTTGATTTTGTTGGAAATTGGGCCAGTTAATAAATTGTTTGCCAGGAAAACCTTCGGGTATTCAATTTTTTGTATAGGCTATTTTCCCTTCTTATATGGCCTACACAAAAAGAGAAAATTAGCCTACACAAAAAAATCGAAAACCGGAAGGTTTTCTGAGCAACGAATTTATTAACGAGAAATAATATTGAAGAAAAGCAAGAAAAAAATGCTTTTGTTTCAGTCGACCAAAATTGAATGACTACTTTTTCAAAAATGATCAAAAGAAGAACCAACTTGTGATTTTCGCTTCTATAGCTGTATGAGCAAAAGAATTTGCTCGTGACGGCCAAAACCGATGCTACATTTTGTTTCAGTACCAAATTCTGCATGCTGGGAACAATGTTTAAGACTATACAGACAGCTAGGGCTCCGAAGGAATCGGACCTGATAAATTTCTACATAGCAATTGAGCCAGCGTATCGAAGTATCAATTGGTTCGCATTGTCACAGAATTTGTTACATGGTGAGTATTTATTATCCATGACTTCTTCTGGTAGCGTACCCGTAACATTAACCCACGCTCATTTTAGTTTACTACACATTTAAATAGTCACAAATCGGTGCATTTGGTTACCCGTCATTTCGTGAGACATTTTGGGCGAGTAATGCAGCCTTGATACGAAATCAGCAAATTGAAAATTTTTGGGGATTCTAAATTTAATTTAAATCAGCTTGGATATCAAATCATTGGTCACTCAGAAGAAAAACAGCAACAAACAATTCGTTAGGGGGCGCTTTTTAAAGAATTAAATGACTTTTGATACAACCCTTGACATTGTATATCGACCTCATATATGATTGAAATCTCTGATTTCCGTGTGTTGCATTGCCCTTCAAGCTTCAGTTTTTTTTTACTTCCAGCCCATTTGTGTGAAAGTTATCAATATCCCCACTCAACTGGTGAAAATGATTCAAACAATCTCCCCTCTGATTGGGCCAGTAGGTAATGTAAAGCAGTAAACTAGAGGGCTCATGCTAACAACAAAACTCCTTATCCCCGAAAATCGGTGACTGGTAAGGATTGTATGAGTTTACTGAACGCTACAGACAACCCTTCAGCCTGGAAAGTGTGATTGCTACTTAATGCGGCCAAACCGTGGATTGTTTTTTTTTGATGAGAGTTGCCAAAATTCTACAAAGAACTTTAATAGCAAAAGGAAAAAATGTGGTCCCCCAATTGTGAGCAGTTATCGCGTGGAGGCAATATTTTTCTTCATTTACAGCATCAAGAGCGTAACCTGCTTTTATAGCTGCATTAGTTAGAAAATTAATTTGCAGTGAAGAAATAACAATTATTTCATAAGAAGGAGGTTTTGCCTGTTTCCAGTCCGAGACCTAGAAACAGGCAAAAAAATTTTGTCTGGGCATGAATTACCTCATCGCGAGAAATTATTTTCTGCATCTACTTGTGAGAAGTTCGCTGCAGGGAGGGTAGACACCAATTGATCTCGAATCCGATCTTGTCTTGCAATTGCGTATCCTTGCCTGTGACATTCGATAGCGTGACCACCAAAAAATGTCATAAACTATTTTGTATAGAGCGAAATTTAACGTTCTGTGGTGCAGAAAGGGACAACCAACCTGTATTCTGCACCAATTCTAAATTGCTTTCGCGCCAACTGAAGCCCCATAGATTGATAGGCGGATGCAAACAACCATGTATTAGCATGTCGAACAGACAAGTAGAGAAGCCGAGATGTTTCTTTTTCAGATGCTGACTTATTTTTGAGAACTTGAAACTATTCGTTGTTGGAAGCTTCTTGGATCGTTTTCTGCAAAAAAATGGATTTTTTAGTGACGAGTCGGTGTAAAGTTTCGCAAAAAACTGCAGTTTTTGGGTTTTAGCAGGTTGTTTTTGAAACAAAATCTTCAAACGACAAAACAACCATTTCATAACGCTTTATAATAGTTTGGCGTTGGGTAACAAGCAAGTTTTTTTTGGTTGGAGTAGATTGAAACCAAGATTCCTCTGGAAGAACCGCGTCAAATATGAGCTCAAATTTCTTCGCGCTGTTGGGCATCGATTGAATAAACGAACTGCTGGACGTTTGGAAACACAGGAAATACACCGTTTTTGAGATTCGCGCTGCAGTGATGTAAAATACTTCAGGTTCATTGACGGTTTTAATGGAGAGCAGTTTATAGTATAGTATAATTAATTTCCATAGAGTTTTGATAAATATCACGCAGCCAAACTTTGGAGATTCTATAGCGCTTCTAGTGACCATAATTCGAAATATCATTTCGTTCGATTTTTAAATCAAATGTGTATAAATACACTGCAGACGTCAGTTCACATTTGTCGGCCCTGAAGTAGAGCCCACAATTGGTTCGGAACTCATGAAATATTCCAGGAGAAAGGAGATTTTCTTCCGAGCCCATATTTGTTTAGGCATCTGGAAAGTTCTGGTATATTTAGTGCCTATTTTAAAATTTTCCCTATAATGAGCCAATGTTGGTGAGGAAAAAGCAGCGGGCTCAATGGGTCACCTTTTTGGAATTTGCGTTCACTTCTAAAAATAAACTTTTCATAAACTGGCGGCCTGGACGTCAACAAAAACTGGTACAAGTGAAAATGCATGGTTTCGAATTAGCAACTGCTTTCAGCTTTTAATCGCGTTTTTTAGAATTGAATGTTTTGAAAAAATTGATTTGGAAAACAACTGAAGAAAAGGACGAAGTTATAATTTTTCCCTGCGAAAGCCTAGTCGAATATATAAAAGCTTCCGCTCCACTCTTCACTCCGACACCTTATCGCAGGCTTTTTGAAAATTCTGATGCTTCTGAAAATGCTTCGTTCGCTATGCATGTATCTATAGGCTTTTTCAATATTTCCCTGAATGTAATAAAGCAAAAACCGCCTATCTATTTGAAGAATGTTGACAACAATTCACTGCATAGAGTTTGCTGAACGAAATTGGGAAGTTCTCCGGGGCAACTTCTGATCAAAATATTACACAGTAGTCTCAAAGCATTTTACGGTTGATCTGAAGCGGGGCACAGCGCATCATGCAAAATATGTTTCCGGACACATTTTTGAAATCTAATGCTCCTCAATTCGAAAGTGAGTTCAGCTGTTCCATAATATTTTTTTGCACTGAGATGATAATCCTGCGACGAAAAACTTTGTAAGGCAGTTTTTTTAGTTGGAATTAATTTTTTTGAGGAACAAGAGTTGTCTTTTTGACTGATGCAAAAATTTCTTCGCGTCATATTGGCCCTGGAAACACGAAATTTCGAACGTTTGCTGATCTCTTTAAAATTGGTTTCTTCAATCAATTTGATTGCTTCATAATACAAGCTTCATTCCAAAGCCCCTTGAAGTCTCTGTTTGTCCAACTGTTTTTCCTGTAGAATACTTTTGTGTTCGCTCTCATCTGTTACCAGTACTCAAGTTGCAGTTACCGAACACTTTTCTCAAATGAGTTCTGTATTGTGATCAATAACGCCTTCAATGGAGATGTCAGAGGAGTTTTGACTTTTTGAACCGCATAATGATAGGAAGAGGTTAATTGGGACTTGGGTCTGCAGTGGCGCTTTTATGACTGGAAAGATACTGTTGGTATGAGATTTTTCGAATTTCAAACCAGCTGTTAGATTGTCTACATAGATCTGGCTCTCGGCGTTAGTTAGGAGATGTTGACGTGTTTTGACAGTTCCTTGGAGATTCTTTCATCTTACTAAGAGGGTTTTTGAAACGCGAATAAGCTCATATTGATTTCAAGTTGATCCACGAACCGTAATATGGCCTCCGATCATTGTATCTAACGTCCAACGTTCCTTCCAAATATTGTTCCAATGCCTAAATATTTTTTGGCAGAGCTGTCAAGAAAAGATAGCAAGAAACCGGGTGAAAAGGACATTTGTTTTCCACTGTAAGTTTGGCCATCTGGTGTGTTAGACCACAGCTTGCCTTGCTCAGTGTTAGAGCAATTGATTGATTTCTGTTGTGAATTTTCGAGTGTCAAAGCGTTCTCGAATTCTACTTCTTTTTCGAGCGTGGGGAAAACTGTGCTCTGAAACCCAATAAAGAAAAACACAGTTTTCCCTCATTTTCTGAGGACCACAGAACTAAATACAACAATTGGCTTACTGGGGGAAATGCCAATTGGGACTGATGGAGTCGCTCCACCACCCGATATCATAGCACTTCGAACCACTCTCGCCCCCCGTATCGACACGCTGCTGAGTCGATAAATCAATTCAGCTGTGATAAGATAATGGTGACAATTTCTCAAAAAAATGGGGGCGTGCCAAAATGCAGATAAACAAAGAAAATTGGAAGTTTGCTTTCGCGCTTTATGATCCAACCTTTCAAAAGATGATAAAATGCATATAATGAGAAATTTATAACTTAACCAGGCCCTCGATGTCAAAATCAGCTAAGTTTAAAAATCGAATCCCAATTCACTTGATTATTGACGCGTCGCTCTATACTATCTGAACTTTTTGCTCCTACCCAGAATGTATGTGACTGCTTGCTGTCCAAAAATTTGATCAGAGCTTCGTCTTCTGCTGCCAATTAAATTACACGACCCCCTCCGATCGCTGCATGAAAAAAAGAAAGATGAAAAATAAAATAAATGATAACAATCAGTTAATTAAGAAAAAATGAAATATACAAGATGCTTAGAAAGAACTTGGAGAGAATAAAACTTTTGTGAATCTAAATGCAGCCTCAAATTATCCCAAATAGATTCACCAGCTGTCTATTTAGCATTTCCTCCATATCTGCAGTTAATATAATTGTTTGTTTAGAAGTCGTTTTTTTTCCGAAAAATCAAAAGTGAAAGAAAGTTTGAGAAAGAAGCAGCTTTGAAAATGTAAATGATTTTGTTGCAATTACTACCAAATAGTTGAAGTTGATATAACAAGCTATTTCATGTACGATAATTGCAGTGGAACAAACACTTAGATTTTCTGAAAAACTGTTGCTTTCCCCTTTTGTAAAGTTCTTTTTTGGCGTTTCAGAGGAGGGTGAGGAATGTTGTCGTTACCAAGTGAGTGTGTACAGGAGATACGGACAGAAGTTGGGACTATCACCCCCTGTCTATTTTGCAACTATTCTCGACTTCGCAGGCTCAGACAAAAAGTTGAATCTCCTTACGGTTGGAAATTACAGGTCTTTTCCATTATAGCCCCCCCAATGATATTATAGCCCCCACTATGGTAAATTTACCCTGATTGGAGGGGCTCTAAGTTATCTGACCACTAAGCGGGGGAGGGGGACTATAATGGGAAAGACCCGAAATAGCTTTTACAACTTCTCTCATCTTTCCATATATAGCTCCCAAGCTTAGCAGACATATAAAGTATAGCCCCCTCCCAAATCAAAGCAATTACACTAAAACGGGGGTTGTATAAGATGAGGAGATCTTAATAACCCAAATTAACAAACTCAAGATACTTAACTCCCTAAAGATATTTGTTTGCTCAAAAACTAGAAATAGTTTTATGTCCCTGCGACAGAAAAGTTCTATTAAAATCCTGAAAATTTCCCCTGATTTCTAAGTTAAATAAGCTAAATAGTTTTTAAAGCAACTTGTTTCATATAGATAAGCTCAAAACAGTCGGTCGAGCTCTCTACTTCTAATTTCGCCTTACTTGTTCCGACCAATTTAGAGGGGGAAGAACTATATAATCAAAAGGTTTTTTTTGTTCAGGAAATTTTTGTGCAGTCAATTGATAAAACCAACTTAGAGGGTTGTGAGAGGTATCATTAAAAAGCTCGTTGAAACTGCAGTTAAAACCGTAGAAACCATAATTAAACAACGTTCTTTGAACTTCGTTTTTCCCACGGAGCGATCGATGTTTAAAAATTTGTGAACTTTTGACTGATTTTTGTTGTTTCCAATCACATTTTCTGTAACTTTACGCAATTTCTTTGACAAATTTGCAAGGAAACTTTGTTAAAAACAGTAAATATAGTGTTGTTGGTTTTATCTCTAAAAACAGAAGAGTATTGTTGAACTGTTTTATCAATTTTTATGATAAAATTTTTAATTAATTTTTCAAAACTCACCCCTTTTTAATCAAGAATTGCACGAAATAAGCTTCTTTAGTCCACTTTGTTTAAATTTGCCTGATTAGCACACAAAAGAACTGGCTCAAATAGTCTCGGTTAACTCCAAAGAAGACCAGTATAAATTGTGTATCCTCTAAAAGTGTAGCTGACTGAGGGCTTTTTTATTGTTCTTGACTGCCAGTTTTTTGCAAATGTAGCTCGATTCTTATGCAAAATGAATAATTTATTGTTCATATATTTACTTTTTGTCAATTTTTCGAGTCCATTTTTGCGCACGAGCTTCTTGCTAAGGGACGACGGCAACAGTAAGGTTAGTTTTGGCTTAGTCGTTGTTTCTGAAAAACCGAATTAAATTCCGAATGCAATCAGCTGATGTTTTTTATTAAAAACTAGGCTGTTTTTTTCTTTTTTGCTGTAAATACCGAAAAGACCAACTCAAATCAGGCTTGCTAATAACAGGTCAACTTAGTTTTCTGCGGAGTTTTTTTTGAAACATATTAGTTTTCAGTCGAAAGCTTATGGTTGTTTTGACATTCAAAAATACATTTTAAAATTTTAAAAACAGATTATTGAGCTTTGAGACACTTTCTCTCTTTTTGGGCCGAATTGTAGCTTAAGATCAGCAAAAAAGGTCGCATTATGTTTTTAATGAAACAAAACTTAAAGTATATTGCGGTTTTGCTTTTTAATTATTTGCTTTTCTGCTTTTGTACCACGCGTTTTCAAAATAATGTTTTTTAGTCTTTTCCTCATCACTTAGGTCCTTTTTTGTATTTTTACGTTTTGGCAGTTCAGATATCAATTGACTGGCGTATATGAAAAAGTAACAATTGATCACATCAGTTTTTCGGTGAATAGATTATCGTTTAAACAGCTTCGACACCGTCTTCTAGGAGAAATTTATAGACTTCAAATTAATTTTTATCTCTATGTCGTTCTTTTCGTACTCACTTGACAAATTCTGTAGATTTAGAATTGCAAGTCTTAGCGACTTCCTCTGGGCAAACAAAGGAAATGTTTTGCTGTTTTTAGTTGATAGCTAAGATTTTCATGACTATGAAATCAAATATTAGAAAAGCAATTTATAGGGGTATTTTTATAAAAAAAAAATTTGTACTTCGGTGTTTTTGTCTATTTTTACTTATTCTCAATAATTGCTGGTTTCATATTAATTGGTGTTCAAAAAAGGCGGAAATGAACCCATTTAAGGTTTTAGAGCAACGCTTATTCTTCTATCGACTTGGGTAGCGTTTTTTTTGCAATAATATCAAATAATTTGTTTGAATTTTGTCTATTTAAAGTGCTCTTTGCAATCGTGGGGTACCTTTTACTTCTGATGATATATCTTAATGGCTTTCTTTTAAGATATAAAGGAATTTATTTAAGGATTTCAATTGCTAACTATTGTTTTTATATCTAGTTGTTTTTGGAAAGTACAACTGTATTTTCCACTTTGTTTTCCTCTTAAAAACTTGTTACTTAGTATTGTTTTATTCGTAGATTTAGAGATCGCTATTCTCATTGCTGTTATTAACGGCTGCGACACACTTCTCCTGCAAAAATTAATTGTTTTTTTCCGACTGAGTTTCTAGTTTGATTTTGTAGCAGTATGATATATTCTGGATAATGACAGATCTCAATGTCCTCATAATTAAGGATTTTTAAACGTAAACTATTTAAAGAACTATTGATATCTAATGGCAATTAATTTGTTTTTGTATACCATTAGGTTCTTTTTTGTTCTGAACGAGTCTTATTAAAGACTGGTTGCATGTTTTTTCTAGTGAAATAGAAACTAATTGGTTTACTTGAGGTTTTATCGAAAAATATATGTTGAGTTATGAAAGTAAGTTTTTGTTACTGTTATTGGAATTAGTAGAAAGCAGTAGTAAGTAGTAGTAACTGTAGTAAATAGTAGTAATTAGTAGTAAGTAGAATTAAGTAGCACTAATTAGTTGTTATTAGTAGTATGTAGTAGTAAGTACTAGTAAGTATTAGTAAGCAGTAGTTTGTCTTGTCTCCTGGTTTTTGTTTGCCTTGTCTCTTGGTCTTAACAACGGTAAATCCCATCGGACCACTCATCGCCATCATTTACTTTTCTAAGTGATTTGAGCTAAAAGTAGTTTTTTATATTCTTACACAAATTTTTTTCGAACATTGTTTGAGCTTTTGAAAATTTTCTTGCATGTTATAAAGCCTTCTCGTTTTGTTTATCAATGCTCTCTAATTCAAATCAATTCCAAAAATCAAATTTCGAAAACTTGTTGAAAATACTGACAGAAAAGCAATACTCATAAGTAAAATAAAGTCTAAACTAATTTTTAGTATTGGAGTTCTTGAAGAACGGATTTACCAGCTAAAAATGCCATAAACAATACCCTTTCCCGCATTAAAAAGGGAAGTATCAATTTCATTTCGATGTGGTTATGAATGTTCTTTTTAAAATTATGCTGAGTATTGTAATCTTGAATCTGAAATTAGAAAACAGAAAATGATAGACTGTAAAATCATAAACCAAATCAGAAATTCACTTTAACTACCCGGGTCGAGGCCGAATGGTTATCTTGTAAGAACTTGCAAGTTTCTGGCAGAAACTTACAAGGCGATGCATCGCCTTGCAAGTTTTTCTTCCAAAAAATTGCAAGTTCTTACAAGTTAACCCTTCGACTTGCAAGTTCTTACAAGTTAACCATTCGACTTACAAGGCTCTTACAAGTTAACCATTCGACTTTCAAGTTACTTACAAGTTAACCATTCGCACACACACACACACCCACACACACACACACACCACGCACGCACACACACGCGCGCGCACACACATACACGCTCTCTCTCTCTCACACACACACACAAACATACACACATACACACACACACGCACCCACACACACACACACACACACACACACACACACACACACACACACACACATACATACACACATATGCCCGAAACCGTAAATAAAATGTTGCAAGACATGAATGTAAATGGATGCTTGAAAAAAATCGAATCTGGAAAAGTGTGAACTGAATTATAAAAAAGGTATAAAAATGAAGGGCCACTAAATTATTTTGAGAAAATACTGACATATGAATTTGAAAATTCAATCAAAGTCAATTTTTTGGGAACATGTTTGAGAACGCGATGAAGCTAATTGAGATCTACAGTTTTTTAATAGAATTGCAAAAGGAATTCTCTTGAATTGATAAAATTCGAAATGTAACCATTTTGTCTACTTAGGTCGATTTTTTTTATGTTATGCAAACTGAGCAACTAACTCCCACGCGCTTTCTACGGTAAATGACTGAATTTTATATTGAATTAACCAATAAGAGTTGTGCTCGACCGGAACGAACTTGCAAGAAACTTACAAGTTAGCCATTCGCCTTGCAAGTTCTTACAAGTTAACCATTCTACTTGCAAGTTCTTACAAGATAACCATCTTTTACAAGAAACTTGCAAGTTCTTACAAGTTAACCATTCGGTCTCGACCCGGGTAAACAAGAAGAATCGAGTCATATTCTGATGTGAATTTCAGGTGAAGTACATTAAGAACTTATGTTGCAACGTCATCACTTTAATTGGGTTCGGAAAAGGGACACTTTCAAACCACACATTCAGACACAGGGCCATGACTCTGCTGATGGACAGTGAACACAAAAGATTTCACTTCTTTGATCCAGATACTATTGTCCAAATGCTCACATTTGATTGGTTCAAGTACAATTACATATGCCATGAGCAACCGTGGGTTTGTGATTTATACCCTGTCAACCTAAAATAAATTTATAAACTCAAAAACAGTTTGTTGAAAAATGATCTTTTATATTTAAATTTGAAATTTTTTGATAGATTAATATTTTGGTGTTTTTCTAACTAGTGCTTAAAATGAGTTTTCAGGCCTGAGATTATTAATTCTAACCAAAGTAACTGAAGTTATAACTAATCAGAGAATTGCTAGCCAAAGAAGTTTATAACATGCCATTAAATACAGTTATAGTCACCAAAGAAATTTGTAATAACTGTATGGGTTGTGTAAGCCAATTTTGTGCCAGACTAGCTGTTGTGGTGATTGACTGACTTGATTTTTGACAAAAAAAGAATCAAAATAAAGTCACCATGCAATTTATCAGCTTTACAAAGCTCTGATTTGTGTTAAAACTAAAAGTTCCGGTAATAAAATTTGTTTAAAACAATGTTCGCTACAATTCATCACTACAAACTTACTAACGATATAAATCCAAAATCAGTTTCACATATAAATGTCCATAAGCTTAGATTGGGAAAATTTGTCTGAGTTTATTTGAGATGACTTTATTGTATAGCAGTGACCGTGTCACCTCAAGTCACGAGGTCATTTCATCACACTCTGCGGAGGTCAGGAAAGAAAGAAAGTGGTTTGGGTTACATCACAAGATTGTGAACTCGTGGCAGTGTCCTGATAATTTCACTGTTCAACCAATATTTTACGCCTCATACGAATATAAACCAAATAGGAGTTAATCCTTTATTACGCTTACATTTATTACCAATGTGCTGCAAGTACATATTACCACCAAATGGAGCTGCAAGTTTACTAATATTCAGAAAACAATGATAGTTTTTTAGGACTAATTGCCAGGAAATATTATTCTGCGCGCATGATTAAACATGTTTGGGATAATCAGCCAAAAATGGCTTCAGGTGTACACATTTTCCACCATATATATATATATATATATATATATATATATACACACTTAATTTTTAATATTGTGGAAAATGTATGGCTTATATATGGTTTTATACATAAACCTAACTTTTGTGTTTTGAAATGGCGTAAAATTTCGAAAACAATTGCTAAAATCCTTAAGGTGCGAATTTTTTAAACCTCTTTTTTCATAAATTGTAGGCAACATTTTTTCCATAAGTTAGGGCTTAGATGGAAGGGGATTTAGATTCCTTCCCTCTGAATTGATTTTACTGATTTTAATTATTCTGATTTTACTGATTCTCTTACATGATACTCGAATATATATTTGTGTATATATATTAATATGAAAAAAAACCACATCGAACATCTGATTTCCAGCATTGTTTTTCTTCTATACTAATTTGGGGTCTGAAAGTATTAAAACAATGTTTTTCTTCTTATTCTTCCGCATGGTTCTGTGGAGAAAACCCTATTAATCCTCAATTTGTAAAGTTGCAATCTATTTGCTTTCAGTGCAGTCTTTTGTTACACCCGGGTCGAGGTTTTAGGGTAATTTTTTGTAAGAAATGCGGTGAATGCGGTGAATATTTGTAAGAAATGCGGTGATTGCGGTGATTGCGGTGAAAATAAATATTTCACCACATTTCACCGCATTTCTTACAACAATTCACCGCGAAATTCACCGCATTTCTTACAAAAAACTCACTCAAAAACCTTGACCCGGGAGATAACAAATGGCGTGGGAGCGGTTTGATTGACATTCAAAAGATGTAGAAAGTGATCAAACCAAAATATGAACGCTTCAATTGGAAACGCATGTTAAAGTTCTGAGTTTTCCTCCCAGTCTAAACATTTTTTAACCCTATAAACTGAACTTTCTACTTTCTGTCCGTGAACAGCCAATGATGATTTGAGTCATGGAACTCATTCAAGGCCCGTTAAAAAACCATATAGTAACTTCGGGATGATGTATTATCTCTGTATGAAAACTAAAGACTTTTCTGACCTGCGTGAAAAATGGAAAAATAGAAAGATGTTAACTTTACCTGAATCTGGCACAAAAATTAGCCAGCTGATAATTGCTTCCATTCTGTGGAATTACGAACACTTTCGACTGCCAAAATTCTCCGCCACATTTTTGAAGATTGGCTAAAATCAAGAAATTCTACCTGAGCAGACCGAAAACCGCGGGAAGTTTCAAATACTGTTATAAATTATAAATATTTTTGGTAAGATATTGCTAAATTTATCATGAAGCAACATCACAGTTGTTCTCGCCCAAAAAATGACCAGAAAATGAATTGCAATCCTCTTTAACCGTAAAGGTTCCTTTTTTGTACCCGAGTAAAAAGTATCTATTTTAAAAATTCACCGCATAAGATTTCCAAGGTTTCTTCAATCTCATTTAAATTCACAATAAATTTCAAAGATGTAAGAGAAAGTTGGCGCAGTGGACTAAGCAGTGGAACGCATGCAGGAGGTCAGAGGTCCGCACCCGTGTGCTGACGATGCTTTTTTGTAAGAAAACTGAGAACGCGGTGAAAATAAATAATTCACTGCGATTCACGGCATTCACCGCAAAACGACGTAAGAAAGACGCGGTGAAAATTATTATTTTTCACCACATTTCACCGCATTTCTTACGAAAATTCACCACCAAACCTCGACCCGGGCATGGGAGTGTACATCCACACCCGGGTCGAGGTTTTTGAGTAATTTTTTGTAAGAAATGCGGTGAATGCGGTGAATTTTTGTAAGAAATGCGGGGATTGCGATGAATGCGGTGAAAAAAATTAATTCACCACATTTCTCCGCATTTCTTACAAAAATTCACCCTACAATTCACTGCATTTCTTACAAAAATTCACCGCATCGACTTTTTTTGGCAAATTAATGTAAGAAATGCAGTGAAAGCGGTGAATGCGGTGAAAAAAATAATTCAGCACATTTCACCGCATTTTTTACAAAAATTCACCGCGAAATTCACCGCATTTCTTACAAAAATTCACCGCATATGATTTCCAAAGTTTACTCAACCTGATTTAATTTCACAAGAACTTTTAGAGCTGCAAGTGACAGTTGACGCAATGGACTAAGCAGCTGAAGGCCTGCATGAGGCCAGGGTTCAAAACCGTGTGGGTACGATTCTTTTTTGTGAGAATACTGAGAACGCGGTGAAAATAAACCGCGTTCACCCCGATTCACCGCATTCACCGCAAAAAGACGTAAGAAAGACGCGGTGAAAATTATTATTTTTCACCACATTTCACCGCATTTCTTACAAAAATTCACCGCCAAACCTCGACCCGGGCAGCAGGCAGGCAGTGAGAGACGTTGAGGACGTGGACTATGCCAGGTTCTTCAGTCTCATCATGCCAATATACTCAGTTATCACTGATTCTAATTCTTTATTTATATAAATAGAACAACTAAATTTAAGGATACACAGGTATGGGCTAAAGTTTTTATGCATTGCTGCATTATTACATCAAATCGGTGGCAGTGGATTTACCCCAAAACTTAGCGGCACTAAAATTTTTTGAAGGTTCCGATTTTGAGAATATAAAAAATCCGTGTGAACATACAGAAAATTTCTTGTTATTGAATAATTGAATCCACTTTGGAGCTGATGAATTGGATGAAAGAGAGATCAAATTTAGTTACTGAGATTTATTTATTCCTAGCTCAATGAAACATCATAGATCTTAACTGTGAACAATTAAACACTTGTTTTGTAAACAAACTATTATCTCGTGTTTGTGCTCAAACGCAAGTGGGAAAAATGATCTCTCTGGTCATTTTATTAGCCCTCTTTTCAGGTAAAAGGCGAAGATTTAAGTCTTATTAATCAAATTATTATCTTTTTTCAATACCAAAACTGTTAAAATAATAGGTTCATTCAACACATCAAAACCATTCAGGGGAGATTTTGCGTCAACTCCCATACCAAAAACAGAACAAACCAAATCCAGAGTCCCTTGGTCATATAACTTTCTTTGATTTCACACTATATATGATTCTTTGTATCCATACTAGACGGTCATATATGATACATTTAGTTTTGTACTATAATCATATAAGATTTCTTGGTAGTCATACAAGGATCATATTTGATTTTTTTGGTTTCATACAAGGATCGTACTAAGAGAAAAAGTATGCTCAGTATGAAATCATATGTGTTCCTTGTATGAAATGAAAGAAATTTTAACTCGGGATATCCGTTTCTATTCTTTAAGTTGATCAGTTTTCAGCTTCATCTTGTATGTATACTGGAGTTGAAAGCACCTCATTGGTCGCAGCCCACAACTGGGAGGCCAAAATATTCATCCTACCTAACAGACGAAGTTATCACGATTTATCAAGAAACTGCCTCAAATTCAGGTCAGAATTGTCTTCATTTGTGGAACTATTCCTAATAATGTTCAATAGATAGTCAACTGGTAAACGGTATCCCAAAATAACGCCTGCTGGTGTTTTCGTTCTCATCAGGCATGATCGTTTCCGACAAGGATTTTTAGTAAAGGACCGTTGAGAGGGGTTTTTAAGCGTAAGAAACCCAAGGTTTTTTATAGAACCTTTTTAAACTGTTTCTGGCCATTTCTTTAATGGTACTTGAAAAACTTTTTAGTTTGTTTATCATAAATCATTTGTTTTTTTTTCTATAATTTCTTTAATGGTACTTGAAAAACTTTTTAGTTTGTTTATCATAAATCATTTGTTTTTTTTTCTATATCCAGGAGCGACGCACTTCATCACATTATTTATCTTCAAAATTGAACAAATTTTGACAGCATTTTTGAAGAAATCGCTGCAATTTATTTAATTATTATTTTCATGGTCTTAAGGTGGCATTTTAAACAACGTTCACTTGCTGCTTCACGCGCAATTCCTGCATTTCATGATAGATGATTGAGACAAAACAACGTAATGTAAACTGCGCATAAGATAAGTTTGACATAGCGTGACAAGAAGCTCGACTTGTTCAACGTATACTTGGCTAGAGAAATGAAGCCTTGAGGAACAAGAAAGAACGTGAGAATGGGTCATAAGAGATGCCCAACTCCGAGAGCTTATGACCAGTTGGTGTAAATGGGTAGCACGCTAGGCTTGCAAGTAAGAGATGCTGGTTCGAATCCAGTACTGGTCCATTTTCACAGTAGTTGCACCTGCTTAGACCCCCTAACAGGCTCTGAGCTTAACCGCAAAAGAGAGACCAGATAGTTAGAAACAATGGAAGAGAAGATGCGCAATTTAAAGAGAATTGTTAGAAGTCCGAGAGAACAGCCTAATGTAAAGTGCGCATAAGATAAGCTTGACACAACTTGACAAGAAGCTCTACTTGTGCAATGTATACTTGGCTAGAGAGATGAAGGCTCGAACAGAAAAGAAAAAAGGAGTATGAAAATGGGAAGATAATAGGGGATAGATTTATAAGACTCCCAAGTTTGAGAGCTGAAAATGCACTGGTGTAATGGTTGGCTCTCTAGGCTTAAAATTACGAAATGGTGATTTGAATTAAGTACTGGTGTATTTTCAAAGTATTTGGGCTAGCTTAGATCCGAACACTCAAGAAAAAACAATATGTTGATCGCGTCAATCAAAAATGTGCAATGCGAAATCGAGGCGTTGGAAGAAATTTGGACTGATTTCTCTTGTTGCCGATTTGGGTTCTCTTAGTTTTTTCAACAAAAATGAGTCGATTGGGAGTTGATTTCCTACAATAGGCCCTTGGGCCAGCGAGCAAAAAAAACATCACTGCGCTCCCCTTTTTAACAATTTTGTCAAGATTTGCTAAGTTGGAAATTTGGGAAATCAGAAAATTACAAATGTTTGGTGGTAATTTTAGTTATTTTTGAATGGCTGTTGGGTGTTTTCAATGCATCTAGGGATATTGACTAAAAATGTCTGAAGACGATGGCACGTTAAATTTTTTGAAACTGAAAATTTTAAATTAGTTTCGCCTTGGAAATCAACTTGTCAAGTGCGATTCAAGTCTGATAGGACTATAAAATTGATTTCGTAATGATTTAGCACTGATTTTTTGTAGAAAGACTTTCATTTATACGTGCCCAGTACTTAATTGTACTTGGAGTTAAGTGCGGGTCCAAAAAGTTAAAAATTGAACAAGTAAAACATTCTTTTTTCCCATGTCGTAGAAACTTCCAAAGGCTTTACAAGGGAGCTTATATCAGATGAGGCCATATCTAGTCTGAGTCATATCCCTTCCCAACTTAGCCTAGACAAACGGCATCTTGCAGTAAAAACCACCATGATTTGTGCAAAAAGACCTTTCATCTTTCACCACTCTTTTGACAAAACTTTCATATCTTGAAAAATCTCCATCTTAGCCTTGTAATGTCACTTTTGATTTATTCAGCCGTTCTCTTCGCCAAAGTAGGAAAAGTTGATTTTTGATAAGCAACAAAAATGGGCCTTGAGCGTGGGGTCGGCAAAACTAAGAATAGAACACAATTGAACGAAGTGAACAGGAGGCACAAAACCCTACTGGCAAAGTTAAGTGCACGAAAAATTGTTTGAAATACTTTAAAATGCTGATCGCAAGATAGGAAAAGGCAAAGATCCAGCAACATGGCGTAAAATTTCGAAAACAAGTTCTAAAAATCTTATGATGAGATTTTTCGAAAAATTTATACCTTTATATATATATATATATATATATATATATATATATATGTATACAAAAAAAACACACACACACATACACACCCATATATATATATATATATATATATATGTATATATATATATATATATATATATATATATATATATATATATATATATATATATATATATATATATATATATATATATATACCACATCGAACATCTGAATTCAAGCATTCCTTTGTTCTTTCCTTATTTGGGGCCTGAAAGTAATAAAAGAATGTTTTTAGTAGTGGATAAAACAGGGGTTCCAGCCACCAGCGCAATTTGTCTCATTCCAAGTGAGCCAAATTGTACTGGTAAATGGAACCCCTGTTTTATCCACTACTATATATACACAACTAAATACACAATACAATTTGACTTTGCACAGTCTATAAAAATTTCAATAAATGATGAAAAAGAAAAGTGCTTTACATGCTAAAATGGCCGCCATCATTAACTTGCACAGTCTATAAACAGTTCAATAAAAGATGAAAAAGAAAAGTGCATGTCACGCTAAAATGGCCGCCACCCTTAAAAGAAATGACCACAACCATTAACTGAATGATTTCAAACGGGTGAAAATTTCGAATAAGAGGCATCTTTAAAAAATAGCTTGTAAGTTAAGTATTTTTTAAAATTTTTTAAAAATTTTAAATGAGATAAACAGAGTAATCAATTTAATAGAAGGATTTAATTATTATTTTACTATAAAATAGGTAATCACTTAGGAAAGGATGAATAATTTTAAGTTATCAAACATGTCCAGAAGAAAGAATGTTCTAGAATAATGCTCCATGGGTGGACCTTTTTTTTCCACAGTACTTTTTGGCTAGTCACCGTGAGTTTCACTTCACTACAAAAACTAGCGAAAAACTATAATCAATTTTCTTCATTTGACGAGACTTTAATAATTGGAGCGTTATCAAATAATTCTTTATCTGCTGAAAACCCAAACGAGTTGACTAATTTAACAACTCGAATGATTACATTTTGTAAGGAGAACAAATGCATACCCGTGAACTCCACCAAACAGTAAAGTGAGACTGGAAAATGAACTAAAAGATAACTCTTTCAGTTATTCCTTACCAAGTTCAAGAAGGATCTACTAAATTCCGAGCGTCAGGAAACACTGGACAAGTTTGAAGAGTGAATGTGCCGGAATACTTATCTTTCCACAATAAATTGAGAAATTCAATCAATGTTGACGAGTTTGAGCCTTATCTAACTACAGTCAACAACATGGAGGGAAAGTTGAATCGTTCATATCTGCTGACAATGTCTGACAGAGGATACTTAGGGGGAAAAGTGAAACAATCAAGAGAACAATAAGAATGTTCCCAGGAAACAACTGCTGAACGATAAAAGATATTCCTACTCTACTATCCAGAGTTATATGGTGAAACATGGGTGGAGCCTAATAAACTTCTCTCAGGCATGTGAAAACTATCCGAGTATCAGTCAAACAGCTTTGCAGATCCTAGTCTCAACAGAATACTATTCGGATTGGAAAAAATTTTTGACAATTTTCTGAGCAGAATTTCAGAAGGATAGTCAGCTACAGTCTCCGTGCATGACAAGATTACAATTTTCCTAAACGATAAAAAAAATGATTGTTATTGGGAAATATATTAAATAATAATGTTGATATCCATGCTACTGATACATTAATATTGATATCCTTGCTCTTAATACGTTAATATTGATATCCGTACTACTGATAAATTAATATTGATATCCCCTAATTTTATTATCCGTATACTGATTAGATCTTTTTTGCTCGAATTTTGTTAGCAACAAAATTTATAAACCGAAAATGGAAGTTCTAATACCAAAAAATTTCAGCCCTATAATATGACTATGTTTCTGTAAAACTTCAATCTACCACGGTTGGCAGTTGTTACAGGATTGAAAAACTAAAAGCAATAATAAAACTTTTTCTAACTTTAACATTAGGAGGTCTCTATACTGGACTCAATAACTCCATATCGAATTAGGCATAGGCATAGGCTTCACTAAAGCCATTATGAGCAACTGAATATTTGCACGCAGAAGTTTTGTCGAAAATTCGGATTCAGCAACAGATCGAATCACAACGAACTGTAAAGAATCTGATGCAATTTAGTAAAGAATTTCGTCTTTTCTTCTGCATAAGACTTCAAATAGAAATTCAGGACGTCGGTGCAATAGTCACAGTTGTTGGTGATAGTTTGGTAAACTCGGAAATTTCCCATTAATTATTCGCCAGATTCTCGGAGAAAAAAACTAAAAATAGTTTAAGCAATTCACGCAAATTTCTTTTAGTTAAATTTTTGTGCATAAATGGCATACTGCTTCAAAGATCAGTGAAACTGCTTCGCAGATTAGTGAAACTGCGTCGCAAAAGGGTCGTTGACCATGTTTCACCATTTGTGAAACTGCTTCGCAGATCTCTGCTGTGAGACTGTATATGAGACACACTGTGATGGGTATACAGTCAAAAACACTGAGATCGGTGGAAACACAGTGATTAGTGTTTTTCGGCTTAACTCTAAACGTCTATGTTAAATTTTTCGACATAATCCCTTAATCTATCTATGGTATATTTTTATATCTATATCTATGCAGATAAATATATAATCTACACTTAAAATTTTTAAAATTAAATCCGCTGATATGTTGATTTACATTACACATAATACAAGTTATATATAGATTGGAATCAATATAATGTATATTCATTTGATCAATATAATGTCTATTCCTAAAGTAACCTTTACAGATATAGTACTCAAATAAACTATCTAAAAATTTATCACAACACCTTCTCCAAGATTTATCTTTACATTTAACACATTTTGCTGATTTAGACATTTTTAATTTGTATAAATTCAAAAAAGAATTTTTGTCCTTAAAAATAAAGATGTCTAAAGTAGAAAGCGTAAACTTTTGTTCTATTTGTGATTTGGCCTTTGAAACAAGGAAACAATCTATCAAACACAATATAAGTGATGAACACCTAAACAGTACGAGAAAGGAAATGGAAGATGAAACTATGGAGAGGGTGTATGACTTAAGAAGAAGAATATTACGTCCTCAGACCTAAAACTAAAGGGGCTTCGCCTTTGGTCCCCCAACCTAAAGATAACACAAAAGATTTTATTAAAACTAAACACAACATTAAGCCTCAAACTAAAACCGAAGATGGGCCGAGGCCCTGCTGCGCCATAGTATCTACTCTGGAATTAATTGTGAAAATAAAGAATGTCATGCAGAATTTAGAAATAAAATAGCCCTTATTCTAACTCATCTAGTCATAATCGTAAGTGTCTAGAAAACACAGAATACTTTGATATAAACTCTAGCCAAAACATGAAAGAATTTCATATTACTGATAAAGCCGGAAATTACATTGAACATATAGATGAAGCTATTAATAACTCTTTAGAAGAAATTAAAAACGGTTACCAATTTCGTAAAGTTAAGAGTTTTAAATATAAGATCACAGCCGAGTGTGAGTACAAAAAGAGAACCAAAGAAGAAGTTAATACTACTAAAATATTTTTCAACACTGAGTATATTATTAATAATGCACTATATGAAAATGGAGACTTCACACAACGGTTAAACTTTGAAAGTAAAGATACGAGGATTATGGCTATGACTTTGAGATTCTTGGATTAGGAAGTATTCAGATAAATATTGAACCAACTAAAGCATCTATTGATAATTATATAGATTTACCCCCGATCTCAAAAACTCTAAATTAATATTAAATAAACGCAATTCCCAATACAACTGCTTACAACTAATTTTTACTGCTTGGCTACATCCCGCTATGGACCACGCAACACGCGAAGGTAGATATTTAAATATTCTAATTGAACCAAGACAACAACATGAAGATGACTTTGCTTATATAATAAGAATACAGAAATTGTACAAAATTAATATTTGGGTATACACACCATGTGGTGAGGGCAAAGTAGAATTGTTTAAACCAGTGGATGATTTTGATATAGATAGAGAAAAGATGTCAGAATTTTAAATTGGGGAAATTATTAAATTATTGCGCTCTAAATGAAATTAATCTGATAGATGTACATATTGGTTTAATTCTCGAAGTAAATATGACAAACACGTATGTAGCCACTCTTTCAATCCAGAAATTGTTTGTCCTAAGAAAAAACATATTACTTCTAAAAATGATCATTTAAAAAATATTATAACTGCTGATATAGAATGTTGCATTGCTAACTTCTCATCTAATGATTTCAAATAAGTGATAGCTGAACACATTCCAAAAAGTGTGGGTTACATCTGGCAAGGTAATTTCAAACACTACTTTGGTTCGGACTGTATCAAAAGATTTGCTAGATTGAAATAGAAACAGAGAATAACTTCAAAAGTAATGAAAAGATTATATTTAATAAAGAAGATAAACTTCTTCAATCAACAATAACCAATAACCTAACAACAAATAAGGCCCGTCAAATATTCTTGGAAGATAACAATAATATTGACATGAAAGATACCTATCAAATTACAAATGTTCTCCCATCCAAAGATGAAAAAGATGTTGTTAATAAAGAGTATTGTGACAATAACTTATAATCCTCTTCTAATAAAAAAGACATTCTAGTAAAGATATAACTGAACTAAGAAAGGTTGACTTTAATAAAGTTACAACAAAGAGCTTACCGCTAAACAAAATACAAGTTAACGAGGAGCTAATTAATTACTTTATTAAATCGGCAAATGAAGTTACAAATATTGTTAACTATTGTAATAAAGTTGCTAGTGATACCATCTCTAAGTATAATCAATTAAAACTAGAGATTTATAATAATATGTTTAATCAGTTTAATGATCAAGAAAAACTAGAGAATCATTATGAGTTTAAAAAAGATGATATAATGAAAGATACTGAGAGTTATTTTACTGCTGAAAATGAGTCAACCAACAGCACCGAGTGAGAGATTTTTATATCCAGATCTATCATCTGTATCAGAAAGATTGATAAACGAAAAAATCCAAGCTAATAATAAATTTAATAATAGTATTAACAATATAAAAGATATTATAAAATCTTATGAAACCGAAACTATCAACTATAATAGGAAGTTAACTAGATATAAAAATTATATTAACGTAGCTGAGATAACAGAAATAAAATATCATCAATAGCAACAACTAAAGCATCAACATCCTTTGCATTAATGGGTATAGGCTTAACTTATTCTATACCAACAGCTTTTGTTACAGCAACTGTTTGCGGTTCATTATCAAAAACAATTAATACTAAAATAAAAAAACACGAAGTATTCACAAATCTATATTTTAAGTAAACAGTTCAGCGACAAGTTTAATAAACTAAATGCTAAATCAATGAATGATAATAAAATAGATAATGATGAGTTTAATGAATCAGTTAAGGTATATGAAGTATATAAGAGGAATCGGCGAAGCCGCAACTCCGTTGATAAGAAAAATAAATTGAGTATTTCTTAAACTAAAGCTATTAGTATATAGCTATAATGGTACGTTTAGCAATAATAAAATTAGTATTAATATTTACCATTAGATCTATATCTAATCTCTAATATAATTAATTATCTTTTCTTTGTACCTAAATATAACAATCTACCTTTCTGTACTACTTTCATACCTTCACCATTAGTTGCAAATTTAATTAAATCAGGTGTGGCTGATAAGGCAGCTCCTGTGTTTCTACTTGCAGCTGCACTTCCTATTTTACTTGCTATTTCTAATGCTCTTACTTGATTATTAGCAGTTTTCTTTCCAAAGTTAACAGTAGCTTTACCAACACTTTTAAAGAAATCCTTCAATCCCTCAGCTTCTATCGTTTCATCACTGACAGTCACTGACTTATTTCTTCTACACATAGCACAGGATCCCTTCAACATCTTAGTTGCTTTAGCTGTGACAACCCCTCAAAAATTTTTTGTGCCACTATAATGTCTACCACCAACACAATATGAATTAGTTTTAAACTTATTGAAGTTACTCATATTTATATAAATAAAAAATTGTGGAAGTTATAAAGTATAATCCCTTTGTTGTAAAACCTAAAGCCAAGGGGGCTTCGTCTTTGGTTCCCCAACCGCTACTTAAGCCTAAACCCAAACAACGACTAAGTTTGAAGCAAAAGGTCTATCAGGAAACCTGCTTCGCAGAAGGCATAGCATCGGTGAAGCTGGTTCCCGGACGGACGAAGTCCTATCTCTAGAAATTAAAAAGAAATTAGATATTTTTTATGCTAAAGAATTTGTTAAGATTAGTAGGAAATAGTTTGGCTAAGATATAACAGGCCTTTGGCCATTAATCTCTACGAGATTACATCTTATTACCATCACTATTCACACTAATAACCTTTCTAGTTAACACTAATGCATGACATATAACATCTGCAAATGCAACACAAAATCTAAAATTAAGTTGTGGTGTTTGTGGGTCTATATGATCATTTTGATATCTAGGTTCAAATACATATATTCTATAACTACTTTTGAATACTCTATGATTTATATATGGTTTAATATTATGAGCTCATCCATTATAATCTTTATTAAAGTTAACAATCTCTTTAAAAGCCGCATTATAGTTATTAGTACCATAATTAGTATTCATTCTATCCTCAGGATAAAATTCACTACCAATCTTACAATAACATTCAGTAACATTTATTATATCAAATGTACTTGCATCATGAGTTTGTTCATTAACATTATTATTTTCAAAACCAATTATTATATATTGTGGTCTTTCCATACCACTTTCCATGCCTAGACCAAATAAGAAGTTAGTAGCATTGGGCACATTTTTAGAAAATGTTTTTCTTTCATAATAACTAAAATCAATATTACTCTTTTTATTTAATCCTTTCTGTACAATAATTCTATTATCATTACTAGGGTCAATGCTAAGTACACGCCACGATATATCTTTAATTTCTGTATTACCATCATTAGCTAATGCATCAGCACCAGAATTAGTTCTATATAGAGCTCTATCATTATTATTTATTTTTAAAATTAGTTTAAAACCTAAGCCATATATAATCCTTTCTAAATCATTCACAAACCCAAATAGATCGTTCATCTTAACATCATATACATATGACCTTGTTCTGCAGCAGCATGATCACCTTTAAGTTGACTATCCCTATTACCTTGATTTCTAACAAAACCACTCTCATAATCATCATCAGTACTAGTTAATGACTTATATCTCAATAGATTAGGATGACAATGATCTATATATCCAATAGTCTTACCACAGCTAGTGTCAAGCTTACCGGAACTAAATATGGCAATCGCACGTATATTAAATGAACCTCTTCTCTATTGAGAAGGATATTAATATTAGTATTAACCGTATTCATATATTTGCTTGATTATTCGGTTTATATTTTATAATTTTACTTTTGTGTATATAATTATTATAACCACAAGTTGTATCCGAATTAAAATCCATTTTTAACAGTTAAAAAATGTATAACTAAAAATAAATAACTAACTACAACACTAACTATAGATATAACTATCTTGGACCCTGCTTCGCAGATATATATATATATATATATATATATATATATATATATATATATAGCATTATTTGAATAATAAAAATGACTGACAGTTTAATATTATATGAACTACAAAAGATACTTGAAGCTCTAACTACAACTAACGAAGAACGCACACTTAAAATTAGAATGATAAAGCCAAAAGAAAATTTTAACTTTAGTGAACTTATACTTAATACAACAAAGTTAGGTTTAATTAGATTATCGGTTTATAACTCAGTGTTTAATGTGAATAGAAGGAATAATCAATTTTTATATGATGGCGAAGTTTTAGCTGTTATACCAGGTGCATATGAATCAATCGAAATAGCAGAACTAACAAAGGAAGAAACTAATGGCAATGTTTCAATAGAGCCTGATAAGAATACAATAAAATGTACAATGGAAATAAAACAGGGTTCACTTAATTTTGATATAGAAAACTCAATAACCCCATTACTAGGACTTAGAAAAATAGGCTATAAACAAAGTAAATATACATCGCAAAAGATTATTGATATTATGGGTTTTAGTACACTTAACATCCACTGTAGTGTTATGTCTGGTGTTAAAGATAATGGTAAGAACACAGGCATACTATATACTTTTACTCTAACAGAGCCACCGGGTTACTTGATAAATATTTCACCAACTAATATCTTATATCAAAATGTAACGAAGGATAGAATACAAAATATTGAATTGCATATTAAAGCTGAGCATGGAACACCATTTGATTTCAATGGTGATGTGTTGAGTTTTACTTTACATTTGATATAAATTTAGTCATGTTTGTTCATTAACATTATTATTTTCAAAACCAATTATTATATATTGTGGTCTTTCAATACCACTTTTCATACCTAGACCAAATAAGAAGTTAGTAGCATTGGGCACATTTTTAGAAAATGTTTTTCTTTCATAATAACTAAAATCAATATTACTCTTTTTATTTAATCCTTTCTGTACAATAATTCTATTATCATTTTTAGGGTCAATGCTAAGTACACACCACGATATATCTTTAATTTCTGTATTACCATCATTAGCTAATGCATCAGCACCAGAATTAGTTCTATATAGAGCTCTATCATTATTATTTATTTTTAAAATTAGTTTAATACCTAAGCCATATAAAATCCTTTCTAAATCATTCACAAACCCAAATAGATCATTCATTTTAACATCATATACATATGACCTCGTTCTGCAGCAGCATGATCACCTTTAAGTTGACTATCCCTATTACCTTGATTTCTAACAAAACCACTCTCATATTAATCATCAGTACTAGTTAATGACTTATATCTCAATAGATTAAGATGACAATGATCTATATATCCAATAGTCTTACCACAGCTAGTGTCAAGCTTACTGGAACTAAATATGGCAATCGCACGTATATTAAATGAACCTCTTCTCTATTGAGAAGGATATTAATATTAGCATTAACCGTATTCATATTTGCTAGATTATTCGGTTTATATTTTATAATCTTACTTTTGTGTATATAATTATTATAACCACAAGTTGTATCCGAATTAAAGTCCATTTTTAACAGTTAAAAAATGTATAACTAAAAAAATATTATAACTGCTGATATAGAATGTTGCATTGCTAACTTCTCATCTAATGATTTCAAATAAGTGATAGCTGAACACATTCCAAAAAGTGTGGGTTACATCTGGCAAGGTAATTTCAAACACTACTTTGGTTCGGACTGTATCAAAAGATTTGCTAGATTGAAATAGAAACAGAGAATAACTTCAAAAGTAATGAAAAGATTATATTTAATAAAGAAGATAAACTTCTTCAATCAACAATAACCAATAACCTAACAACAAATAAGGCCCGTCAAATATTCTTGGAAGATAACAATAATATTGACATGAAAGATACCTATCAAATTACAAATGTTCTCCCATCCAAAGATGAAAAAGATGTTGTTAATAAAGAGTATTGTGACAATAACTTATAATCCTCTTCTAATAAAAAAGACATTCTAGTAAAGATATAACTGAACTAAGAAAGGTTGACTTTAATAAAGTTACAACAAAGAGCTTACCGCTAAACAAAATACAAGTTAACGAGGAGCTAATTAATTACTTTATTAAATCGGCAAATGAAGTTACAAATATTGTTAACTATTGTAATAAAGTTGCTAGTGATACCATCTCTAAGTATAATCAATTAAAACTAGAGATTTATAATAATATGTTTAATCAGTTTAATGATCAAGAAAAACTAGAGAATCATTATGAGTTTAAAAAAGATGATATAATGAAAGATACTGAGAGTTATTTTACTGCCGAAAATGAGTCAACCAACAGCACCGAGTGAGAGATTTTTATATCCAGATCTATCATCTGTATCAGAAAGATTGATAAACGAAAAAATCCAAGCTAATAATAAATTTAATAATAGTATTAACAATATAAAAGATATTATAAAATCTTATGAAACCGAAACTATCAACTATAATAGGAAGTTAACTAGATATAAAAATTATATTAACGTAGCTGAGATAACAGAAATAAAATATCATCAATAGCAACAACTAAAGCATCAACATCCTTTGCATTAATGGGTATAGGCTTAACTTATTCTATACCAACAGCTTTTGTTACAGCAACTGTTTGCGGTTCATTATCAAAAACAATTAATACTAAAATAAAAAACACGAAGTATTCACAAATCTATATTTTAAGTAAACAGTTCAGCGACAAGTTTAATAAACTAAATGCTAAATCAATGAATGATAATAAAATAGATAATGATGAGTTTAATGAATCAGTTAAGGTATATGAAGTATATAAGAGGAATCGGCGAAGCCGCAACTCCGTTGATAAGAAAAATAAATTGAGTATTTCTTAAACTAAAGCTATTAGTATATAGCTATAATGGTACGTTTAGCAATAATAAAATTAGTATTAATATTTACCATTAGATCTATATCTAATCTCTAATATAATTAATTATCTTTTCTTTGTACCTAAATATAACAATCTACCTTTCTGTACTACTTTCATACCTTCACCATTAGTTGCAAATTTAATTAAATCAGGTGTGGCTGATAAGGCAGCTCCTGTGTTTCTACTTGCAGCTGCACTTCCTATTTTACTTGCTATTTCTAATGCTCTTACTTGATTATTAGCAGTTTTCTTTCCAAAGTTAACAGTAGCTTTACCAACACTTTTAAAGAAATCCTTCAATCCCTCAGCTTCTATCGTTTCATCACTGACAGTCACTGACTTATTTCTTCTACACATAGCACAGGATCCCTTCAACATCTTAGTTGCTTTAGCTGTGACAACCCCTCAAAAATTTTTTGTGCCACTATAATGTCTACCACCAACACAATATGAATTAGTTTTAAACTTATTGAAGTTACTCATATTTATATAAATAAAAAATTATGGAAGTTATAAAGTATAATCCCTTTGTTGTAAAACCTAAAGCCAAGGGGGCTTCGTCTTTGGTTCCCCAACCGCTACTTAAGCCTAAACCCAAACAACGACTAAGTTTGAAGCAAAAGGTCTATCAGGAAACCTGCTTCGCAGAAGGCATAGCATCGGTGAAGCTGGTTCCCGGACGGACGAAGTCCTATCTCTAGAAATTAAAAAGAAATTAGATATTTTTTATGCTAAAGAATTTGTTAAGATTAGTAGGAAATAGTTTGGCTAAGATATAACAGGCCTTTGGCCATTAATCTCTACGAGATTACATCTTATTACCATCACTATTCACACTAATAACCTTTCTAGTTAACACTAATGCATGACATATAACATCTGCAAATGCAACACAAAATCTAAAATTAAGTTGTGGTGTTTGTGGGTCTATATGATCATTTTGATATCTAGGTTCAAATACATATATTCTATAACTACTTTTGAATACTCTATGATTTATATATGGTTTAATATTATGAGCTCATCCATTATAATCTTTATTAAAGTTAACAATCTCTTTAAAAGCCGCATTATAGTTATTAGTACCATAATTAGTATTCATTCTATCCTCAGGATAAAATTCACTACCAATCTTACAATAACATTCAGTAACATTTATTATATCAAATGTACTTGCATCATGTGTTTGTTCATTAACATTATTATTTTCAAAACCAATTATTATATATTGTGGTCTTTCCATACCACTTTCCATACCTAGACCAAATAAGAAGTTAGTAGCATTGGGCACATTTTTAGAAAATGTTTTTCTTTCATAATAACTAAAATCAATATAACTCTTTTTATTTAATCCTTTCTGTACAATAATTCTATTATCATTACTAGGGTCAATGCTAAGTACACGCCACGATATATCTTTAATTTCTGTATTACCATCATTAGCTAATGCATCAGCACCAGAATTAGTTCTATATAGAGCTCTATCATTATTATTTATTTTTAAAATTAGTTTAAAACCTAAGCCATATATAATCCTTTCTAAATCATTCACAAACCCAAATAGATCGTTCATCTTAACATCATATACATATGACCTTGTTCTGCAGCAGCATGATCACCTTTAAGTTGACTATCCCTATTACCTTGATTTCTAACAAAACCACTCTCATAATCATCATCAGTACTAGTTAATGACTTATATCTCAATAGATTAGGATGACAATGATCTATATATCCAATAGTCTTACCACAGCTAGTGTCAAGCTTACCGGAACTAAATATGGCAATCGCACGTATATTAAATGAACCTCTTCTCTATTGAGAAGGATATTAATATTAGTATTAACCGTATTCATATATTTGCTTGATTATTCGGTTTATATTTTATAATTTTACTTTTGTGTATATAATTATTATAACCACAAGTTGTATCCGAATTAAAATCCATTTTTAACAGCTAAAAAATGTATAACTAAAAATAAATAACTAACTACAACACTAACTATAGATATAACTATCTTGGACCCTGCTTCGCAGATATATATATATATATATATATATATATATATATATATATAGCATTATTTGAATAATAAAAATGACTGACAGTTTAATATTATATGAACTACAAAAGATACATGAAGCTCTAACTACAACTAACGAAGAACGCACACTTAAAATTAGAATGATAAAGCCAAAAGAAAATTTTAACTTTAGTGAACTTATACTTAATACAACAAAGTTAGGTTTAATTAGATTATCGGTTTATAACTCAGTGTTTAATGTGAATAGAAGGAATAATCAATTTTTATATGATGGCGAAGTTTTAGCTGTTATACCAGGTGCATATGAATCAATCGAAATAGCAGAACTAACAAAGGAAGAAACTAATGGCAATGTTTCAATAGAGCCTGATAAGAATACAATAAAATGTACAATGGAAATAAAACAGGGTTCACTTAATTTTGATATAGAAAACTCAATAACCCCATTACTAGGACTTAGAAAAATAGGCTATAAACAAAGTAAATATACATCGCAAAAGATTATTGATATTATGGGTTTTAGTACACTTAACATCCACTGTAGTGTTATGTCTGGTGTTAAAGATAATGGTAAGAACACAGGCATACTATATACTTTTACTCTAACAGAGCCACCGGGTTACTTGATAAATATTTCACCAACTAATATCTTATATCAAAATGTAACGAAGGATAGAATACAAAATATTGAATTGCATATTAATGCTGAGCATGGAACACCATTTGATTTCAATGGTGATGTGTTGAGTTTTACTTTACATTTGATATAAATTTAGTCATGTTTGTTCATTAACATTATTATTTTCAAAACCAATTATTATATATTGTGGTCTTTCAATACCACTTTTCATACCTAGACCAAATAAGAAGTTAGTAGCATTGGGCACATTTTTAGAAAATGTTTTTCTTTCATAATAACTAAAATCAATATTACTCTTTTTATTTAATCCTTTCTGTACAATAATTCTATTATCATTTTTAGGGTCAATGCTAAGTACACACCACGATATATCTTTAATTTCTGTATTACCATCTTTAGCTAATGCATCAGCACCAGAATTAGTTCTATATAGAGCTCTATCATTATTATTTATTTTTAAAATTAGTTTAATACCTAAGCCATATAAAATCCTTTCTAAATCATTCACAAACCCAAATAGATCATTCATTTTAACATCATATACATATGACCTCGTTCTGCAGCAGCATGATCACCTTTAAGTTGACTATCCCTATTACCTTGATTTCTAACAAAACCACTCTCATATTAATCATCAGTACTATTTAATGACTTATATCTCAATAGATTAAGATGACAATGATCTATATATCCAATAGTCTTACCACAGCTAGTGTCAAGCTTACTGGAACTAAATATGGCAATCGCACGTATATTAAATGAACCTCTTCTCTATTGAGAAGGATATTAATATTAGCATTAACCGTATTCATATTTGCTAGATTATTCGGTTTATATTTTATAATCTTACTTTTGTGTATATAATTATTATAACCACAAGTTGTATCCGAATTAAAGTCCATTTTTAACAGTTAAAAAATGTATAACTAAAAATGTATAAATAACTACAACTATAACTATAGATATAACTATCTTGGACCCTGCTTCGCAGATATATATATATATATATATATATATATATATATATATATATATATATATGTATATATATATATATATATATATATATATATATAGCATTATTTGAATAATAAAAATGACTGACAGTTTAATATTATATGAACTACAAAAGATACATGAAGCTCTAACTACAACTAAAGAAGAACGCACACTTAAAATTAGAATGATAAAGCCAACAGAAAATTTTAACTTTAGTGAACCTATACTTAATACAACAAAGTTAGGTTTAATTAAATTATCGGTTTATAACTCAGTGTTTAATGTGAATAGAAGGAATAATCAATTTTTATATGATGGCGAAGTTTTAGCTGTTATACCAGGTGCATATGAATCAATCGAAATAGCAGAACTAACAAAGGAAGAAACTAATGGCAATGTTTCAATAGAGCCTGATAAGAATACAATAAAATGTACAATGGAAATAAAACAGGGTTCACTTAATTTTGATATAGAAAACTCAATAACCCCATTACTAGGACTTAGAAAAATAGGCTATAAACAAAGTAAATATACATCGCAAAAGATTATTGATATTATGGGTTTTAGTACACTTAACATCCACTGTAGTGTTATGTCTGGTGTTAAAGATAATGGTAAGAACACAGGCATACTATATACTTTTACTCTAACAGAGCCACCGGGTTACTTGATAAATATTTTACCAACTAATATCTTATATCAAAATGTAACGAAGGATAGAATACAAAATATTGAATTGCATATTAAAGCTGATTATGGAACACCATTTGATTTCAATGGTGATGTGTTGAGTTTTACTTTACATTTGATATAAATTTAGTCATAGTCATAGTCATTGACTTAGACCTAGTCATAGTCATAGTCATAGTCATAGTCATAGACTTACTCATAGACTTACACTTGCTCATAGACATAGACTTAGTCATAGACTTAGACTTAGACTTAGAGTTAGTCATAGTCATAGACTTAGACTTAGAATTAGACGTAGACTTAATCATAAATATTATTAAACAATAGAACTCTCCAATCCCAATTAACTCTTAGTTTTCCATCAAAATTTCTGTTTTAAGATTTATCAATGACGATGTAATTATAGGGCTCTCCCCCTACCTTTTCACATTTATTACTAAAATCATCATAACTAAGTTCTGCTCTATTAAAGAAAACATGATATATAGCCGTGGTAGCTCTACCTCTATGTTCCAAGAAAATAAATAGATTAAAATTCTCTCTAATATTCTGTCTATCTGCCGAAAATATATATTGTTTACGATATATCATATTACAATTATTATGTCTACTTCTATTAAAGTATTCATTAACAACTGGTTCCTTTCCCCCAACATCATCAAATATCATTAGCTTCCTTATATCTTTGGATAGTTGATCGGGAGAGTGTAAATCTATTATTTCTTTAATAAACACTATGTCTTCAAACTTTAAATCCTTATATTGATCACCAGTAGGACCAATGATATATAACCTATCAAATTGTATACTACTCAAAAATAGATTTTTTATTAAGAATGTTTTTCCGCATTCACTAGGAGCAGCCATTACACATCTGAAGCTTTCTGGGAATGAGGCATTGACAATTATATTATCATCATCTAGCCATGATTGTAGACGACTCCTATTAACGTCGATCTGCGAAGCAGTTCCACTGATAGACCTTTGGTCATCTGCAAAGATGATACCCTACTGCGGGGCTTTACCAGTGGGGGTTTTTCTCTAAGTAGATAGATATCAACTTCGTCTTCACTATCAATGTCATTATCTTTACAACACTCATTATATATTCCCGGATTTTTACCGTTTATTAACTAGACCATACAAAGCACTCTTTATTCTGAATCCTTTATCAATAAGATAGATCATGTATAAACAATAAGCCCCACAAAAACATTACTCATGTTCTTGTATTCTCTCATTAGAGTCTAGATCAACATATTCTTCTAAGAATAATGGTGGAGTCTCAACACCAAAACTATCAAAGTAATGAACAGGGCTGCCTTCTCTTCTTATAACTTAAACCAAATGTGTACCATCAGTTGGATGTAGATTTACAATAATGCTGAATTCGGGATTGGCAACGCTATCTGGTTTCTGATCTCTCATTATTATTTCTATTGGAGTTAGACTTATATCTGTAACTATATCCTCTATTCTGATATTACTCATAGCTTTATTATCAATACCAAATTTATTTTTGAATTCCCCAAATGATAGAATAAGAATTTTTATATGATAAAAAATGGAGAGGGGTAGTGCAATTATAATATTTATTTTCATAATTACGTTTTGTTATATAGCATATGATTCGATACCGAGTAAATATACAAAACTAGAAGAAAGTTTTGGTGGATTTATAAATTAAATTCTAGTGAGTTTTGAATATGAAAAGTCACCATTACATACTATTGTTTATGGTGGTACTGTTACAGGAAAAACTTATTTTATTAGACAACACTTGAAGTTATCCCAAGATCAAGATGGCCAAGCATGGTCTGAGACCAATCAAAATCAAAATCAAGATAATAAAAACGTAATCATGTAAAGATTAAAGCGATTGGATCAGTCCAGAAACTGGAAAGACCTATAGCGATTTCAATATGTGTGATATAAATATGATCACATCAAAAAATATGCATATGTTTGGAGATAGTGTAATTGTTCCTGATGATATGCGTGATAAGTTAAATAGAGATATAGATTATTATTTTACAGAAGGAAGACATCATAATATTCAATTGATTGTAATGTGTCATAAACCAGCCCATATAAATAATACAGCAAGAAAGATTTCTGATACTATTTATTTAACAACTTATAATGGGGCTGATCTATTAAAAAATTTTAAAGATATATATAAATGTTAACAAAAGTTCTATGAAATAATTAATGAGTTAAATCGTAACTACTATAATTGTACAGATGGAATGTCTGATGAACTTCGTTTTGGTATGATTAAATATAATAGGAAAGGGAAAACTTTTATTGTTCTTGATAGAAATAGAACTATGATATAAGACACGAGAGTTGGTTTCCTAGACTTAAAAGCTCTTAGTTTAAAAGAAGAATTAGAAAGATATGAGTTAAAAAAACTTATAGACAATATAAAATCACTAATGAAAAATGCTACAGATAGAAACACTATAAATATAAATAATGATCAGTTCTACTTTAATAATTTTCTCACATCAAGAGGTTTAAAATTCAGCATGATGTTCTAACTAAAGAAACAATTAAAGCTAATGCTTTAAAAGTAGTATCACACTTGGGCGGAATTGCAGGTACATGCTTTATGATATATAATTATATATCTCCTGATACAACAGTAAAAACTGCTGCACTTTTAGCAGCTGGTGCAAGCAGTATATTAAATAGAACAAATAATTTAATCAATTATGTTTATGGGACTCCGTCTGACTATATGAATCAAGAGACTGGTACTTTAAACAAAAAGGTTTTGGATGGTTTAAATGATATATATAAAAATAATCAAAAATTTAGAGATGAATTGATAAATTTCGTTGGGGGTAAAGCCGGATTGAGTAATGAAAAGATCTTTGATAAAAGATTTAAATAAATACTATTAATAAGTTAGGTAAGGAAACTTAAGCTAGGTTTGTCTGCCCTATAGATTATACTATAGCTTTAATTGAAATTTTGGTTAGTTTTAAATTGGAATTGTAAAATTGAAATTTTGGCTAGTTATAAATAATGGTTTTAGAATGTTTAGAGTGTAATTATAAATGTGGAACTCCTTTTACTTTAGCTTTTCTTTATAAAATAGAACATAAGGATAAAATTAGTGGGTGTCCATGTGAGGATGAATCATTGAGTGGAGTTTGTTTCAAGCAACTTGCTTCGCCAATCGGTGAAGCCGGAGTCCATTCACATAAAACAAACTGTTCTATTTCTGGCTTTAAGTCTAGTTCTATTCCCATTTCTAGTTATAATTCTAAGTCTAATTCTAGTTCTAGCTCTCTTTCTAATTCTCATTCTTATTCTAATTCTAGCCCCAAGCCCAACCCCGAGCCTTACCCCAAGCCTAACCCCACATGTACTAATCTACGAAGTAGCTTTGCTAATATCAAATTTGATATAACAAATAAAGTTTGTAGTAAATGTAAGGCTATAAAACAAATAACATCTTTTGATAAAAAGAAATCAAATAGTAAAGAATGCAATTCAAAAAAAGATTAATTGTGAATGTTGTTCTTCTATTATTAGTCTTATTGGATTCAGGAGCCACATAAAAAATTCCCATAAGGATATAGATCTGGCTAAAGGTGTTAAAAAAGAGCCAGAGTCTTATAATTGTTATATCATAGTTTCCAAATTAAAAGCCAAAGGTATAGATATAGATAAATTTTCAGAAGAATAAAGAGATAAGCGCATGTCCGCGTGCTTGCGCATATTTCTGAGTAGGTGGAGCATGCGCAACTGTGCGCGTGCGCATGGTGTGCGCAATCATGCGGGTTGTGGCTTATTTTTGGTTAATTGGCCCATTTCCCGAATTCGATAGGGGAACGGACCAATTTTATTTTATTTGATTGCGAGTATAGTAGTGGATAAAACGGGGGTTACAGTTACCAGTACAATTTGGCTCGTTTTCCCAATTTCGAGTGGGGGAATGGGCCAAATCAGGCTGGTGGCTGTGGATTGGACCAAGTGAGACAGGAAATGATAGATTTAGAGGCGATATAGTGTAGTGGATAAAACAGGGGTTCCAGTTACCAGTACAATTTGGCCCCGAATGCAGCTAGCATGAGGGGAATGAGACAAATTGTACTGGTGGCTGGAACCCCTGTTTTATCCACTACTGTTTTTCTTCTTTTTTTCTGCATGTTTCTGTGGGGAAATAACTCCTAATATTCCTCAATTTGTAAAGTTGCAATCTTTGTTTTCAGTGCTGTCTTTTGTTACATGGGAGTGTACATTCACAGCAGGTAGGCAGTGAGAGACGTTGAGGACGTGGACTATGCCAAATTCTTTAGCCTAATCATGCCAATATACAAAGTCATCAACTGGTTCTCATTCTCAGAGGCATACCCCGAAGGTACTTAATAACTAAAATTCTGTCAATTTTGTGGATCTATCATTTCGTTGCCAACAGAACAGTTTATCAAGTAAAGTTACTCCTCGAAAACGTCACTGTTTTTCGCAGCCATGTTTTAATATTAGAGTTTTAAGCATGCGTATGAACAACAGTGTCAGTAAGCAAAATTAATTCTGATTTGCTTCAAAATTAGAAATATCCGTCGAATTTGTCCGTTATGCCTATTTTTGAGCAATTGCTGATAACAGTGACCCTGATAACATCGCCTCACTGTTGTCCATTCTTACAGTATCTAAGAACGTGATACTTAACAACATAAGGCCAACATAATTAATTTCAGAAAAATTCCTTTCATTAAAAATCGCGGAAAAAATGATCAGTTTCGCAACTGTAAATATCATGGTTCAGCTAAATCTTTAAATGGGATCTCATGTAATTAATAACTATTTTCGGGTCAAAAGTTGTAGGCTAAATGGAGTACTTTGCGAAGAATTGAATTCCAAAAAAACCGTGGACAATAGACGCATTTTATCAGAGAAAACGAGTGTTTTAACTGATTATTTGTTTGGTGCCTTTTGTCTGCGCTAACAGCATTTCAAGGGAAAAAACTTCGCAAGAAAGAATATTTGATATTTGGCCAGGTACCGTCGCTGTTATCCGCGAAAAGCTCAAATGGTCTCGAAGTCACAAAAATTACTGTTGGGAAAGTTATTATTTTGTTGCAGCTCATTGTTTAGTAGTATACGCCCACAGGTGAAATTGCTATTTTGTTTCGATAGTAACTTTCCTTATAACAAGGAATGATTTTTAGCTGGGTATCAGGAAAAGAAAAGACAGACAGAATAGTTCACCCTCAATAACTATGTTAGTGATACATTGGAGTCATTACTTGGCAAAAAGTTGTTTTTGCAAACAAGTTTTTCTCACTACTTCACGCGGAAAATCAGCCAAAAATACGTGTTAACATCTTTTGCTATTATTTATCCTAGATTTAACATGTATAACAAAATTCTCAAGAGCCAAGATACACGTATAGGCTAACCTTGAAATGGTCGTTTTTAATCAGCGACTAATAATACGAGTGGTTTTTATTTAACCATTTAAAAATTAGGTTTTCACCCAATTCTGTCATTTTTACGCGCAATTGAGCGCAATGGTGGACTACTGTGATAGGTGTGAATATGTACACTCGATGAAAACAGCTATTAGCAAATTGATGGGCCTGAACTGCGTTTTTACGGTAAGAGAGCCCAATTTCCAATAAAATTAATTTTCTCCTCGTGTAAATGCGTGGTTGTATAAATTCTACAAATGGTAGTACGATTGTTGCTTTCTTTTGTAAGGGGGGATATTAGTTTCAAACTTAGAAAAAAACTGCAGCTGTTCAATTTTTGTCTAATTTTCCAATCCTTTTTTTGCTTTACAATTTCTTCTACTCTACACATGAGAAACGTGACAACATTTTTTATTCATTTTCCACAATTTTTCACTGCAAATAGAAAATACATCTCATCTCAAAAACTAAGAAAACCTTGTGCTCGTGTAAGTTGCGGTCATTTTCTGCGAAAATTTTTTTGATCAGTTCTAACACAAGTTTTTGTGTCTTTAATTTAGCTTTTTTATCACACAAGAGAATTTTTTTTAAAGTGAAATCACATGAGATGCAATTTCATCACGCCAAATTTTGTGATTATTCATCTCACGAAAAAAAAAACATGTTTTTTCATAAAATAAAGTTTTAAAGTAACGTTCAGTGCTATTTGTCTGTCATGGTTTATTCTATGAGGCTTGCAATGAGCATCTTCATTAGATTTTTGCGGTTTAATCTAAACTAGCAGGCCTAGAAAAACATTACATGAAAGTCATTTAAAGGAATAGATAGAATAATAGAATTTAAAATTTTTATTTTGCGCAAACAGGGCTCGAACCGCTCCTCTTGGTTCAACAGCCGTAGGTCTTACGTTACCGATCCAAATTGCTTCTATTACCATATGTGGCACCAATTAGTTGTTCAACGACTTTTTTGCCTTTGCTATGTTGCCTTTTTAAGGAGCGCTAAGAATTTTACAGATCACGAGCTTCTACATGGTGGCATATCGCGTCTTAAAATGCATGTAATACGTCACGCTGCATGTTTAATTGGAGCGGAGCGTTAAAACATGCGAAGATTAGGAACTTAAACATGGTGACAAAGCATTTGAGTTAGAAGTGTTTTTTTATTACCCCCAGTTTCAAAATAGATGTTGTTATTTAACACGTTACTATGTAAAAAAATTGCATGTGCGCCTGGGGGTCATAAAAAATTTATGCTCACTAATCTGAATGGATCCGAATCAATATATAGATAATCAAGCGAAAACAATAAATTTTTCCATGCACACCCTTTTTGTATCGAAAATAATACTTATTTTAGAAAGAGGCACGTGCTGTCGTAACCAGATAGGAATCTACAAAAAGTTTGGACAAGATGTTGGTCTTTGCCCTAACACGTATTTTAATAAGGTGCTCAGCTTCTCCAGTCAAAATGATGTCCTCAATTTAGTCAAGGTGAGAAGGCAGGCAACAAACGGTTTCTGTTTTTAGTTTTTGCTCTTCAGCAATGCTTGTCAAGTCAAGCATAGTAGCTGAAGAATTAAAAATTTTGCAAGAAATCTTGGATCTTCTCCGTTAGTCCCCAGGACTTTATGCACCCCCAGTTACAGAGCTCATCTTATGACATAGTAAATCATTAAGTGATATATGTCACCTGCGTTTGGAGGGTGCAAATAATATGCACCAACTAAGTGGCACAAACGGAAAAGATCCCGAGATACGACTGGTAAAATTAATGTTTAGAAACGAGCAAAAATGCTTTTTTTTGTAAGGGTTCTCGAGAAATTCTAAATTTGATTTTGGACATCTCAACCATGAATTTTGCTCAGTCGATAGGCATTTTTTTCCTGTTAGAGTACCGAATGTACATGCATTAGCTTATTCTCAGGTTCAGACACTTATTAGAAATCATTACTTTTCCAAAATGAAATATTAGATTATTAAAGGATATCGGATCTATTATGTCCCCCCCCCAGTGTGTTTTACGCCCCCCACTTACAAATTATATGTTGTTATATAGCACGTCACTATGTAACAAAATAGCACGTGCGCCTGGGGGGCGTAAAAAATATAAGCTCACTAAGCTGGCGGGCCGAAACAGAATAGATCCAGGATATCAATGTTGACAGCAATTTGTATTCAGGTTAAATACAACAAGAATTTATGTGCAAATGTAATATCCGTGGTGGGTTTCGGAAAGGGCCCACTTTCGAGAGAAACTGTCGAACATGACGCAGTTTTCATTTTGAACCCGAATTCAAAGAAAAAGCTGTTCCTCTTTGCACATAACAGACTACGTGAACAACTTACATTTTCATGGTTCAAGCAACATATTGTTTGTGAAGAACGGCCGTGGATTAGCAACGATTTTCCTGCCAGAGTTCAAAACTTAACATCGGATGAAAACTCAAAATCTAAGCAAGTCGAGCTCTAATTAGCTTTGGAGAAAAGACTTCCTTTACTGTCCTCATTTTAATTAAAATTTGAAAAAAATGAATGTTTACAAAAATTCAGTTTGCGCTGAATAATTTGCTGAAAGAAGTTTTAAACCGTAAAAGCATTATGGTTTAAATTTAACCAGGTTGAAGTGTCCGTTAGTGACCGATGCAGAGAAAAATCATCCACGATCAGGGCATCCCGGGTTGTGGTGCCAGACAGAAACCGGTATACCGTATATCTAGACCGGTATATCGTATGTCTCAGACCGAAAGTTTCTATGTCAAGTCCCTCCCAGTTTTGTTCATGTCCAGACTTTTGTGCATTCATCAGACTTTGGTGCGCTGATCAAACTTGCGAGCGTTCATGTCTAGACTTTAGTGCATTCATGTTCAGTTTTACGTGATTCACCAAATTTTAGTGCGTTCACCACATTTTTGATTTTCCTGCGTTAAACAGATTTTTGTGAGTTCATATCAAGGACTCAACAAAACAAATTTTGCATGCGTTGACCAGAATTTTTTTAGATATTAAACAGTAGTGGCTTCTCATCGTGACAAAAATTTGTTCAAATTGAATCAAATTTGTCCCTTTAGTATTGCTAGTGTAGTTTGAGTCTGGAACGAATAGAAAATTTTGGTGAAAGATAGTTTTTCATTCAGAATTTCTGACGTTTAAGCTTATTTTCTTTTTGAAAATGAGAGCTTTCATCGATTCATTGAATTTTTAAAACTGAACCGAACTCCCCGTGGTGACTTTTCTTGGCAACCATATCCAAGAGCCATATATGGTTCCATACACGCCATTCAAAATTTTCGTTGCATGATCTTACCATGGTTGCCAAGTTTTCAATACATTTTTTTTCGCGTTTCAGGGATCGTATAGAGGAATCCCAATGTACGTAGAGTCTGTAATAAAATAAATGTTCAAACTTCTCTGGATAAAAGCTGGTATTTCATAAGGAATTTTAACCATTTTATCTTCACTATTTTTCCAGAAAAAAGTTGTTTTTCACCGGGTCAACGAGTTCACCCAATATTACCTAGTATCACGCCTCCAATTGATTTCATAACGTTGTTAGTTTTGCTTAACCTCGTCTCAAACATTCTATGCCAAACAAACAGATACCATGATAGGAAAAAAATACATTTCAATTTTTTGGTGGATGATCATAATTCAAGACAATGGTCAGCTCTTTTTTGTGGTCAACAAAGTTAGATATTTGAAATTATAAAAAAGGGGGAAAAATTTGAAGAGATTATCAAGGAAATAAAAAAAACAAAAAGAGGGCACATATAAATATTATGAAGTTTGTTTGTAAAGACCATAAAACGTATATGACACTAAAATTACATAGAAAAGTAAGCGACAGCAGTGTCTTTAAGTTCAAAAACTTACTTGTTGAAAAGGTTCTACAAAAATTATGGATTCAAACTAAAAGGAATAAGCAAAGGCGCTTTTTTCCATTTCAATAGAACATAATATTTCTCTTAAAGCATTATTGATAACTCAGAGGACAAAAGTTAACAAATTGAAATTCAGTTTAAAAAAATAAAAAACTTTTTTCTGAGGCATCAGAAACATGAACAATGAAAATAATACGTTTATCAATAGTTATTGAGACCTCTTTTCAATTTTGGCCTCTGTGAACCCCGAGAATCCATCTAAAACTGACAAAAGCCCATTTTATCGCTGTTCTTGTTTTTTCTTCTAACAAATTTTGTGATACTTTTTGGAACAAAATAGAA